>NW_027362764.1:46338747-46801247 GCF_046119375.1 Phyllobates terribilis | reverse complement strand
TCTATTATCTATCTATCATCTATCTATTATCCACCTATCTATTATCTATCTATCATCTATTATCTATCTATCTATTATCTATCTATCTAGTATCTATCATCTATCTATCTATCCATCTATCTATTATCTATCTATCATCTATTATCTATCTATTATCTACTATTTATCTATTATCTATATATTATCTATTATCTACTATTTATCTATTATCTATATATTATCTATTATCTATCAGCTACATTTATATAAACTTATATTCGTGGTAAAAGCAATGAGCTGTACATTATTTTGTGGATTCATTATGGTGCCTATTTTCTATAACAAATGGCAAGGACATTACACCTTTATAAGTATTTTCTTAGTATTTTGGGTAATATATATTAAATGCAATACATGATTTAAGTATATAAGACATATATATAAAGTTAGAAGTAATGGTATTGAAACTATTAGTAAACTTAGTAATATTTATCATCTATCTATCTATTATATATCTATCATCTATTATCTATCTATCTATCTATCTATCTATTATCTATCATCTATCTATTATCTATCTATCTATCATCTATCTATTATCTATCTATTATCTATCTATTATCTATCTATCTATCTATTATCTATCATCTATCTATTATCTATCTATCATCTATCTATCATCTATCTATCATCTATCTATTATCTATCTATCATCTATCATTATTGAGAAACCTAACTTATAATATGTTTTCACTTTATGACAGACAAGATAACAATATGAATGTGCAAACATGTATTTTACACTCTATGATTATGTCTATAGAAACACTGATCTCCTGTAATGGAGCATTTGCTTTGCAGCATATCTATACTAGTTTAGAAGATCATCCTAATGGTGCACATACTTTGCACTATATATATAGCAGTAAAGTAGTAAAACTGATTATATGATGGTGCACACACTTTACCCTACATATCTATACTAGAAAAGCTGATCATATAAGCAGAGCTAAAGTAACAAAGCTGGACCTATATACTTTGCACTGCCACATCTATAATAGTCCAACTGATGTCATTTCATATAAGGCACTTTTTGCACTGTATATATATATATATATATATATATATATATATATATATATATATATATATATATATATAATTATGCACCTGTAATACAGAGTGTGCGATAAGTATTTAACCATATAGAGTCCATACTGGAGACACTGGCCATTTTCTCCTATCTATACCGCACATGGCCTCCTCCTCTGATCTGCACCATCCTGATGGTTACATTTTCTTTTTCTGTGATTTATCAGACAGTTTAGTTCCCAGCCCTCTTCTAGTCTTCCTATAACTCATCCTCCCTGATATTTTGTTAAATGGGACCATTGCAGAGAAGAGATTGACGTGTTGACGAGTCTTCTATAAGGAATGCGACAGTATACAGTCAGGGTGGGTGGGATGGGTGGTGGTGATGGTGGGGAGGGGGTTCCTCCTCCAAGGCTTGGCAAGCACTTCATCAAGGATAAAAAGCCTCTGCTGCTGCTGCTAGGATGTCACTCAATTTATTGTGAAAGTCGAATGAATTACGTTTAATGAAAGTGGTCCCCTGATGAATATTACCAGCAATTTCCCGAGCTGGCTCTGTCACAATGATATGAAGAAATGCCAGCTTGTAACTAAACTGCCACCCTCTACCCCATACTCAATTACTATGTTCTTGAGGAGCAATTTATATTGGTTTGATAGATGCAGAATATCCGCTTTATAGAGAGATTTAAATATAACCTATCTCTAGAAGAAGTTGAAGGGGCACATAGACCCTTGGTCAACAGAAAGCTTCCAAATGTCCATGATATATAAATTTTACAGAATGATCAACCCTAATTGTGTTGTGGAGCCAATGCATAATTTATAATATTGGGAAATATCTCTTTTGTAAGGGTTAACTGCTCTTTACTGGAAACCTAAGGAAATCTGTGCATGGCCTGAACAAAGGAGGGTCAACTAGTCTACAGGAGGAACTAGACCCATAGTCTACAGAAGGATGTAGACCCATAGTCTACCCAAGGAACTAGGCCTATAGTCTACTGAAGGATCTAGACCCATAGTCTACAGAAGCAACTAGGACCATAGTCTACAAAGGAACTAGACTCATAGTCTAAAGAAGGAACTAGACCCATGATCTACAGAAGGAACTGGACCCATATTCTACAGACAGGACTAGACCCATAGTCTACAGAAGGCTCTAGACCCATAATCTACCCAAGGAACTAGGTCCATAGTATACTGAAGGATCTAGACCCATAGTCTACCCAAGGAACTAGACTCATAGTTTAAAGAAGGAACTAGACCCCTGATCTACAGACGGAACTGGACCCATATTCTACAGACAGGACTAGACCCATAATCTACCCAAGGAACTAGGTCCATAGTATACTGAAGGATCTAGACCCATAGTCTACAGAAGCAACTAGGCCCATAGTCTACCCAAGGAACTAGACTCATAGTTTAAAGAAGGAACTAGACCCCTGATCTACAGTCGGAACTGGACCCATATTCTACAGAAGGAACAAGACCCATAGTCTACAGAAGGATCTACACCCATATTCTACAGAAGGAGCTAGACCCCTAGTCTACAGAAGGAAGTAGCCCCATAGTCTACAGGAGGAACTAAACCCATAGTCTACAGAAAAAAATAGACCCATATTCTATAGAATGAACCAGGGCCATGTTCTACCAAAGGAATCAGACCCATATTGTACAGTAGGACCTAGACTCATATTCTGCAGTAGGACCTAGACCTATATTCTACAGAAGGAAACAAAACCATATTATACCGAAGGAACTAGACTCATAGTGTATAGAAAGAACTAGACCCATAGTCTACAGAAGGAGCAAGACCCATAGTCTACAGAAGGATCTAAATCCATAGTCTACAGAAGAAACCAGACCCATATTCTACAGAATGAACCAGACGCATAGTCTACAGAAGGAACTAGAGTCATGTTCTACAGAAGGCACTCTTAAATGTCCAAATCCTTTTTAATATAGGCGGTTATTTGCTTTTTATTATAAATTTTTATTTACATTGGCATCCCCTTACTTATCAATTCAAAGACTGGTTTTGTAGACCCATATCCTAAAAAAGGTCATCAGGAGTCCAAATTTCCTTGATTTTTTTCTTGCACATCCCAAGGTCCTTGTCAAAATAAAGCTTTGATAGATTTTATTTTAATTATTTTTTGAGGGTTCTTGTCTTTAATCCTATTTTCCATAGGCAGCACAATTAGACCCATAGTCTCAAGGTGGTCTTCAGACTACAAAATCTGTTTAACTGATGCACAAAGCATGACAATTAGGGAACCCTGACAGTCCAAAGAAATGTCAAGTCTACACAAAAAGATCACCAGACTTCGCTTCCTATCAGGAGGGGAATTTTTTGGATTATTTTATTTTTGTTTCAACTGCAAGTAATTTTTTTTTATTTCAAGGGTTAGTTGATCCATAGTCTCAGGAAGGTCACCAGACTTCTAAATTTTAATGACTTATGCAAAAGTCCTATCAATAGGAAGATTTGTCAGGTTATTTTGGGTTTTTTTTTGTCGCTCCAGTCTCTACTGCAAATATTTTATTTCTCATTTAAAGGGTCAAGAAGTCCATATGTTTAGGAAGGTGTCCCAGCCTGCACATTTGCATGCCTTGCAGCCCATTGTATGGAGACCTGGGCTGGTCCCATGCCTGGTGGTGCTGCTGGGGCTATATTTGTTTGCTGATTTGATGTTTTTTGGTTGGTGACTGCTGGATTTTGGAGCTCGGATGGAGCAGGGATAATACAGAGAATTGACCATGTTATGGGGCTGTCTTGGTCTATTTATTTTACTCACAATAACATAAATTGCTGCTTTGGAGGAAAAAATGGTGTTTCCTTAGAAACCATCTGCGCTTTCGGGTCCTGAATCTTTCTAATTCCCAGTGCTACTGAGGCAGAAAAAGACGCCCGGTGATGGTTAACAGATAAATGATCTGAGACCGCAGGACCACAGCACAAATGACTAAATGGATTAGGGTCACCGGAATCTACATAAGTGGAAGCCGCTTATTGACACTGTCCGGTCCCGGGGACGACATTTTGTCACTTCTGTTTATGCATCTTTTTTATTTTTTTTATTCTTTTTTTTTCTTACAAGGAAAGAAATAATTAGAGGATTTAAAAAAATAATGTTAAACGAGCAAAGCAATGAAAAGATGTAAAGCAAAGGAGGACGCTCGGAAATGTCGCAGTGCTCTGGGTGGCAAGAAAAATGTAGAACTTTGCAATTTAACTACATAGAATAGCGGAGCTGAGTATATATATATATATATATGCGACTGATCCTATCTATCTACCTATCTATCATCTATCTATTATCTATCATCTATCTATTATCTATCTATCTATCATCTATCTATTATCTACCTATTATCTATCTATCATCTATCTATTATCTATCTATCATCTATCTATCTATCTATCTATCTATCTATCTATCTATCTATCTATCCATCCATTCATCTATCGAATGTCTGCAGCCCAATATTAATACTCCAGTATTTGAATGTACGTGTAATATTTATTGAGGCTGATGAAGTATATAAATTAATAAATGGATAGCTGCATAGCTGGATGCATAGCTGACTTTGTCATTTATCATGAACAATTATCAAAATATATTTTCTGTTGTAGCTGTGCAAATTCTGTAAGGATACATGTTTTAGGTTATGTTTGCAGTGTATATAAATAGTCTGCAAAAACCCTTCATATATCCTCTCTGTATTGTATGGCCGCTCTGTGCAAATCTCTGCCTATCCTCCAGTGTATGTCTGTAGTGGTACAGCTGTGTATACCCTCTGTATGCTTATATCTGTATACAGCCTGTAGGTGTCCTGTATGTGCAGAAAGTACAGATCTAATCAGCATGGTTAATATATCTTTAGCCTATGTGTATCTATCTACTTTATATATCTATTATCTATCGATTATCTATCTGTCTATTATCTTTTATCTATCTATCTATCTATCTATCTATCTATCTATTATCTATCTACTTTATATATCTATTATCTATCTATCTATTATCTATCTATCTATCATCTATTATATATCTATCATTTATCTAGTATCTATTATATATCTATTATCTATTATATATCTATCATTTATCTAGTATCTATTATCTATCATCTATCTACTTTATCTATTATCTATCTATCTATCTACTTTATCTATCTATTATCTATCTATCTATTATCTATCTATCTATTATCTATCATCTATTATCTATCTATTATCTATCTATCTATCATCTATCTATTATCTATCATATATCTATTATCTATCATCTATTATCTATCTATCATCTATTATCTATCTATTATCTATCATCTATCTATTATCTATCTATCTATCTATCTATTATCTATATTATCCATCTATTATCTATCTATTATCTATCTATTATCTATCTAGTATCTATCTAATATCTATCTATCTATCTAATATCTATCTATCTATGTGTTTATCTATTTTCCTATTGCTGTCTGTTATCTGTTTCTATATCTATATCTTTATTAATCTATCTTCATTCTTCATATATCTATGTATCTATGTTTCTATTTATGACATAGCTATCTATCTATGTCTCTGGCTGATTCTGTATCAATATTATCTATCTATCTATTATCTATCTATCATCTATTATCTATCATCTATCTATCTATTATCTATCTATTATCTATCTATCATCTATCATCTACTATCTATCTATTATCTATCTATTATCTATTATCTATCTATTATCTATCTATCTATTATCTATCTATTATCTATCATCTATCTCTCTATCTATCTATTATCTATCTATCATCTATTATCTATTATCTATCATCTATCTATCATCTATCTATTATCTATCTATCTATTATCTATCTATCTATCTATTATCTATCTATCATCTATCTATTATCTACCTATCTATCTATTATCTATCTATTATCTATCTATCTATCTATCTATCTATCTATCTATCTATCTATCTATCTATCTATCGCACCACCCTGCACCAGGGTAATCCCCCCCCCCCCCTCTGTACAGACACTGGGGGTCTCACCTGGTGGTCCGGCCTTTCAGCACCAAGGACCAGAGCTCCCCAGCCTGAGCCCCCCAGTACAGGAGCCGCTGCCTGAGATCAGGGCTCTCTCCGGGGCCAGCAATCCTTCTCCTATTGATTCTTAACTTGTATCAATTCTTGAGAAGAAAGAGACATATTCCTCGGGGGGACAAATGAACATCATTCCCTTTGATTATAACAATCTTAGATAGAGAGAACATTTCTTACAGGACATTAAGAGGAATTGGCTTCTGTATCATCCCCCTAAAGTTTCCTTGGGGGGGCCTTGTATAAATTTGCTAGCTCCCAGCACAAAGGGTTAAGTCTTATTGAACTCCATTTGTAAGACACAGTTCTTTTCTTAAGAAGCTGACAATGCCATGTGCCGGCGTCTCCTGCCTTTGTAGCTCTACAGGGTAGGCTTGTCACAAGGCACATGGAGGGGACCTCACTAAATCTGTGATAAATGAGACATTTTTGCAGCAAATGTGCAGAAATCTTTATTGATTTTCTTTTCCCTCTTTCTCAGCCCTGCACTTGCCTCCTTGTTTAAGTTCTTCTTCCCTCCTTAAGTCATAAGAATTGAATGAACTCCATTTAATTTTGATAAATGGCCTCAGATGGTCGGTATTGATTGGCTGCTGTTGGAGGAAACCACCGCTAAGCAGGCTTTCCTAGTCATTAATACTGACACTTCACCCCTCCGGTAATGTATCAAGAGTCTTTTAATGGACAGGGAAAATCTGATTGAATCAGTCGTTTACTATCGGAAAAGTTCTATGGAAGCTCCAGAAATATTTAAAGGGGTTTGTTCTGTTTAGAAAACACAATTTCCAAATATTTTATTGGGTTGTGTCAGTTGGTAGAAGAGGATCCCTATTTATTGCTCCTCTGGAGGACGCCACAATCCATTGATTTCAATTGAAAATGTGTCATTCTTCTTTTGACCTGTGGGGGCAGTGTAGGATTATAGAACACTTGCTGTTGGATTTCCTCAAAGTTTCCAATTGATTTTTGTAAATCTTACTTATGTGACATAGTGTGATCCGCATATTTTTGGCGAACCTGCTTAGGAAAAAAAGGTTTCGCAAAAAGCAAATGAAACCATTAAAATAGGAAATGGACTTCAATGACAAAGTTCCCTAAGCGAATGAATTTTGCTAGGATACACCATCATTGATCTCTGCCTCAGCGTCTGCCCTCTCCCAGAAACAAAGCATCATCAGTGACCTTCATTTCAGGTGCTGGACTAGACCCTGCTCTATCACTGTGCAATGTGCACAGTGACAGTGCGCTCTCTCGCTGGCTCAGATTAGAAGTAACAAGCCAGCAACAGAGCGCACTGTCAGTGCGCGTTGTAAGATGAATACCCGGCTTGCAGAGGCCATCACCGCCCCTGCAAGGACAACAATGTCACAAACATGATTTTTCAGCCCAAAATACATGCATTTAAGTAAAAAATAAGTCCCGAAAAGGTGAACAACACAGTGACAGAGCAGGGTCTAGTTCAGCACCTGAAATGAAGGTCACTGATGTGATGATGCTTTGTTTCTGGGATGGGTCAGAGGCTGTGGCAGAGATCAGTGATGGTGAATAGTATCAATGTGCACAGTGACAGTGCACTGTCTCGCTGGCTCAGATCAGTAGAAACAAGCCAGCAACAGAGTGCACTGTCAGTGTATGCTGTAAGGTCTTGCAGAGACCAGCGCCGCCCCTGTAAGGAGAATATTTTTAATGTTATAAAAATGATTTTTTTTTAGGTCAAAATACATGAATTTAAGTAAAAAATAAGTCCCCCAAAGGTGGACAACACTTTTTAAGCGTTAGCTACTAGTTTCTCCAGCGGATTGCCAATGACACCAGTAAAAGGATTAACAGTCATAAGTCAATAGGGGCTCTGATTGCAAAAAAAATAATTGTCTAAAGAAAATCATATCCCTCTTTAAACTGGTTGATTAAAAAAAAAAAAAAGTTAATATAAAAAAAAAAAAAATTTAAATGATATATTAGACAATTTTGCTGTTCCTGTATAATACCATCATCAGAATAAGCAGCTATGAGCTTCAGGTGGCCCATTAGCCAAGAAGCTTCAAGTGGCATAACATGAAGCTCATGGGCCCCAATGTCAAAGCTCCAAAGGGGCCCAGAATTATTTAGCATTGGTCTTTTTATATAGGCTAAAGGGACTTTTTGGCCCCTTAGCCTGGGTGAAATTGTAACCCCTGCACCTAATGTAGTTACACCCCTGGCTATGGAGAGTGACTATATAACATGAGTTGCCCATTGGTTTGATTTCATTGGTGCAATTCTTCATTCCGCCACCAGTGGAACTGCAGGGAAATTGAACACTTGCTCCACAGATCTCCAGCAATCGCTTCGGATCAGCGTATTATTGTGAGAATCTGCTAACATGAAATGATTGTCTGAAAGAAGGCAACCAAGCGGTGACTCTCTGCCGATGAGAATGAATCACTTTCAGGTATTAATCCGCCCCCTTCACCCTCCAATGTATTGACATCCCGTGCTGCCCTCTCCTGGCATTTATTAGAAGGCAGGCAATGAATGTTGCCGTCTGCCTCCCACATTGGGGCATTATCTGATCATTTTTTCTTGTCACTTTTTGTCAACAGTAATTGTGGCACTTTTGCAATTATTAATGTCAGTTAATGTAACAGCTGCGCGGAGCTGCATTGTGCACGGCGGCAATTCACACTCGTGCGGCGGCTCCTTTTTTTTTTTTCCGCTGGAGTTTATGTAATGTTGGCTACGGCTTTATTTCTGCTTAACATTTGACCGGGGCGAACAAAGTGAGCAGTGTGTTACTCCGAAGTTAATTAAAATTCAGGGCTGTTGGATAACACTATAGGGGTCACAAGGCGGAATGGAGAAGCGAGCGCCGAAGAAGAGAACGTGGGGGGAGGGGAGGGAGGACGCCTTCCACAGCACACCTGCAGAAGAGATGATGGATGCACCGGAGGAGGAACGCTTTCATCAGGCTATTTAACGAGGGAGGATCCAGGGCTGCTCATTGCAAAACGGATTTATCAATGCAATTGCAGTCTTAAAGGGATTGCACCAAAATTGGACGTTACCCCCTATCCACAATATAGGGGATCATTTCCTGATCATTGAGGCTCCGACTGTGACTCTGAAGAACCCAGCACTGTGCTCGGCCATCTCTGGTGCTCCATCCCATTAAAAGGGGCGGAGGCGGCATGTCCGACCTCAACCCCATCCAGATGAGGCTCTCCAGAGCAGCATTCTCAGGATTAGTGGGGTCCGGGCAGTTGGACCCCCAGTGATTAGGAAGTTATCCCCTACCGAAAAGATAGGGGATAATTTCCAACACTTCAATATGCAATTTTTGGGTCCATTTCCTTATTGCATTTGCTCCTGTTTGGCGCTCTGAGCCTTTTAATTGTTTGCGCCATATTCATCTTTCCCTTTTGAGCCTAAAAGTCATTATTTTACGCGCTCGTCTGTTTTTAGCTTTAGGTTCTTAGGGTCACCATTGTAGGTCGGAGTTTAGGGTCTCCAGATGTTCTAGACTGATTTATTGTATTCGACATTTTGAAAAATTGCTTATTTTGTTGCAAATGTTCTCCAATCCCCCCAAACCTTCTGGAACGAGTTCGTCTACGCCTGGAGTTTTGTCGCATACTTTGCGATGCCTCAGTGAAATGTGTGAGTTTTTGCACTAAGAAGTTGCAAAACATGTTAAAGACGAAAATAAAGAACATTTTTTTATTTTGCCAAATATTCACGTACTGCGTTTCGCCACTTTGATGTATCTGGGGCAAAAAAAAACCATCAGCATTAATATTGAAAAAATACTCATTAAAAGATATAGCTTGTTTTTTACTTAAACGTGCGTACATATTTTGGTCTAAAAACAATTTTTGCAATGGGGTTTCCTTATATTTTCTTTCAAATTTAACTTTCAGAAGCTCTTTTTTTCCTGCACATTGCAGGCTGGAGAACGAGTTAACTGAGAATCTTTTAGTGAGCTTTTTTTCTGATGGGAAAGTTTTCAACTCTTATCTTTGTCTTTTTTTTTGAGCCCCTCTGTGTTGATTTATGATCTCATCAAATTAGAAAAAAAAGGTTAATGCCAAAAATAAAGAGCATTTTTTATTTTGCCAAAAATTCATGTACTGCGTTTCACCACTTTGATGTATCTGGGGCAAAAAAAATCAGCATTAATATTGAAAAAATACTCATTAAAGGATATAGCTTGTTTTTTACTTAAACGGACATACATGTTTTGGTCTAAAAACAATTTTTGCAATTGGGTTTCCTTAAATTTTCTTTCAAATTTGACTTTCAGAAGCTCTTTTTTTTTCCTGCACATTGCAGGCTGGAGAACGAGTTAACTGAGAATCCACTAGTGAGCTTTTTTCTGATGGGAAAGTTTTCAACTCTTATCTTTGTCTTTTTTTTTTGAGCCCCTTTGTGTTGATTTATGATCTCATCAAATTAGAAAAAAAGGTTAATGCCAAAAATAAAGAGCATTTTTTATTTTGCCAAAAATTAATATTCTGCGTGCGCCATTTTGATGAATTTGGGGCAAAATAAGGTCAGCGAATACCATAAGGACGATAAAGGAAAGTGACTTAAAATAAATCTCAAATGATGAATCGGGGGCTCTTTGTTTTTCTTGAACAAATGAGTCCTTAATTAAAGAATGAAGTAACTTTTTATTTCATCATGATTAAAACTCTTCTGCCGTTTTGTGTATACAGCTCCCATGCAGACACCTAACTATGATTGTATCATGGCTCCTGTCATATAACATATACAATAGAAGGTTTGATGTTCAGATGTAATGATTGTAATGAATAAGAGCTAAGTGCACGTCGTGCACATCAGACAATTATGTGTCCCTGCACCAGTATAACCATTAACATCTGGACGTAAGTGAGAAATGATGAATGTGACTGGGATATTAGTAAGATTATGCTGCCACCAGGGGGCCCAGGAGTAAACCGTTCTGCTATCCCTCCCTTACAAATATTAAAGGGGTACTCCCATCTTATGGTATATTGCCAGAAGTCAGACCCAAATTGATTCTGAGATTTCCCCCTGTAGAATGAAAACCCCAAACCTTCTGCCATACGAGGCTGAACACTTGCCATTCATTTGATCACTGGGTTCAATATTGCACAAATACTCATTAAAGTATATATATATTTTTTTACTTAAATGCATATATTTTGGTCTGAAAATAATATTTGCAATTGTTTTTCCCACAACATTTTTTCATATTTGACTTTTACAAGCTCTTTCTTTTCCTGCACATTGCAGTCTGGAGAATGAGTTAACTGAGAATCCACCAGTGAGCTCTTTTTGAAAGTTTTCAACTCTTTAATCTGTCTTTTTTTTTTTAGCCCCTCTGTGCTGATTTATAACCACATCAAAGCCCAATTTAACTTTGATGTGGTCTGTGGTCATAAATCAGCACGGAGGAGTTCAGAAAAATGCTCCAAACTCTTCCATTGGTTCCTCAGAACAAGCTTACTTACGAAATTTCAGTTAACTCATACTACCGCCAGCAAAACACAGACAGATAAAAGAGTTATAGCTTCCCAGTGAGAAAGAGCTCACTGGCGGATCCTCAGTTAACTCATTCTACAGCTGGCAATGTGAAAAAGGCTGTAAAAGTCAAATGGTTGAAAATTTTGAAATTGAACCCAATTGTTAAAAAATTGTTTTTAGCCTAAAATAAAATGTCTCATAAGGTGACTGTCCGCATATTTTAATTGCTATACGAGCTTCAAAAAGAGAAGACAGGATTGATTATTCAGATGTATCAATATTTAAAGGAACGATCACCACGTCACAAATCTGGCGAAACAATGTTTTGGACCGAAGTGCATAGCACCGCCACTCCGATACTAATGAAATACACTATCAAAAAAATCCTATATATTCCCCCAAGACCAATAATCCCCAAAAGACTTTGCTTCATTTCTATAGTGCAGAACCTTCTGTAAAATTTCTCGGTGAACACGTGGGAGGAGGAAGGTAAAAGCAGTTTCAACAAGTAATTCAGGTTTTGAACCGCAAGTGGGGATGTAATTGAAAGGTATAATAGGGCGAGCAGTAAAGAAAGAGCAGGCTGTAGTATTTTAGTGAACGCAGGGGATGGTGGAAGGTGAATTATAGTAATGTTGTAGAAGGAAACGAGAAATTGTACTTGAAGAATAAAGGTAAAATAGCAGCAAATCCCTAACTTGTATGGTACAGTGGGTATGGAAAGGATTCAGACCCCTTTAAATGTTTCACTCTTTGTTTCATTGCAGCCATTTGGTAAATTCTAAAAGGTTCATTTTTTTTCTCCCACTGTATATATCCCGAATTGTAATGGTTGGATCAAGGGGGGAGGGGAGGGGTGGGAGTTGATGGTAAAACCATCATGGCATCAGTTATTTTAGGAAAAATTAATTGACACAATGCTACGTGATTGGGTTGATTTCTTACTGTAAAGAGTAACTAAACCTTTTAAACTTTTTTTTTGTTTTAATCAGCCTTTGTAACTTTATAAATTTGAGTAATATACTTAAATATTTTGCTTTCTTCCGTCTTAAAGTGCTGGTTTATCTGCCTAGTTCATTCTGTTTCAGTAGCTGATTTGAACTGCAGATCTAGCTACGATCCCTACTCAGAGACTGAGCTCCTCTGCTCATCTCCTCCATGATCAGACAATCATCCCTAAGGGGAGCAAAGAAACTAATTCTTCTGGTACTTATCTTAGCTAGATCTGCAGTTCAAATCAGCTACTAAGACAGAATGAACTAGGCAGATAAACCAGCACTTTCAGCATGGTGTTAAAGATAAAAGAAATCAAAATAATGAAGAATGTTACTCAAATTCATAAACTTACAAAGGCTGATTTAATAAAGGAAAAGTTTAAAAAGTTTAGTTATTCTTTACAGTAAACTAAACTTTTTAAACTTCTTTTTTTAAATCAGTCTTTATAAAGTTAGGAATTTGAGTAATATACTTCATTATTTTCCTTTCTTCTATCTTTAATTCCAAGCTTAAAGTGCTGGTTTATCTGCCTAGTTCTTCTGTTTTAGTAGCTGATTTGAACTGCAGATCTAGCTACGATCTCTACTAAGAGGGTGAGCTCCTCTGCTCCTCTCCTCCATGATTACACAATCTTCCCTGTCTGGGCATGGAAAAGAGGAGCAAAGAAACTAATTCTTCTGGGACTTAGCTAGATCTACAGTTCAAATCAGCTACTAAGACAGAATGAACTAGGCAGATAAACCAGCACTTTCAGCTTGGTGTTAAAGACAAAAGGAAGCAAAATAAGATAATTACGTATATTACAAAGATTCATAACTTTACAAAGACTGATCAATGATTAAATAAAAAAGTTTAGATACTGTTTAATAAATTGACTTATGACATACAAGCCTACGTTATACTACTCTCTTAGAAAGTCCAGGAGAATTCCTGGACTACTGAAAGGGCTGGAAAATCATCCCGATATTGCCAAAACTTTCCGAACCTCTTGAGAGGTTTCTAGTTCCCCGGAGTCCTGGGAGGTGGGGAGTAAGGCATGAAAGGGGAAAAGAATAAGCATGTAGGAAATGTAGCTCCTCTACTAAAAAAGGGTAGTGGCCATTGTAAAAAATGTTGGTAGACCACTGCAAGGTTTTCCTCTTCCAGCAAAAGTTGGTATGTATGATTATAAGGAGCCCGCCAACAGGTTCCTCACTGTTCACACCACATAAGTATAATTTCTCTTTAAGTCTACAGTCCTAACTTAGAAAACAAAGTTATTAAAACTCATGCACCGTACGATAATTAGGACTGAATTGGGACTTGGTCGTATGTAGGACTCCCAATGCCGGAATCAGTGGTAATTTGGCCCATCTTTGGTTGATTGACTTGGTCAAAACTAGAGATGAACGGTGTTCGACTAGAACTGTTTGCCAATCTCAAATTTGAGCTGTTTTGGGCGGGGTTCGAGTCGTTCGACGAACGCAAACGATTTGCAAAAAATTTGGCTGTTAAAGGTTATGTTCAATAACTGTTCGCGCACCAAAAGCGTAACTGGATTTTTTCACATCATGCAAGGATTGTCTGCCACTCACTGTAATGCCACAGCCATGGTGGTTGTGGCATTACAGTGTTGCCCAAATTGATGGGAACAGTGCTCACAGTGAAACATGAAAAGCCGGCAATTCAGCAGCGGCATACACCGGTACCCGACAATTTAGAACAGAAAGAATAGAGCATCACACAAAGATTAGATAGATAGAAACATGTCAGTCACATATATAAGAAGTACAGTGACAGTGTTGGTTACTGTACTTGTCATTTAGTGTTAAAGGATTTATTAAAAAAAAAAATAATAGTGTTTTCATGCACCGTCTCTTTAAAAAAGCCGGCCGGCAATTCAGCATCGGTACCCGACAATTTAGAACAGAAAGAATAGAGCATCACACATAGATTAGATAGATAGAAACATGTCAGTCACATATATAAGAAGTACAGTGATAGTGGTGATTACTGTACTCGTCATTTAGTGTTAAAATAAAGGATTTATTAAAAAAAAATTTGGCGTGTGGTTCCCCGTAATTTTAGTCTCTAGCGGAGGTTAAGCCGACAGCTGGGGCAGATGTTTGAAGCCTGGGAAGGGAGTAATACCCACGGAGCTTCCCAGGCCACTAATATCAGTCCCCAGCTGAATACCTAGCCTTTACTAGCTATTAAAATGGGGAACCCCCCAAAAAAATGACGTGGGGTCCCCCCTATTTTAATAGCTTGCAAAGGCTAGGCAGACAGCTGGGGGCTGATATTAATAGCCCAGGAAGGGTGCCATGAATATTGGCCCCCTCCCAGGCTAGAAACACTAGCCGTCAACCACCCCAGAAATGGCGCATCCATAGGATGCGCCAATTCTGGCACTTAGCCTCGCTCTTCCCACTGCCCTGTAGCGGTGGCAGTGGGGTAATAGGGCTGGGGTTGATGTCAGCTTATAATGCCAGCTGACATCAAGCCCAGGTTAGTAATGGAGAGGCGTCTATAAGACACCCCCATTACTAACCCCATAGTCAAAGTTGAAAAAAACACAAACACCCAGAATAAAGTCCTTTAATTGAAATAAAGGGACATTCCTTTAATGTTCTAAATTAAACTCTTCTTACCGTCACGCCCATTGCAGCTGAAGCCCATGTCTTCTGCAATAAAAGTAAAATAATAAACCAACCTCATCCTTACCTTTCCATGGTTCCCAAGACGGCTTCAGCTCTGCTACATTGACATGACAGGCTGGATCACAGCAGAACGCTGCCATCCAGCTCGCCATGCCGCACACACTGAGAAGCTCCTCAGTGAAGCTCCTCCTGCTGTGATCCAGCCTGTCATGTCAATGTAGCAGAGCTGAAGCCGTCCTGGGAACCATGGAAAGGTAAGGATGAGGTTGGTTTATTATTTTTCTTTTATTGCAGGAGATCGTCGGCTTCAGCTGGAATGGGCGTGATGGCAAGTATGGTTAAATTTAGAACATTAAAGGAATGTGTCTTTATTTCAATTAAAGGACTTTATTCTGGGTGTTTGTGTTTTTTTTTAACTTTGACTATGGGGTTAGTAATGGGGGTGTCTTATAGACGCCTCTCCATTACTAACCTGGGCTTGATGTCAGCTGGCATTATAAGCTGACATCAACCCCAGCCCGATTACCCCACTGCCACAGCTACAGGGCAGAGCGAGACTAAGTGCCAGAATTGGCGCATCCTATGGATGCGCCATTTCTGGGTTGACTGACGGGTGGTATTTCTAGCCTGGGAGGGGGCCAGTATTCATGGCACCCTTCCTAGGCTACTAATATCAGCCCCCAGCTATCTGCCTAGCCTTTGCTAGCTATTAAAATAGGGGGGACCCCACGTCATTTTTGTTTTGGGTCCCCCATTTAGCTAGTAAAGGCTAGGTATTGAGCTGGGGGCTGATATTAGTGGCCTGGGAAGCTCCGTGGGTATTACCCACTTCCCAGGCTTCAAACATCTGCCCCAGCCGTCTGCTTAACCTCCGCTAGAGACTAAAATTACGGAGAACCCCACGCCAATTTTTTTTTAAATAAATCCTTTATTTTAACACTAAATGACAAGTACAGTAATCAACACTGTCAGTGTACTTATTATATATGTGACTGACATGTTTCTATCTATCTAATTTATGTACGATGCTCTATTCTTTCTGTTCTAATTTGTCGGGTACCGATGCTGAATTGCCGGCCGGCTTTTTTAAAGAGAGTATCTTCTGAGCAGTTTTTCAGCTTTTGGACACCTTTGAAGGTGTTTTCTATGTGTTTTTGTTTGCCTGCCATTGGTTTTAACAGTGTTCGACAGTGTTCTAAGGTGTTCGACGAACAGTTCCATGAACATCCCGGTGTTGGACGAACCGAACCAAACCTGAACACTACGGGGGTGGCTCAACACTAGTCAAAACCTCCTACATCATCCTTAATCCTCCCTAAATCCAGTCACATTGTGAATTCCCTGCTGTGGGGCAGAGGTTCACTTTCAACCTGCCCTGCGCATGTGACGCGCCCCCTGGGCCATGTTCAGGGGATACCCGGAGCCGGATCTGGATAGGGGTAGTAGTCCTTGTGGCGGTGACCCGGTCCGTGCCCAGGGTGTCAAACTAGGAGGCAGTGTTTGGCAGATAATGCTGTATGGTTCGACTACGCCACCCGTTGAATGCAGCTATGGAGCTGCCGCTGCAGGGCAGACCGCTGAGGCCGGTGGTAGGATGGTGCAGCGTAGATGATATAACCCCCAACGGGAGGGGTATGGCCTCAGGGCAGCTATTGTGAGTTGGATGAGGGGAGTAATGGTGCGGGTGTCCCAGTACTGAGGGTGCAGGTGATACAACGAAACACGGAGGCTTGAAGTGCAGTTTCAAAGACTTTACTCACTGTTCTTTATCCGGTCGCTTGTGCACAGTAAGGACCACCCGAGTCATGCTGCGTCCACCAGGGCAGGGACTCGGCCAGCTCCCAGGTAGTTCCAGAGCGTGGTCCAGAGCTCCCCTCTCTTCCTTTCTGCTGGCCGTTCTCACCAGGGACCCACCTATGTCCGGCTCCCTCGGGCCTCTTGGTGGTGAAACCTTTCCTGGCTTCCCTGGCCCTACGCGTGGTATGCCTTCCTGGTGGATATGGTGAGGGTCGTGCCAAAGCTTGACCACGACCTCCGGTTCCTGGCTAAGGATGATTAGCCTCTGCCAGTTTGGGATCCGGTATCCTTCTCTGCCAACCCTTCACCCTCTTCGTTCTCCTGGGGGATCTCAGGGTTCCCTCTCTCCTTGCGTCTCTGGGCCTTTCTGTCTCTTTCTCTCTGCTTCAGGCCTGGCCCTGGAGCTGGGCCCAGCCGGAGCCACAGCTCCCTGTCAGCCCCCTCTGGCTGAACTCCTCCCTGAACAGACAGACCCTGTCTCTAGATGGTGCCCACCTTATATACTCCCTCTATGTGTGATCCCAGGTGACTAGCACCCAATGGGCTCCTAGCTATACCCAGAGTCCCTCCCCTATCTGCCCCTACACTACAGGGATATTCCTCCCCCCTTCCCACTCCAGCAGGGGACAGACGCTGTCGTACCTGCACATCTACCTAGTGGGAGTACCGTTGTTCTATCCCCCGGAAATGGGGTGAGTGTAGTGCATGCAGCTATCTGAGCTCTGTCCCACACTCCATCCTTACCCGGGAGTGGAATACCACACCTCTGGTTCGAGGTGCAATACCCCTGTAGCAGCCGAGTCCTCGGGGTGCTACATTCCCCCCTGGTAAACCACAGCACGTCCTCGGGCTGGAAAAGAGTAAAACATATAAAACATACAAAATTTTTAAAGTATATACTAACATATAAAACATTATAAGAACATTATCAGAAAATATAATATCATAGGTAACTTTTCATATTACTATCTCAGCAGCATAAACTTTCAATTTAAAACTCTTTCATATTAAACGTTCTTGTTCTTCCGATCACGGTGCAACTTGTGACCGGGTAAAGTGCAACAGTCACCAATAGAAAAGACAGTTCTTTATAAAACCAATAGGGGGCGCTTAAGGAAGCGCAACTATTTACAGGGTATGGCCGCTCTCAGTCCTCGGCCAGTGGGGAATAGGAATGGCTGCTCACAGTCCTCAGCCTGTGGGGAATAGGAATGGCTGCTCACAGTCCTCAGCCTGTGGGGAATAGGAATGGCTGCTCACAGTCCTCAGCCTGGTCAGGGATAGGGCACACAGGTAACAGTTCACTAGTCCCAACGGGGACCATACTCTTCATTCACAACAGTTCTCATACCCCGACGGGTAACTTTGTACAGTCCTGTTCACCTCTTATTGGTAACAATGCCCTCCTGCTCCTTCCTGAGGGTAGTCTCCAAACCCGTCCGGGTCCTCTTGATCTCCCTCGTACCGCAGCTCTTCCTCCGTTAACCGGTGCACGTGAAGGGCGTACGGTCCTTTGGCACACTGATGCCGGGTGAAGGTGACCTCATCACCCAGGTAAAGGTCACGTCCGCGGTGTCCCTCCGGCAGATGGCTCTCGACATCCCTGCGGGTGACAAAGACGTCGCCGGGGGTTCTGTGATCCCGGATAAAGCCCCAACCGTGCTCCAGTTGGAACTTTATTACGGTCCCGGTGGCGCGGGGACCGTGAGCCGCACGGGGGTTTCGTCGGGTCCGGCGTTTCTGCTCCGCACTTTGGACCTGCAGCTGCTCCTCGCGGACCCGCCTCTCTCGCCGTTCTCTGTTGAAGACCTCCAGTTGTTGTCGGCAGCACTCCGCACGCTGGGCTGCGGCCGCCCGGGTCTCCTGGGTGAACCCCATGAGGTTTTCACCGGTGGGGTCCCATGCGAACTGAGCCTCCTCCAACGGGAGCGGAACGATTTTGGCGGGTGCCGGAGCCGGGATCAGGGGCTCACATAAGGGCCGTTCCCCCCGGAGTCGGGGGTTAACGTACTCCGGGGGCCACACAAAGGGCTGCCCATCCGGGCAGGTATGCTGCGCAAACAGATCTTCACCCAGGGGCAGCACTGTGGAAGTTGAGGGCGCGGTGGGGGCATCGGCGCCCGGATTCACCAGGCCGTGCGACCAGGCCGGTGGCACTCTGAAGGTGAAGGGAACTTTAGAGACAGCGGCACCCGGGGGTACTCGGCCCTGCGACCAGGCCGGTGGTATTTCCTGCTTCGCCGCGCTAACAATTGAGGCGCGGGGCGTAGCAGGGGGTGTGTCCGCGGCTCCTGCCGCTTGAGGCCTTGTTTGGAGCGGTGGCGATGCAGCAACGGGCACAATCAGTGGGACTTCGGGCTCTGCGACGGGGAGCTGGGGCAGGCTTACGGCTACGGGGCTTGGGGTCATGACGTCCCCGTTACCTGCTTCCATCTCTTCAGCTCCCTCCACGGCGTCGTCTCCGGCCTCCGTCCCTTCTGCACCATCTTCAGGGGCAGGCGTGCTCCTCGTTGCGGGTGGCGTCCTCCGCTGGCGGGTTCCAGCCTGCTGGGCCATCTCCCTGCTCCACTCGGCCAGCGCTTCTCGCTGCACTCGGGCTACCTTCCGAGCCAAGCCCTCCAGCGCGGTCTGTGCATGCTCCCGATCTCTGGGGAGCTGTGCCAGGATCTCCACCAGGCCTTCTGGGGTGGCGGCCTGCAACAGGCTCCTGACCATGGGGTCGGTGCTGCCTGACTCTCCCTCCATCTCCGGGTGTGATCTGTCCAGACTCCCCCAGGCCGCACCCATCTTCTTGGTTTTGTTCTGTATCCGCCCCCATTGAGGGTGGTCCCGGGGCAACTTAGTGATTGTCAGTTCCAGGGGCAGCCCTCTCACGCTGATGGACATTTCTATCATTGCAGTCTCTGCTGGTGGGGGCGGTTTCCGCTTTTGGCGCCATTCCTGGACCTGGCCCACGATGGGAGGTGGCCTCTTGCCACCCTCTGGCACGCCCATAATGGAGTCCGCTCTGCCAGGGCGGGAAATCGTGTCAGATGGCGGGAATCGTCTCCTTATGGCGGGAAACTCCGTGGATGGCGGGAAAAGGCTGCAGATGGCGGGCAAACGGCGGGAAACAACCCGAGATGGCGTCCGATGGCGGGGACCCTCCGGAATTGGCGGGAGACTCCTTTTTACGGTAAATGTGAACTTTTCTTCAGGCACGCAGTACCCGGTGGTGGCGGGCACGTAATCCTGCCGACTACGCCAAAGTTGACGCGCCCCCTGGGCCATGTTCAGGGGATACCCGGAGCCGGATCTGGATAGGGGTAGTAGTCCTTGTGGCGGTGACCCGGTCCGTGCCCAGGCTGTCAAACTAGGAGGCAGTGTTTGGCAGATAATGCTGTATGGTTCGACTACGCCACCCGTTGAATGCAGCTATGGAGCTGCCGCTGCAGGGCAGACCGCTGAGGCCGGTGGTAGGATGGTGCAGCGTAGATGATATAACCCCCAACGGGAGGGGTATGGCCTCAGGGCAGCTATTGTGAGTTGGATGAGGGGAGTGATGGTGCGGGTGTCCCAGTACTGAGGGTGCAGGTGATACAACGAAACACGGAGGCTTGAAGTGCAGTTTCAAAGACTTTACTCACTGTTCTTTATCCGGTCGCTTGTGCACAGTAAGGACCACCCGAGTCATGCTGCGTCCACCAGGGCAGGGACTCGGCCAGCTCCCAGGTAGTTCCAGAGCGTGGTCCAGAGCTCCCCTCTCTTCCTTTCTGCTGGCCGTTCTCACCAGGGACCCACCTATGTCCGGCTCCCTCGGGCCTCTTGGTGGTGAAACCTTTCCTGGCTTCCCTGGCCCTACGCGTGGTATGCCTTCCTGGTGGATATGGTGAGGGTCGTGCCAAAGCTTGACCATGACCTCCGGTTCCTGGCTAAGGATGATTAGCCTCTGCCAGTTTGGGATCCGGTATCCTTCTCCGCCAACCCTTCACCCTCTTCGTTCTCCTGGGGGATCTCAGGGTTCCCTCTCTCCTTGCGTCTCTGGGCCTTTCTGTCTCTTTCTCTCTGCTTCAGGCCTGGCCCTGGAGCTGGGCCCAGCCGGAGCCACAGCTCCCTGTCAGCCCCCTCTGGCTGAACTCCTCCCTGAACAGACAGACCCTGTCTCTAGATGGTGCCCACCTTATATACTCCCTCTATGTGTGATCCCAGGTGACTAGCACCCAATGGGCTCCTAGCTATACCCAGAGTCCCTCCCCTATCTGCCCCTACACTACAGGGATATTCCTCCCCCCTTCCCACTCCAGCAGGGGACAGACGCTGTCGTACCTGCACATCTACCTAGTGGGAGTACCGTTGTTCTGTCCCCCGGAAATGGGGTGAGTGTAGTGCATGCAGCTGTCTGAGCTCTGTCCCACACTCCATCCTTACCCGGGAGTGGAATACCACACCTCTGGTTCGAGGTGCAATACCCCTGTAGCAGCCGAGTCCTCGGGGTGCTACACATGCACCAATCTAGATTTGGGGAAGCCCTTGAATGACTCAAGAAGAGCATTTATCCACATCAATCAAACATTGAGGACTTCGGTTACCTCTGATTTACCTGGAGCATTTTGAGTCCTCCGTATGCCCAGTGGACACTTAAATCCTAATTAACATATAGGGTCCGATTCATTATTGCATTTACACTTTTTATTGTCTACTTTTTGGTGTTTTTCACCTGTTTTTTTTTTTTTGCACCCATTTCTTTTTTTAATTTATGTCTTTTTTTAAAGTCTATTTTATTTGTGTTCCCATTTTATTTATTATTATTTATTTATTATTTTATGTTTGCCATTATTGGCGAACTTTGGGGTTTGCAAGATGATTTCATCGGATTGATCAATTGCAACTTTAAGAAGTCGCTAAATTTTGGTCGCAAATGTATTCCATTCCCTCCATAAAGTGATTTAAAGTATGAAATATGAATTATTATTTTTTTTTGCACCAATTTTGCGACAACATGGCACAGCAAGTGACTTTTTTTTAAACTTTTTAAAAAGTCGCAAAACAGGTAAAAGACAAAAAAATAAAGAACATTTTTGATTTTGCGCAAAATTTGAGAACCGCTTTCGGCATTTTGAAGAATTTGGGACAAAGAATGTCAATGAATACCGCGAGACAAAAAAAGAAGAAGAGTGACAAAACAAAAAAACACACAAATGATGAATTGGACCCAAAGTGATTGAGTTTTAGAATTTTGATTTCTAAGGTATACAGCCGTACTCTGGACGTATAGCCGTACGTTTGGCTTTGAAATGTGGTGGTAAATGGGTAAAATCCAGGAACAGGTTGTCTTAAGCAACCTCTGCTGGGCAGAAGGAACCTTTCATGGTGGAGCACATAATACTTGGTTATACCGAGTCCACTAATTTGAGAGCTGCTCTTTTCAGCAGTTCTTTAGCTAATAGAACGACCTCATTCATCACTGCTGTTTCTCCAGTTTTCTGGAATAATTTGCTCCTTTGTAATGGCTTTAGTATTTGCGCCTTATTCTTAAGAATTTTTTATCTTTCTTTTTTTAAGTCTTTTCTTTTTATATCTCTTCTACAACTTTACTTATCGAGATTTATAGACAGATTCACTAACTATAACTACGTACTAAAATATGGCTCTGCCTGGAAAAAGATTTCTAGGGGAGTTTTTAATTTAGCGCATTTTTTTTTAGAAAAATATCCATTGTCTAAAAGGATTTTTTTTACATTTTGCACTAAAAAGATGCAAAAATCGGTAAAAGGCTAAAATAAAGAACATTTTTGATTTAGTGTGAAACTTACGAAAAAACGAAGACAATGAAAGAAAAGTGACTTCAGGAAATTCCAAATGATTAAATGGGGCCTCGATCTTTTATAGTTTACCACTATCCATTAATTAGCAGGGGTGCGCATACTTTAGCATACACAAACTTGCACTAGAGCGCTATAGACAATATTGTCATTACTTTTTATTTCGATGTTCTTCATTTATCCTCATTTCCTATTGTCCTCCCTCTTTCCCAGATCTCCAACCTCTATGGATTCTGGTTTCATTAACTGAGGATTATATGATTAGTCCCATCTGTCGGCCATAATTGCTATTTACCATCTCTCATTTCCAGTTGCCACTTTGGTGTCTTTGGTCATAACTAGTTAAGAATTCACATTGTCATTATACATATTTTATATTTATCATTTTTTTATTATTATTATTATTATTATTATTATATTAGTATTAGTAGTGATGTTATAAAAATATTATTGATATTATATTTGTTACTATAGTTATTATTACTGATAATAATATTGTTTATTATAATGATTATTATTTATTTTTTACTTATTACTATTTTTGTTATTATTATTATTATTACATACCTCTGTTGAGTTGTGGACAGAGGTTTTGATACTGACACAAATTTTGGTTTCCACATTGTGCTGCTTCATTGTTTTTAGATCTTTTAGTCGGATGTTTCTAAGGTTACTGAAGTTCAGTTCTAAACATTTCATAAGTTTTTAAACTTTTATTGACAAATACATTAAGTTTTTGGGTCGTCTCAAGATTCCCAGCGCTGCCCCTAATTTCTCCAGTCTTCTGCTCTTCGGCCCAGCATGCAGATGGATATCGGCTTCTGGGCCAAATCCTGACAAAATGTATGGTAAAAGAAAAAGTGGCAAAGACAATCGATGGGGTAGTGTCAAGGATACATAGCCGAGAGGGTCACGCAGATCCCACCACCATTACTACTTTGTCACAGATGAAGATCACCCAGATCTCACCACTGCCACTAGTTTGTCTAGGAAATGCAACTCTGCTGCCTCTAGTCGTCGGGACAATTATGAAATTGACTAACGCATGATGGACGAAACTGCGGCTGCTTCCACTGCTAGGCCGGTTATTGGGGAACTCACAGTGAGCTTATGGTATATATACCTCCGATTCCAACACATGGAATATATATTTATATATATACCCTGGTATGGTCACTGCCTGCTCTACAATAACAAAAGGAACTACTAGCTGCGACCACCAATTGTTTATACAGGCCAACTGGACACCAAAGAGAATAACTAAACCTGTGTCACGGAAATGGCTCAGAGCTTAGCGGAGGGAAGGGCTCCAATTGGCAAAAATGAACAGAACCCACAATGAATTATGTCTTCCAAGGACTGACAAATGATCCAGACCCAAATACTGCTTTTATTAGCTCAAAGTGACGTCCACACACCGCCACTTGATGAGCTAATGTGGGGGCGGATTATTCGATGTGCTGGGTCTGTTAGAATTTTATGAGATCCACAACTTACAGGATATCTTCACCGCTGAAGGTTCCAGGCGGTAGATATTGATGTCATATTTCTTATCATGATTTTACCATTACATAGAGTTCAAGCATAGCCTGGTTCACATCATCTATCGGTCTGTTATTAAGTTGGAGGCCCCATGGTGATTTGAGTGTATGTGTCACATCTGTCCCTTCGCTACAACGCCAAAAATCTATATCCCATAACTATTGGATCGATACAAAACTTCAATATTCATATCTGGACAATGGTGACACAATGAGTGGAACACTCTCAGCAAAATCCTTTGAACCCAGGATGCTTCTTCCTTGGAACAAAGGCAGCCCCTGCACTACTCCTCCTCTCCGTAAACAGATCTCAAGCTTACTGTCTTTTTTCCCCAGCAGATATCATGCTTTAATCGCCTGTCAATGGCAGGAGGTGTCTGCTTCAAAGGTTGTTTTAATTAGTTTCTCTCTTCCCAGCTATAATTAATCCCACTTCAAAAAGGAGGTTGTAGTGTCAACTCTTTTCAAGATAAAGGTAGTTTTCCCTTTTCCCCATATGTTCAATGTGAGGAGGAGGATATGTCCCCTCCCTGGAGATGTCTTACGGATTTTAATTTTCCTCTATGACATGTAGTATAAAAGAAAAAAAACTCATACCATGGTTATGAATGTGGAAGCTGCTAACAGAAGCACCCCCATTAATGGCACCAGCCTTTGGAAAGCAAGTGAGGAGAAAGCAGAGGACAATATGGAATATAAAGCAGATCACTCATCTCAGTAACAGCAAGATGATGTTACCTCTGACAGCAACACAGTCAGTTTCAGTCAGTGTTCTGTGCATAATAGTCTGCCTGTTCAAAAATAACTTAGAGGGATAATTTTTGGGTCGTTTTTTAAATTTTAAAGAACATGAAAAGTCTGTGTGTTGTGTTATTGAATGGGCTGTTGGTCACTAAGGCCATGTTTGTCTTAAACAGGTTGGATTCAGTCATAGGAATCTATACGTGTTAGAAACGTCTTTTGAGGGCAACTGAAAGCTTTGCAGGATTGAGATTAATGACGCATCAATTCGCTGCACATAAAATAATTTCAATAAATTCAATCATATTTAGACTGGATATAATACATAAATAATCTTACTGGGACTGACGTTATAAAACATCGCCATAGAGGTTGTATGGCAGCACGGTGGCTCAGTGGTTAGCACTTCAGCCTTGGGTTCAAATCCCACCAAGGACAATATCTGCAAGGAGTTTGTATGTTCTCCCCGTGTTTGCGTGGGTTTCCTCCGGGTTCTCCGGTTTCCTCCCACACTCCAAAGACATCCTGATAGGGAATGTAGATTGTGAGCCCCAATGGGGACAGTGATGATAATGTCTGTAAAGCGCTGTGGAATTAATGGCACTATATAAGTGAGTAAAATAAATAAATAAATAATAGATAACAAATATGTCATCATCCTGCAAAAGTGGAAAATCACAGGTGATATCTATAGTCAGTATTCACATACACAAAAATGTCATCTCTGTTACATAAAGGGAAAGTATCATATATTTCTGAAGATCGGAGGGCATATTTATTGTACATAGGAGCAGTATTATAGTAGCTATATTCTTGTACATAAGGGCAGTATTGTAGTAGTTATATACTTGTACATAGGGAGCAGTATTATAGTAGTTATATTCTTGTGCATAGGGGCAGTATTATAGTAGTTATATTCTTATACATAGGGGGCAGTATTATAGTAGTTATATTCTTGTACATAGGGGCAGTATTCTTGTAGTTATAGTCTTGCACATAGGGAGCAGTATTACAGTAATTATAGTCTTGTACATAGGGGGCAGTATTATAGTAGTTATATTCTTGTACACAGGGACAATATTATTGTAGTTATATTCTTGTACATAGGAGCAGTTTTATAGTAGTTATATTCTTGTACACAGGGACAATATTATTGTAGTTATATTCTTGTACATAGGAGCAGTATTATAGTAGTTATATTCTTGTATATAGGGGCGGTATTATAGTAGTTATATTCTTGTACATAGGGAGCAGTATTATAGTAGTTATATTCTTGAACACAGGGACGTATTATATTAGTTATATTCTTGTACATAGGGGGCAGTATTATAGTAGTTATATTCTTGTACATAGGGGGCATTATTATAGTAGTTATATTCTTGTACATAGGAGCATTATTATGGTAGTTATATTCTTGTACATAGGAGCAATATTATATTAGTTATATTCTTGTACATAGGGGCAGTATAAGAGTAGATATATTCTTGTACATAGGGGCAGTATTATACTAGTTATATTCTTGTACACAGGGACAGTATTATAGTAGTTATATTCTTTTACATAGGAGCAGTATTATAGTAGTTATATTCTTGTACATAAGAGCAGTATTATAGTAGTTATATTCTTGTACATAGGGGGCAGTAATATAGTAGTTATAGTCTTGTACATAGGAGTAGTATTATACTAGATATATTCTTGTATATAGGAGCAGAATTATAGTAGTTATATTCTTGTACATAGGAGAAGTATTATAGTAGTTATATTCTTGTACATATGACCAGTTTTATAGTAGTTATATTCTTGTACACAGGGACAATATTATTGTAGTTATATTCTTGTACATTGGGAGCAGTATTATAGTAGTTATATTCTTTTACATAGGGGGAGTATTATAGTAGTTATATTCTTGTACACAGGGACAGTATTATAGTAGTTATATTCTTGTACATAGGAGCAGTATTATAGTAGTTATATTCTTGTACATAGGAGCAGTATTCTAGTAGTTATATTCTTGTACACAGGGGCAGTATTATAGTAGTTATATTCTTGTACATAGGAGCAATATTATACTAGTTATATTCTTGTACACAGGGACAGTTTTATAGTAGTTATATTCTTGTACATAGGAGCAGTATTATAGTAGTTATATTCTTGTACACAGGGACAGTATTATAGTAGTTATATTCTTGTACATAGGGGCAGTATTATAGTAGTTATATTCTTGTACACAGGAGAAGTATTATAGTAGTTATATTCTTGTACATAGGAGCAGTATTATAGTAGTTATATTCTTGTACATAGGAGCAGTATTATAGTAGTTATATTCTTGTACATAGGAGCAGTATTATAGTAGTTATATTCTTGTACATAGGAGCAGTATTATAGTAGTTATATTCTTGTACATAGGAGCAGTATTATAGTAGTTATATTCTTGTACATAGGAGCAGTATTATAGTAGTTATATTCTTGTACATAGGGGCAGTATTATAGTAGTTATATTCTTGTACACAGGAGAAGTATTATAGTAGTTATATTCTTGTACATAGGAGCAGTATTATAGTAGTTATATTCTTGTACATAGGAGCAGTATTATAGTAGTTATATTCTTGTATATAGGAGCAGTATTATAGTAGTTATATTCTTGTTCATAGGGGGCAGTATTATAGTAGTTATATTCTTGTACATAGGGAGCAGTATTATAGTAGATATATTCTTGTTAATAGGGTCAGTATTATAGTAGTTATATTCTCTTACATAGGGGGCAGTATTATATTAATTACATTCTTTTATATAGGAGCAATATTATACTAGTTATATTCTTGTACATAGGAGCAGTATTATAGTATTTATATTCTTGTACATAGGGAGCAGTATTATAGTAGTTATAGTCTTGTACATAGGGGGCAGTATTATAGTAGTTATATTCTTGTACATAGGGGCAGTATTATAGTAGTTATATTCTTGTACATAGGGGGCAGTATTATACTGGTTATATTCTTGTACACAGGGACAATATTATAATAGTTATATTCTTATACATAGGAGCAGTATTATAGTAGTTATATTCTTGTACATAGGAGCAGTATTATAGTAATTATATTCTTGTACATAAGAGCAATATTATAGTAGTTATATTCTTGTACATAGAGGGCAGTATTATAGTAGTTACATTCTTGTACATAGGAGCACTATTATAGTAGTTATATTCTTGTATATAGGGGGCAGTATTATAGTAGTTATATTCTTGTATATAGGGAGCAGTATTATAGTAGTTATATTCTTGAACACAGGGACGTATTATATTAGTTATATTCTTGTACATAGGAGCATTATTATAGTAGTTATATTCTTGTACATAGGAGCATTATTATGGTAGTTATATTCTTGTACATAGGAGCAATATTATATTCGTTATATTCTTGTACATAGGGGCAGTATAATAGTAGTTATATTCTTGTACATAGGGGGCAGTATTATACTAGTTATATTCTTGTACACAGGGACAGTATTATAGTAGTTATATTCTTGTACATAGGAGCAGTATTACAGTAGTTATATTCTTGTACATAGGAGCAGTATTATAGTAGTTATATTCTTTTACATAGGAGTAGTATTATAGTAGTTATATTCTTGTACATAAGAGCAGTATTATAGTAGTTATATTCTTGTACATAGGGGGCAGTAATAAAGTAGTTATAGTCTTATACATAGGAGTAGTATTATACTAGATATATTCTTGTATATAGGAGCAGAATTATAGTAGTTATATTCTTGTACATAGGAGCAGTATTATAGTAGTTATATTCTTGTACATAGGAGCAGTTTTATAGTAGTTATATTCTTGTACACAGGGACAATATTATTGTAGCTATGTTCTTGTACATAGGGAGCAGTATTATAGTAGTTATATTCTTGTACACAGGGACAGTATGATAGTAGTTATATTCTTGTACATAGGAGCAGTATTATAGTAGTTATATTCTTGTACATAGGAGCAGTATTCTAGTAGTTATATTCTTGTACACAGGGGCAGTATTATAGTAGTTATATTCTTGTACATAGGAGCAATATTATACCAGTCATATTCTTGTACACTTGGGCAGTTTTATAGTAGTTATATTCTTGTACATAGGAGCAGTATTATAATAGTTATATTCTTATACACAGGGACAGTATTATAGTAGTTATATTCTTGTACATAGGGAGCAGTATTATAGCAGTTATATTCTTGTACATAGGAGCA
This sequence comes from Phyllobates terribilis, assembly GCF_046119375.1. Classification (NCBI taxonomy): domain Eukaryota; kingdom Metazoa; phylum Chordata; class Amphibia; order Anura; family Dendrobatidae; genus Phyllobates; species Phyllobates terribilis. The sequence continues at coordinate 46,771,823 of NW_027362764.1, read as the reverse complement.
GTATTATAGTAGTTATATTCTTGTACATAGGAGCAGTATTATAGTAGTTATATTCTTGTACACAGGAGCAGTATTATTGTAGTTATATTCTTGTACATAGGAGCAGTATTATAGTAGTTATATTCTTGCACATAGGGGCAGTATTATAGTAGTTATATTCTTGTACACAGGAGAAGTATTATAGTAGTTATATTCTTGTACATAGGAGCAGTATTATAGTAGTTATATTCTTGTACATAGGAGCAGTATTATAGTAGTTATATTCTTGTACATAGGAGCAGTATTATAGTAGTTATATTCTTGTTCATAGGGAGCAGTATTAAAGTAGTTATATTCTTGTACATAGGGAGCAGTATTATAGTAGATATATTCATGTTAATAGGGTCAGTATTATAGTAGTTATATTCTCTTACATAGGGGGCAGTATTATATTAGTTACATTCTTGTATATAGGAGCAATATTATACTAGCTATATTCTTGTACATAGGAGCAGTATTATAGTAGTTATATTCTTGTACATAAGGGCAGTATTGTAGTCGTTATATTCTTGTGCATAGGGGCAGTATTATAGTAGTTATATTCTTGTACACAGGGACAATATTATTGTAGTTATATTCTTGTACATAGGAACAGTTTTATAGTAATTATATTCTTGTACACAGGGACAATATTATTGTAGTTATATTCTTGTACATAGGAGCAGTTTTATAGTAGTTATATTCTTGTACACAGGGACAGTATTATAGTAGTTAAATTCTTATACATAGGGGGCAGTATTATAGTAGTTATATTCTTGTACATAGGGTCAGTATTATTGTAGTTATATTCTTGCACATAGGGAGCAGTATTATAGTAGTTATATTCTTGTACATAGGGTCAGTATTATTGTAGTTATATTCTTGCACATAGGGAGCAGTATTATAGTAGTTATAGTCTTGTACATAGGGGGCAGTATTATAGTAGTTATATTCTTGTACATAGGGGGCAGTATTATAGTAGTTATAATCTTGTACACAGGGGCAGTATTATAGTAGTTATATTCTTGTACATAGGAGCAGTGTTATAGTAGCTATATTCTTGTACATATGGGGCAGTATTTTAGTAGTTATATTCTTGTACATAGGAGCAGTATTATAGTAGCTATATTCTTGTACATAGGAGCAGTATTCTAGTAGTTATATTCTTGTACATAGGAGCAGTTTTATAGTAGTTATATTCTTGTACACAGGGACAATATTATTGTAGTTATATTCTTGTAAATAGGGAGCAGTATTACAGTAGTTATATTCTTGTATATAGGGGGCAGTATTATGTAGTTATATTCTTGTACACAGGGACAGTATGATAGTAGTTATATTCTTGTACATAGGAGCAGTATTATAGTAGTTATATTCTTGTACATAGGAGCAGTATTCTAGTATTTATATTCTTGTACACAGGGGCAGTATTATAGTAGTTATTTTCTTGTACATAGGAGCAGTATTATACTAGTTATATTCTTGTACACAGGGACAGTTTTATAGTAGTTATATTCTTGTACATAGGAGCAGTATTATAGTAGTTATATTCTTGTACACAGGGACAGTATTATAGTAGTTATATTCTTGTACATACGGAGCAGTATTATAGCAGTTATATTCTTGTACATAGGAGCAGTATTATAGTAGTTATATTCTTGTACATAGGAGCAGTATTATAGTAGTTATATTCTTGTACATAGGAGCAGTATTATAGTAGCTATATTCTTGTACATAGGGGCAGTATTATAGTAGTCATATTCTTGTACACAGGAGAAGTATTATAGTAGTTATATTCTTGTACATAGGAGCAGTATTATACTAGTTATATTCTTGTACATAGGAGCAGTATTATAGTAGTTATATTCTTGTACATAGGAGCAGTATTATAGTAGTTATATTCTTGTTCATAGGGAGCAGTATTATAGTAGTTATATTCTTGTACATAGGGAGCAGTATTATAGTAGATATATTCTTGTTAATAGGGTCAGTATTATAGTAGTTATATTCTCTTACATAGGGGGCAGTATTATATTAGCTACATTCTTGTATAGGAGCAATATTATACTAGCTATATTCTTGTACATAGGAGCAGTATTATAGTAGTTATATTCTTGTACATAGGAGCAGTTTTATAGTAGTTATATTCTAGTACACAGGGACAATATTATTGTAGCTATATTCTTGTACATAGGAGCAGTTTTATAGTAGTTATATTCTTGTGCACAGGGACAGTATTTTAGTAGTTATATTCTTATACATAGGGGGCAGTATTATAGTAGTTATATTCTTGTACATAGGGGCAGTATTATTGTAGTTATAGACTTGCACATAGGGAGCAGTATTATAGTAGTTATAGTCTTGTACATAGGGGGCAGTATTATAGTAGTTATATTCTTGTACACAGGGACAATATTATTGTAGTTATATTCTTGTACATAGGAGCAGTTTTGTATTAGTTATATTCTTGTACACAGGGACATTATTATTGTAGTTATATTCTTGTACATAGGAGCAGTTTTATAGTAGTTATATTCTTGTACACAGGGACAGTATTATAGTAGTTATATTCTTGTACACAGGGGGCTGTATTATAGTAGTTATATTCTTGTACATAGGGGCAGTATTATTGTAGTTATATTCTTGCACATAGGGAGCAGTATTATAATAGTTATAGTCTTGTACATAGGGGGCAGTATTATAGTAGTTATATTCTTGTACATAGGGGGCAGTATTACAGTAGTTATATTCTTGTACACAGGGGCAGTATTATAGTAGTTATATTCTTGTACATAGGAGCAGTGTTATAGTAGCTATATTCTTGTACATATGGGGCAGTATTATAGTAGTTATATTGTTGTACATAGGAGCAGTATTATAGTAGCTATATTCTTGTACATAGGAGCAGTATTCTAGTAGTTATATTCTTGTACTCAGGAGCAGTATTATAGTAGTTATATTCTTGTACATAGGAGCAGTATTATAGTAGTTATATTCTTGTACATAGGGGCATTATTATAGTAGTTATATTCTTGTACACAGGAGATGTATTATAGTACTTATATTCTTGTACATAGGAGCAGTATTTTAGTAGTTATATTCTTGTACACAGGGACAGTATTATAGTAGTTATATTCTTGTACATAGGGAGCAGTATTATAGTAGTTATATTCTTGTACATAGGAGCAGTATTATAGTAGTTATATTCTTGTACATATGGGCAGTATTATAGTAGATATATTCTTGTACACAGGAGATGTATTATAGTAGTTATATTCTTGTACATAGTAGCAGTATTATAGTAGATATATTCTTGTACATAGGAGCAGTATTATAGTAATTATATTTTTGTACATAGGGATAAGTATTATAGTAGTTATATTCTTGTACATAGGGAGCAGTATTATAGTAGTTATATTCTTGTAAATAGGGGCAGTATTATAGTAGTTATATTCTCTTACATAGGGGACAGTATTATAGTAGTTACATTCTTGTACATAGGAGCAGTATTATAGTAGTTATATTCTTGTACATAGGAACAGTATTATAGTAGTTATATTCTTGTACATATGGGTCAGTATTATAGTAGTTATATTCTTGTACATAGAAGCAGTATTATAGTAGTTATATTATTGTACATAGGGGCGGTATTATAGTAGTTATATTCTTGTACATAGGAGCAGTATTATAGTAGTTATATTCTTGTACATAGGAGCAGTATTATACTAGTTATTTTCTTGTACATAGGCTCAATATTATACTAGTTATATTCTTGTACATAGGAGCAGTATTATAGTAGTTATATTCTTGTACATAGGAGCAGTATTATAGTAGTTATATTCTTGTTCATGGGGGCAGTATTATAGTAGATATATTCTTGTACATAGGGAGCAGTATTATAGTAGTTTTATTCTTGTACATAGGAGCAGTATTATAGTAGTTATATTCTTGTACATAGGGGCAGTATTATAGTAGTTATATTCTTGTACACAGGAGAAGCATTATAGTAGTTATATTCTTGTACATAGGAGCAGTATTATAGTAGTTATATTCTTGTACATAGGAGCAGTATTATAGTAGTTATATTCTTATACATAGGGGCAGTATTATATTAGTTATATTGTTGTACATAGGAGCAGTGTTATAGTAGTTATATTCTTTTATATAGGATCAGTATTATAGTAGTTATATTCTTGTACATAGGAGCAGTATTATAGTAGTTATATTCTTGTACATAGGAGCAGTATTATAGTAGTTATATTCTTGTATATAGGGAGCAGTATTATAGTAGTTATATTCTTGTACATAGGGGCAGTATTATAGTAGTTATATTCTTGTACATACGGACAGTATTATAGGAGTTATATTCTTGTACATAGGGAGCAGTATTATAGTAGTTATATTCTTGTACACAGGGGGCAGTATTATAGTAGTTATATTCTTGTACATAGGGGCAGTATTATAGTAGTTATATTCTTGTACATAGGGGGCAGTATTATAATAGTTATAGTCTTGTACATAGGGGGCAGTATTATAGTAGTTATATTCTTGTACATAGGGGCCAGTATTATAGTAGTTATATTCTTGTACACAGGGGCAGTATTATAGTAGTTATATTCTTGTACACAGGGACAGTATTATAGTAGTTATATTCTTGTACATAGGGAGCAGTATTATAGTAGTTATATTCTTGTACATAGGAGCAGTATTATAGTAGTTATATTCTTGTACATATGGGCAGTATTATAGTAGATATATTCTTGTACACAGGAGATGTATTATAGTAGTTATATTCTTGTACATAGTAGCAGTATTATAGTAGATATATTCTTGTACATAGGAGCAGTATTATAGTAATTATATTTTTGTACATAGGGATAAGTATTATAGTAGTTATATTCTTGTACATAGGGAGCAGTATTATAGTAGTTATATTCTTGTAAATAGGGGCAGTATTATAGTAGTTATATTCTCTTACATAGGGGACAGTATTATAGTAGTTACATTCTTGTACATAGGAGCAGTATTATAGTAGTTATATTCTTGTACATAGGAACAGTATTATAGTAGTTATATTCTTGTACATATGGGTCAGTATTATAGTAGTTATATTCTTGTACATAGAAGCAGTATTATAGTAGTTATATTGTTGTACATAGGGGCGGTATTATAGTAGTTATATTCTTGTACATAGGAGCAGTATTATAGTAGTTATATTCTTGTACATAGGAGCAGTATTATACTAGTTATTTTCTTGTACATAGGCTCAATATTATACTAGTTATATTCTTGTACATAGGAGCAGTATTATAGTAGTTATATTCTTGTACATAGGAGCAGTATTATAGTAGTTATATTCTTGTTCATAGGGGCAGTATTATAGTAGATATATTCTTGTACATAGGGAGCAGTATTATAGTAGTTTTATTCTTGTACATAGGAGCAGTATTATAGTAGTTATATTCTTGTACATAGGGGCAGTATTATAGTAGTTATATTCTTGTACACAGGAGAAGCATTATAGTAGTTATATTCTTGTACATAGGAGCAGTATTATAGTAGTTATATTCTTGTACATAGGAGCAGTATTATAGTAGTTATATTCTTGTACATAGGGGCAGTATTATAGTAGTTATATTCTTGTACATAGGGGGCAGTATTATAATAGTTATAGTCTTGTACATAGGGGGCAGTATTATAGTAGTTATATTCTTGTACATAGGGGCCAGTATTATAGTAGTTATATTCTTGTACACAGGGGCAGTATTATAGTAGTTATATTCTTTTCACAGGGACAGTATTATAGTAGTTATATTCTTGTACATAGGGAGCAGTATTATAGTAGTTATATTCTTGTACATAGGAGCAGTATTATAGTAGTTATATTCTTGTACATATGGGCAGTATTATAGTAGATATATTCTTGTACACAGGAGATGTATTATAGTAGTTATATTCTTGTACATAGTAGCAGTATTATAGTAGATATATTCTTGTACATAGGAGCAGTATTATAGTAATTATATTTTTGTACATAGGGATAAGTATTATAGTAGTTATATTCTTGTACATAGGGAGCAGTATTATAGTAGTTATATTCTTGTAAATAGGGGCAGTATTATAGTAGTTATATTCTCTTACATAGGGGACAGTATTATAGTAGTTACATTCTTGTACATAGGAGCAGTGTTATAGTAGCTATATTCTTGTACATATGGGGCAGTATTATAGTAGTTATATTGTTGTACATAGGAGCAGTATTATAGTAGCTATATTCTTGTACATAGGAGCAGTATTCTAGTAGTTATATTCTTGTACTCAGGGGCAGTATTATAGTAGTTATATTCTTGTACATAGGAGCAGTATTATAGTAGTTATATTCTTGTACATATGGGGCAGTATTATAGCAGTTATATTCTTGTACATAGGGAGCAGTATTATAGTAGTTATATTCTTGTACATAGGGGCAGTATTATAGTAGTTATATTCTTGTACACAGGAGATGTATTATAGTACTTATATTCTTGTACATAGGAGCAGTATTATAGTAGCTATATTCTTGTACACAGGGACAGTATTATAGTAGTTATATTCTCTTACATAGGGGACAGTATTATAGTAGTTACATTCTTGTACATAGGAGCAGTATTATAGTAGTTATATTCTTGTACATAGGAACAGTATTATAGTAGTTATATTCTTGTACATATGGGTCAGTATTATAGTAGTTATATTCTTGTACATAGAAGCAGTATTATAGTAGTTATATTCTTGTACATAGGGGCGGTATTATAGTAGTTATATTCTTGTACCTACGAGCAGTATTATAGTAGTTATATTCTTGTACATAGGAGCAGTATTATAGTAGTTATTTTCTTGTACATAGGCGCAATATTATACTAGTTATATTCTTGTACACAGGAGATGTATTATAGTACTTATATTCTTGTACATAGGAGCAGTATTATAGTAGTTATATTCTTGTACACAGGGACAGTATTATAGTAGTTATATTCTTGTACATAGGGTGCAGTATTATAGTAGTTATATTCTTGTACATAGGAGCAGTATTATAGTAGTTATATTCTTGTACATATGGGCAGTATTATAGTAGATATATTCTTGTACACAGGAGATGTATTATAGTAGTTATATTCTTGTACATAGTAGCAGTATTATAGTAGTTATATTCTTGTACATAGGAGCAGTATTATAGTAATTATATTTTTGTACATAGGGATAAGTATTATAGTAGTTATATTCTTGTACATAGGGAGCAGTATTATAGTAGTTATATTCTTGTAAATAGGGGCAGTATTATAGTAGTTATATTCTCTTACATAGGGGACAGTATTATAGTAGTTACATTCTTGTACATAGGAGCAGTATTATAGTAGTTATATTCTTGTACATAGGAACAGTATTATAGTAGTTATATTCTTGTACATATGGGTCAGTATTATAGTAGTTATATTGTTGTACATAGAAGCAGTATTATAGTAGTTATATTGTTGTACATAGGGGCGGTATTATAGTAGTTATATTCTTGTACATAGGAGCAGTATTATAGTAGTTATATTCTTGTACATAGGAGCAGTATTATAGTAGTTATTTTCTTGTACATAGGCGCAATATTATACTAGTTATATTCTTGTACATAGGAGCAGTATTATAGTAGTTATATTCTTGTACATAGGAGCAGTATTATAGTAGTTATATTCTTGTTCATAGGGGCAGTATTATAGTAGTTATATTCTTGTACATAGGGAGCAGTATTATAGTAGTTTTATTCTTGTACATAGGAGCAGTATTATAGTAGTTATATTCTTGTACACAGGGGCAGTATTATAGCAGCTATATTCTTGTACATAGGAGCAGTATTATAGTTATTATATTCTTGTACATAAGAGCAATATTATAGTAGTTATATTCTTGTACATAGAGGGCAGTATTATAGTACTTATATTCTTGTACATAGGAGCAGTATTATAGTAGTTATATTCTTGTACATAGAAGGCAGTATTATGGCAGTTATATTTTTGTACATAGGGGGCAGTATTATACTAGTTATATTCTTGTACACAGGGGCAGTATTATAGCAGCTATATTCTTGTACATAGGAGCAGTATTGTAGTTATTATATTCTTGTACATAAGAGCAATATTATAGTAGTTATATTCTTTACATAGAGGGCAGTATTATAGTAGTTATATTCTTGTACATAGGAGCAGTATTATAGTAGTTATATTCTTGTACATAGGGGGCAGAATTATACTAGTTATATTCTTGTACACAGGGACAATATTATAATAGTTATATTCTTGTACATAGGAGCAGTATTATAGTAGTTATATTCTTGTACATAGGAGCAGTATTATAGTAATTATATTCTTGTACATAAGAGCAATATTATAGTAGTTATATTCTTGTACATAGAGGGCAGTATTATAGTAGTTATATTCTTGTACATAGGAGCAGTTTTATAGTAGTTATATTCTTGTACACAGGGACAATATTATTGTAGTTATACTCCTGTACATAGGAGCAGTTTTATAGTAGTTATATTCTTGTACACAGGGACAGTATTATAGTAGTTATATTCTTATACATAGGGGGCAGTATTATAGTAGTTATATTCTTGTACATAGCGGCAGTATTATTATAGTTATAGTCTTGCACATAGGGAGCAGTATTACAGTAGTTATAGTCTTGTACATAGGGGGCAGTATTATAGTAGTTATATTCTTGTACACAGGGACAATATTATTGTAGTTATATTCTTGTACATAGGAGCAGTTTTATAGTAGTTATATTCTTGTACACAGGGACAATATTATTGTAGTTATATTCTTGTACTTAGGAGCAGTTTTATAGTAGTTATATTCTTGTACATAGGGTCAGTATTATTGTATTTATATTCTTGCACATAGGGAGCAGTATTATAGTAGTTATAGTCTTGTACATAGGGGGCAGTATTATAGTAGTTATATTCTTGTACATAGGGGGCAGTATTATAGTAGTTATAATCTTGTACACAGGGGCAGTATTATAGTAGTTATATTCTTGTACATAGGAGCAGTGTTATAGTAGTTATATTCTTGTACATATGGGGCAGTATTATAGTAGTTATATTCTTGTACATAGGAGCAGTAATATAGTAGCTATATTCTTGTACATAGGAGCAGTATTCTAGTAGTTATATTCTTGTACATAGGAGCAGTTTTATAGTAGTTATATTCTTGTACACAGGGACAATATTATTGCAGTTATATTCTTGTAAATAGGGAGCAGTATTACAGCAGTTATATTCTTGTACATAGGGGGCAGTATTATAGTTGTTATATTCTTGTACACAGGGACAGTATGATAGTAGTTATATTCTTGTACATAGGAGCAGTATTATAGTAGTTATATTCTTGTACATAGGAGCAGTATTCTATTAGTTATATTCTTGTACACAGGGGCAGTATTATAGTAGTTATTTTCTTGTACATAGGAGCAGTATTATACTAGTTATATTCTTGTACACAGGGACAGTTTTATAGTAGTTATATTCTTGTACATAGGAGCAGTATTATAGTAGTTATATTCTTGTACACAGGGACAGTATTATAGTATTTATATTCTTGTACATAGGGAGCAGTATTATAGCAGTTATATTCTTGTACATAGGAGCAGTATTATAGTAGTTATATTCTTGTACATAGGAGCAGTATTATAGTAGTTATATTCTTGTACATAGGAGCAGTATTATAGTAGCTATATTCTTGTACATAGGGGCAGTATTATAGTAGTTATATTCTTGTACACAGGAGAAGTATTATAGTAGTTATATTCTTGTACATAGGAGCAGTATTATAGTAGTTATATTTTTGTACATAGGAGCAGTATTATAGTAGTTATATTCTTGTACATAGGAGCAGTATTATAGTAGTTACATTCTTGTATAGGAGCAATATTATACTAGCTATATTCTTGTACATAGGAGCAGTATTATAGTAGTTATATTCTTGTACATAGGAGCAGTTTTATAGTAGTTATATTTTAGTACACAGGGACAATATTATTGTAGTTATATTCTTGTACATAGGAGCAGTTTTATAGTAGTTATATTCTTGTGCACAGGGACAGTATTTTAGTAGTTATATTCTTATACATAGGGGGCAGTATTATAGTAGTTATATTTTTGTACATAGGGGCAGTATTATTGTAGTTATAGTCTTGCACATAGGGAGCAGTATTATAGTAGTTTTAGTCTTGTACATAGGGGGCAGTATTATAGTAGTTATATTTTTGTACACAGGGACAATATTATTGTAGTTATATTCTTGTACATAGGAGCAGTTTTATATTAGTTATATTCTTGTACACAGGGACATTATTATTGTAGTTATATTCTTGTACATAGGAGCAGTTTTATAGTAGTTATATTCTTGTACACAGGGACAGTATTATAGTAGTTATATTCTTGTACACAGGGGGCAGTATTATAGTAGTTATATTCTTCTACATAGGGGCAGTATTATTGTAGTTATATTCTTGCACATAGGGAGCAGTATTATAATAGTTATAGTCTTGTACATAGGGGGCAGTATTATAGTAGTTATATTCTTGTACATAGGGGGCAGTATTATAGTAGTAATATTCTTGTACACAGGGGCAGTATTATAGTAGTTATATTCTTGCACATAGGAGCAGTGTTATAGTAGCTCTATTCTTGTACATATGGGTCAGTGTTATAGTAGTTATATTGCTGTACATAGGAGCAGTATTATAGTAGCTATATTCTTGTACATAGGAGCAGTATTCTAGAAGTTATATTCTTGTACTCAGGGGCAGTATTATAGTAGTTATATTCTTGTACATAGGAGCAGTATTATAGTAGTTATATTCTTGTACATATGGGGCAGTATTATAGCAGTTATATTCTTGTACATAGGGAGCAGTATTATAGTAGTTATATTCTTGTACATAGGGGCAGTATTATAGTAGTTATATTCTTGTACACAGGAGATGTATTATAGTACTTATATTCTTGTACATAGGAGCAGTATTATAGTAGTTATATTCTTGTACACAGGGACAGTATTATAGTAGTTATATTCTTGTACATAGGGAGCAGTATTATAGTAGTTATATTCTTGTACATAGGAGCAGTATTATAGTAGTTATATTCTTGTACATATGGGCAGTATTATAGTAGATATATTCTTGTACACAGGAGATGTATTATAGTAGTTATATTCTTGTACATAGTAGCAGTATTATAGTAGTTATATTCTTGTACATAGGAGCAGTATTATAGTAATTATATTTTTGTACATAGGGTTAAGTATTATAGTAGTTATATTCTTGTACATAGTGAGCAGTATTATAGTAGTTATATTCTTGTAAATAGGGGCAGTATTATATTAGTTATATTCTCTTACATAGGGGACAGTATTATAAGAGTTACATTCTTGTACATAGGAGCAGTATTATAGTAGTTATATTCTAGTACATAGGAACAGTATTATAGTAGTTATATTCTTGTACATATGGGTCAGTATTATAGTAGTTATATTCTTGTACATAGAAGCAGTATTATAGTAGTTATATTGTTGTACATAGGGGCGGTATTATAGTAGTTATATTCTTGTACATAGGAGCAGTATTATAGTAGTTATATTCTTGTACATAGGAGCAGTATTATAGTAGTTATTTTCTTGTACATAGGCGCAATATTATACTAGTTATATTCTTGTACATAGGAGCAGTATTATAGTAGTTATATTCTTGTACATAGGAGCAGTATTATAGTAGTTATATTCTTGTTCATAGGGGCAGTATTATAGTAGTTATATTCTTGTACATAGGGAGCAGTATTATAGTAGTTTTATTCTTGTACATAGGAGTAGTATTATAGTAGTTATATTCTTGTACATAGGGACAGTATTATAGTAGTTATATTCTTGTACACAGGAGAAGCATTATAGTAGTTATATTCTTGTACATAGGAGCAGTATTATAGTAGTTATATTCTTGTACATAGGAGCAGTATTATAGTAGTTATATTCTTGTACATAGGGGCAGTATTATAGTAGTTATATTCTTGTACATAGGAGCAGTGTTATAGTAGTTATATTCTTTTATATAGGATCAGTATTATAGTAGTTATATTCTTGTACATAGGAGCAGTATTATAGTAGTTATATTCTTGTACATAGGAGCAGTATTATAGTAGTTATATTCTTGTACATAGGGAGCAGTATTATAGTAGTTATATTCTTGTACATAGGGGCAGTATTATAGTAGTTATATTCTTGTACATAGGGACAGTATTATAGGAGTTATATTCTTGTACATAGGGAGCAGTATTATAGTAGTTATATTCTTGTACACAGGGGGCAGTATTATAGTAGTTATATTCTTGTACATAGGGGCAGTATTATTGAAGTTATATTCTTGCACATAGGGAGCAGTATTATAATAGTTATAGTCTTGTACATAGGGGGCAGTATTATAGTAGTTATATTCTTGTACATAGGGGGCAGTATTATAGTAGTTATATTCTTGTACACAGGGGCAGTATTATAGTAGTTATATTCTTGTACATAGGAGCAGTGTTATAGTAGCTATATTCTTGTACATATGGGGCAGTATTATAGTAGTTATATTGTTGTACATAGGAGCAGTATTATAGTAGCTATATTCTTGTACATAGGAGCAGTATTCTAGTAGTTATATTCTTGTACTCAGGGGCAGTATTATAGTAGTTATATTCTTGTACATAGGAGCAGTATTATAGTAGTTATATTCTTGTACATATGGAGCAGTATTATAGCAGTTATATTCTTGTACATATGGAGCAGTATTATAGTAGTTATATTCTTGTACATAGGGGCAGTATTATAGTAGTTATATTCTTGTACACAGGAGATGTATTATAGTACTTATATTCTTTTACATAGGAGCAGTATTATAGTAGTTATATTCTTGTACACAGGGACAGTATTATAGTAGTTATTTTCTTGTACATACGGAGCAGTATTATAGTAGTTATATTCTTGTACATAGGAGCAGTATTATAGTAGTTATATTCTTGTACATATGGGCAATATTATAGTAGATATATTCTTGTACACAGGAGATGTATTATAGTAGTTATATTCTTGTACATAGTAGCAGTATTATAGTAGTTATATTCTTGTACATAGGAGCAGTATTATAGTAATTATATTTTTGTACATAGTGATAAGTATTATAGTAGTTATATTCTTGTACATAGGGAGCAGTATTATAGTAGTTATATTCTTGTAAATAGGGGCAGTATTATAGTAGTTATATTCTCTTACATAGGGGACAGTATTATAGTAGTTACATTCTTGTACATAGGAGCAGTATTATAGTAGTTATATTCTTGTACATAGGAACAGTATTATAGTAGTTATATTCTTGTACATATGGGTCAGTATTATAGTAGTTATATTCTTGTACATAGAAGCAGTATTATAGTAGTTATATTGTTGTACATAGGGGCGGTATTACAGTAGTTATATTCTTGTACATAGGAGCAGTATTATAGTAGTTATATTCTTGTACATAGGAGCAGTATTATAGTACTTATTTTCTTGTACATAGGCGCAATATTATACTAGTTATATTCTTGTACATAGGAGCAGTATTATAGTAGTTATATTCTTGTACATAGGAGCAGTATTATAGTAGTTATATTCTTGTTCATAGGGGCAGTATTATAGTAGTTATATTCTTGTACATAGGGAGCAGTATTATAGTAGTTTTTTTCTTGTACATAGGAGCAGTATTATAGTAGTTATATTCTTGTACATAGGGGCAGTATTATAGTAGTTATATTCTTGTACACAGGAGAAGCATTATAGTAGTTATTTTCTTGTACATAGGAGCAGTATTATAGTAGTTATATTCTTTTACATAGGAGCAGTATTATAGTAGTTATATTCTTGTACATAGGGGCAGTATTATAGTAGTTATATTCTTGTACATAGGAGCAGTGTTCTAGTAGTTATATTCTTTCATATAGGATCAGTATTATAGTAGTTATATTCTTGTACATAGGAGCAGTATTATAGTAGTTATATTCTTGTACATAGGAGCAGTATTATAGTAGTTATATTCTTGTACATAGGGAGCAGTATTATAGTAGTTATATTCTTGTACATAGGGGCAGTATTATAATAGTTATATTCTTGTACATAGGGACAGTATTATAGGAGTTATATTCTTGTACATAGGGAGCAGTATTATTGTAGTTATATTCTTGTACACAGGGACAGTATTATAGTAGTTATATTCTTGTACATAGGGAGCAGTATTATAGTAGTTATATTCTTGTACATAGGGAGCAGTATTATAGTAGTTATATTCTTGTACATAGGGGCAGTATTATAGGAGTTATATTCTTGTACATAGGGAGCAGTATTATAGTAGTTATATTCTTGTACACAGGGACAGTATTATAGTAGTTATATTCTTGTACATAGGGAGCAGTATTATTGTAGTTATATTCTTGTACACAGGGACAGTATTATAGTAGTTATATTCTTGTACATAGGAGCAGTATTATAGTAGTTATATTCTTATACATAGGAGCAGTATTATAGTAGTTATATTCTTGTACCTAAGGAGCAGTATTATAGTAGTTATATTCTTGTACACAGGGACAGTATTATAGTAGTTATATTCTTGTACATAGGGAGCAGTATTATAGTAGTTATATTCTTGTACATAGGGAGCAGTATTATAGTAGTTATATTCTTGTACATAGGGGCAGTATTATAGGAGTTATATTCTTGTACATAGGGAGCAGTATTATAGTAGTTATATTCTTGTACACAGGGACAGTATTATAGTAGTTATATTCTTGTACATAGGGAGCAGTATTATAGTAGTTATATTCTTGTACACAGGGACAGTATTATAGTAGTTATATTCTTGTACATAGGAGCAGTATTATAGTAGTTATATTCTTATACATAGGAGCAGTATTATAGTAGTTATATTCTTGTACCTAGGGGGCAGTATTATAGTAGTTATATTCTTGTACACAGGGGCAGTATTATAGTAGTTATATTCTTGTACATAGGAGCAGTGTTATAGTAGCTATATTCTTGTACATATGGGGCAGTATTATAGTAGTTATATTGTTGTACATAGGAGCAGTATTATAGTAGCTATATTCTTGTACATAGGAGCAGTATTCTAGTAGTTATATTCTTGTACTCAGGGGCAGTATTATAGTAGTTATATTCTTGTACATAGGAGCAGTATTATAGTAGTTATATTCTTGTACATATGGAGCAGTATTATAGCAGTTATATTCTTGTACATATGGAGCAGTATTATAGTAGTTATATTCTTGTACATAGGGGCAGTATTATAGTAGTTATATTCTTGTACACAGGAGATGTATTATAGTACTTATATTCTTTTACATAGGAGCAGTATTATAGTAGTTATATTCTTGTACACAGGGACAGTATTATAGTAGTTATTTTCTTGTACATACGGAGCAGTATTATAGTAGTTATATTCTTGTACATAGGAGCAGTATTATAGTAGTTATATTCTTGTACATATGGGCAATATTATAGTAGATATATTCTTGTACACAGGAGATGTATTATAGTAGTTATATTCTTGTACATAGTAGCAGTATTATAGTAGTTATATTCTTGTACATAGGAGCAGTATTATAGTAATTATATTTTTGTACATAGTGATAAGTATTATAGTAGTTATATTCTTGTACATAGGGAGCAGTATTATAGTAGTTATATTCTTGTAAATAGGGGCAGTATTATAGTAGTTATATTCTCTTACATAGGGGACAGTATTATAGTAGTTACATTCTTGTACATAGGAGCAGTATTATAGTAGTTATATTCTTGTACATAGGAACAGTATTATAGTAGTTATATTCTTGTACATATGGGTCAGTATTATAGTAGTTATATTCTTGTACATAGAAGCAGTATTATAGTAGTTATATTGTTGTACATAGGGGCGGTATTACAGTAGTTATATTCTTGTACATAGGAGCAGTATTATAGTAGTTATATTCTTGTACATAGGAGCAGTATTATAGTACTTATTTTCTTGTACATAGGCGCAATATTATACTAGTTATATTCTTGTACATAGGAGCAGTATTATAGTAGTTATATTCTTGTACATAGGAGCAGTATTATAGTAGTTATATTCTTGTTCATAGGGGCAGTATTATAGTAGTTATATTCTTGTACATAGGGAGCAGTATTATAGTAGTTTTTTTCTTGTACATAGGAGCAGTATTATAGTAGTTATATTCTTGTACATAGGGGCAGTATTATAGTAGTTATATTCTTGTACACAGGAGAAGCATTATAGTAGTTATTTTCTTGTACATAGGAGCAGTATTATAGTAGTTATATTCTTTTACATAGGAGCAGTATTATAGTAGTTATATTCTTGTACATAGGGGCAGTATTATAGTAGTTATATTCTTGTACATAGGAGCAGTGTTCTAGTAGTTATATTCTTTCATATAGGATCAGTATTATAGTAGTTATATTCTTGTACATAGGAGCAGTATTATAGTAGTTATATTCTTGTACATAGGAGCAGTATTATAGTAGTTATATTCTTGTACATAGGGAGCAGTATTATAGTAGTTATATTCTTGTACATAGGGGCAGTATTATAATAGTTATATTCTTGTACATAGGGACAGTATTATAGGAGTTATATTCTTGTACATAGGGAGCAGTATTATTGTAGTTATATTCTTGTACACAGGGACAGTATTATAGTAGTTATATTCTTGTACATAGGGAGCAGTATTATAGTAGTTATATTCTTGTACATAGGGAGCAGTATTATAGTAGTTATATTCTTGTACATAGGGGCAGTATTATAGGAGTTATATTCTTGTACATAGGGAGCAGTATTATAGTAGTTATATTCTTGTACACAGGGACAGTATTATAGTAGTTATATTCTTGTACATAGGGAGCAGTATTATTGTAGTTATATTCTTGTACACAGGGACAGTATTATAGTAGTTATATTCTTGTACATAGGAGCAGTATTATAGTAGTTATATTCTTATACATAGGAGCAGTATTATAGTAGTTATATTCTTGTACCTAAGGAGCAGTATTATAGTAGTTATATTCTTGTACACAGGGACAGTATTATAGTAGTTATATTCTTGTACATAGGGAGCAGTATTATAGTAGTTATATTCTTGTACATAGGGAGCAGTATTATAGTAGTTATATTCTTGTACATAGGGGCAGTATTATAGGAGTTATATTCTTGTACATAGGGAGCAGTATTATAGTTGTTATATTCTTGTACACAGGGACAGTATTATAGTAGTTATATTCTTGTACATAGGGAGCAGTATTATAGTAGTTATATTCTTGTACACAGGGACAGTATTATAGTAGTTATATTCTTGTACATAGGAGCAGTATTATAGTAGTTATATTCTTATACATAGGAGCAGTATTATAGTAGTTATATTCTTGTACCTAGGGAGCAGTATTATAGTCGTTATATTCTTGTACATAGGGGCAGTATTATAGTAGTTATATTCTTGTACATAGGGACAGCATTATAGGAGTTATATTCTTGTACATAGGGAGCAGTATTATAGTAGTTATATTCTTGTACACAGGGACAGTATTATAGTAGTTATATTCTTGTACATAGGAGCAGTATTATTTTAGTTATATTCTTGTACATAGGGGCAGTATTATAGTAGTTATATTTTTGTACATAGGAGCAGTATTATAGTAGTTATATTATTGAACATAGGGGGCAGTATTATAGTAGTTGTATTCTTGTACATAGGAGCAGTATTATAGTAGTTATATTCTTGTACATAGGAGCAGTATTATAGTAGTTACATTCTTGTACATAAGGGCAGTATTATAGTAGTTATATTCTTGTACATAGGGGGCAGTATTATAGTTGTTATATTCTTGTACATAGGAGCAGTACTATAGTAGTAATATTCTTGTATATAGGGGGCAGTATTATAGTAGTTATATTCTTGTACATAGGGGCAGTATTATAGTAGTTATATTCTTGTACATAGGAGCAGTATTATAGTAGTTATATTCTTGTACATAGGAACAGTATTATAGTAGTTATATTCTTGCACATAGGGGCAGTATTATAGTAGTTATATTCTTGTACATAGGGGCAGTATTATTGTAGTTATATTCTTGCACATAGGGGACAGTATTATAGTAGTTATATTCGTGTACATAGGAGCAGTACTATAGTAGTTATATTCTTGTACATAGGGAGCAGTATTCTAGTAGTTTTATTCTTGTATATAGGGGCAGTATTATAGTAGTTATATTCTTGCACATAGGGGCAGTATTATAGTAGTTATATTCTTGTACATAGGAACAGTATTATAGTAGTTATATTCTTGTACATGGGTGACAATATTATATTAGCTATATTTCTGTACATATCAGTTTTATAGTAGTTATATTTTATGTATCTTTTTTATTTATCTGTCTTTCTATCTATCTAGCTCTGTCGTTCTGGTTAAATAAAGCTTATAAATATCAGAAGTATCCTCAATTCTTTGCTGAATTCTAGGCTGATTGTCACCCTGGAGTATTGACTGATCTGACAGCGGTGTAGTAATGATTGAAGAGTATTTAAAGTAAAAATGACTCCTAAATGCCTGTTGATCCATATTGTGCTTCTTCATTTTACATCATTACAGTGGAGCACAATCAGTCCTCCTGCTGCTCCCCGGGAGCGTTAGGCTCCAAGTCATACAATAGGAGGCCACATCCTGACATATAATCCCATTGTGCAGCTGGTAGGACGTACATTAGATCATCCATTTACTTGGAAAGAGTTGAAGAATGATTCTAGCAGTTCCTTATTAAAGTCTTTTTTCTATAGATGTTTTTCACACTGGACAGTAAAGCGCCATGTAGTGTGTGTCGGGATACGCTGATTAATAGGTTCTCCAACCTCTTTCCTCTCCAAATTTCATACATGTTAACTTTTGTCATCAACACTCTACATATGCTGATATTTTACTGCGCTTATGCTGGCCTTTTTTTAAGTACACAGAAGTCAATGTGTGTAAGCAGTGCTGCACTGTAAAGCATGGCGAGGAAAGAGAAGCAGAGCTGGATTCGTTTATAAAATTGGGTTTATTTTTGATTTCAACTCACCACATATGCTGATTTTCTGCTGGATTTCTTTTACTACACAGTAGTCAACACATTCGCTGAGAGCTGCAGTGTAAAGCATGGTGGTAGATAGAGGCAGATCCTAAGCTTCTTACATGATAAAGTTAACTTTTTACTCCAACATACTAAGAACGGTGACTTTTTGTGATTTTGCTAATATACAGCAGCCATTCTCTGTAGGCAGTGCTACAGTGTAAAGCATGGAAATTGATAAAGGAAGAGACTAAGCCTCTTATATGATCAGGTTGACTTTTCCTTTCATGTATCCTAATTTCCTAGTGAGTTTAGGAAGTTTAAATAGCACAGTTCAGGCAACATGTAGAGGCGCAACTGCAGTGCAAAGCATGGTGGAGAGACAGAGGCAGAGTCTGAGCAGCTCACTCGTCTATAAAGTACAGTGAAACTGGTAACTGAATGTCTGTTGCTGATCGTGCATGCACCCGGAAGAAGTAGAGGTGAGAAAGAGCCAATTAGAGGGGAGCTGGTACATTATACTGGCTATTATATAGATATACAGAATATAATAAGCATGATGATGATGATGATGGTACTATTATTGAGTGCCATTGCATTTAGAGCCCAGGCAGATCGGAATATAATAGGGTGTCACTAGTGATATCATCTCGCGCACTTACGGCACAAAAGATGTTAGTGTCTGTGCCGTATAACTAAATAATTGAGACAATTTGGCTACAATGTGTTCATTATCCCACACTGAGCACCTAATAAATATTAATAACCATGCTCCACTCCCTGCCAGATATATTTTCGCTACAAAGTAAAAAAAAACAACAACAATGTTTTAATTAAGAAAATAAATACAGATGCAGCAGAGCCGAGTTTGTCAGCGCAGCGGAGCTAAGGTAGCAATTAGTAACTCCATTGTGTTTTTGTTTCCCCCACAATGCCATATAACGCATCACCTCCCTATTGGGGCATATTTGCCAATTACTGGCTGCTCCTTATCGGTTTCTGATCACCCATCCTCATCAGTGACCTATCAACCAGACACAATTACACCCAATCTTTTTGGTAAGGGAGGGAGGGGGGAGATGGGGGGGATGCAGCTGCAGCTTCTTAGTATTTCAGTGGAACGGCAGGAAAGGGAAAAGATGGGGGAGCAGCAGGAATCATCTTCTTGACCTCTGAGTGCATATTTCTGGGTATATGAGCCTAATCTGCCATGATCTACTTAGCCATGCAATTGACCTGTGCTCCTTCCCCTGGTCCCTATTTTGGGGTCATGAAAAAAATCATTTAAGGGTCCCCCATATTATTTTTATACACTCAATGGCAGCATCTTATATAGAATATAATCGGTGATGAGCGGACCTCGGGTTCATTGGGTTTAGTCGAACTTTAATCCAAAGTTCGATTCGGGTCCAAGAAATTGACCCGAACTTGACTCTGAACTCAGATCCCATAGAATCCAATGGGTACCCAAATTTTGGTGATGTGAAATGGCTGTAAAATGGTGGTAATAAGGGCCATGGGGCTGAAAAATGAAACAAAATGGGGAGAAGAGCAGGATAATTGCCCTGCAAACAAATGTGGATAGGGGAATTACTTAAAATAAAATAGAATAAAAAATAATAGTCTTGAAGCAGGAGGCGGAGGTCCAGGTGGAGGAGTGGAGCAGGGCTTTGCGTGTGTAGTTTACTGTACTTGTTAGTAAATAAATACATGAAAAAAAAACTACTTAGGGTCCCACCTATTTTTAATTAGCAGCCAAGGGAAAGTAGACATCTGTGAGCTGGTCTTATTATGCTGGGAAGGGGCCAATATCCCTGGACCTTCCCAGCCTATTAATATCTGCCCTCAGCTGTCTGCTTTGCCTATGCTGGTTATTAAAAATAGGGGGAAGGCAGGCTGGTCGGCACTCCATACGGTTTCCCTGGTGCACGTGGAGGAAATGTAGGTCAGAGCAAGAAGGATCCACGTGTGAAATAATTAGCCGTTTATTGTGGTTTTAACAGATAAGTCATCAGAAGTTTCAGCCCATCCCAGGCTTTTTTCAATACTTATTAAAAATAGGGGAACCCTATAAAAATGATATGGGGTCCACCCCCAATTTTTAATAACCAGCTAAATCAAAGCAGATAGCTGGGGGCTGATATTAATAGGTTTGGAAAGTCTATGGATACTGGTCCCTTCCCAGCATAATAAGACCAGCTCACAGCGTGTTCATGCTTTCTAGTGTTTATTTCACTCTAGTGCTGGCTTCACATCTACACTACTCAGTACTGCTGCATAATATCCTCCGTGCTGCTGCTGCTTCTGTTTTCTATTATTACTCTCACCCCAGTGCTGGATTCACATGTACACTTTTCAGTCCTGCTGTATAATATGTTTTGTGCTGTGGTTTTCTAGTAAGTGTTTTATATGATGTTTTGATATATTTGAAGTGTTTTGATATGATGTATCCTATACATATCACACTCAAACATAAGGGATTCCTGCTCTCCTTTCTTTATGTAGCACTTGGTAGGAAGCAGCGACAGAATGGAGGATGTTATGCTGCAGTCCTGATATCACAGCTACACTGCTCAGTACTGCTGCATATCCTCCATGCTGCTGCTGCTCCTGCCCAAGTGCTACATAGAGACAGGAGAGCAGGAATCCCTCATGTTTGGGTCTGATATGTATAGGATACATCATATCATCTAGTCTCTACCTACCTGCTCAGAGACAACTGCTACTGCTATACAAAGAATGCCTGCGCCTGTGGCTTTACTGTACATGTTTATCAAGTCACATTCATTAATTTAGAAATTAACTGCGTCCTAGTGGGATTTTTTTTTTCCTAATATTTGAAAGTCTCTGATACTTGAAAGTCTTTCTAACCTCGCCGGTAATGGAATACCATATCGGTTACAAATGCGGACTGACATTGTCAGTGCGAGGAGCTCTAATTACACGGCATTTGTGGAAATAAATTAGCATTTGCATAAAACGCATTAGGAGCAACAATCTCTGTCATCTGTTGTTTCTGAAATTATTTAGGAATGAAACAGCCAAGAGTTAATCTCTGAACTTCAGCAAGATATTGACATTGGGTTCCGGCATACAGCTGTCCGTGTCATCTCTAATTAAGGTTGTCAGATATTTAATTATGGTTACAGTGCGCTACAGTAAAAGCGCAACAATCATCCATTATCCGACAAGACAATGTATATGTACTGTATGGAGCTGGTACCTCGAATCCAGCCAGATTGACACAATAGCTTCTAATGTAACATTACCTGCAATATATGCATCATAGACAATAAAATATTCTAAGACGTCGCTCAATGTCAGATAGCTGCCCAGTAAATAGACATGTATAATGAATATTGTGATCAGTCCTTGAGAAAACAAGTACCTGATTGTGCCAGGCAGAACGGGAAAAGGTTCTTGGAATTTGAATTCTTAGAACCCATCAATATTTTTATCCTTTGTGATATATTTTTTGGGCATAAATTTAGGTTTTGTAGTTTTGTGCTCTTTCTATCTATAGTCGCCAAAAATAGTGCACGGAAATTGATAGCTAGCAAAAAATTGACCTTAGGTTTTATACCCATGGCTTAGCTGGATGCTATATGAGGCACTCATCATTCTTATTGGTCCATATTATTGTCACACAAGGTGAGGGAAGGAACAAGTGTACAACAATGGGAAGAGGGGGAAAGGAGCCCAACACCTAGGGAAAGGGGGAGTGGAGACCCCTAGGCAGATCTAATATCAGCCTGACTACCCTATCGTTCCTATATAGATTCCCACCTATCGCCGAGCAGGAAACCTGATCCCTGAATGCCCCTAGATCTAGGCCCTAGGTAGGAAGGGGACAGGGTGAACACTAGTCAGGCCCCACTATAACTAAACTGTCCTCCAAAGGAAGTCCAAGAAGAAACTAGCCGACTACTAGCACTCCAGGCATGGACAGAGGAACATAGAACTATCACCAGTGACTCTCTGGAGACACTGAGAGTTTTTAACTACCAAGCAAGGGTGTGTCAATTAGCAGCAGAAGGTGGAAGTTGCTGCTGGGTCCTAAAGGGAGAAAAATATCACTACACTACAGAGATGAGAGGATCAGAAGGCGTCTGCAATGCCAAGTGCAGTGACCTTCTTCAGCCGGATCCAGAGCAACTGTCACATTTGATACACCTGTGACAATTATGTAGGCATTTTGTGGCATTTTGTCTCCTAGGTACCATATAAAAGCCCTGAAAATTTGTAGTAATGGTTTATGGGTGTTCTGGTTGAAGGAAGGAGAGGTAGTAATTTTAGATCAGTGGCGGTCCAACTGCTGGGACCCCCCTCTGATTGCCAGGATGGTTTTATTCCCATTAGAATGGAGGTGAAGTGCTCATGTTCATCCGCTGCTCCATTAATTCCATATGGGACTATGGGAAACCTAAGCCCTGTATATCCCTAGAGCTAGGCCCTAGATAGGGAGGGGGTGAGCACTGGTCAGTCCCCACTATAAACTGAAGACAACAAGGGAGACAATCAAAGGGGGGAAAACTTAGCTTGAGCAGACAAAAGAAAGGTAACACCAAACGTCCTCCAAGGGCACCAGAGAGGAAGCTAGCTGACTGCTGTAGCTCCAAGCCTTCACAAGGGGAAATGTGAATATCACCGGCACCTCTCTGCAGGAGACTGAGAGTTTATAAACACCCAGACCAGATGTGTCAATCAGAGCAGGAGGGAGATTGCTGCTGGGTCCAAAAGTGAGAAGGATTTAGGAAGACGTCTGCAATGCCAAACGTGTGATCTTCTGCAGCCAGATGCAGAGCGACTGTCTGTCATCTCTGACACACTCGTGACATTAGGGCTATGGTTAGTGATGGGTCTAGGTTTAGGTTTAAGGCTAGAGTAATAAAATAGTTACATAAAAAATAACACAAAGATGTATTAAAAAAAATAAGTAAAAAATATAACAATGTGTAAGGTTTTATTTACTGGATTTCAGCAACAAGCAGCCAATAACTAGAGAATCAAAGGGCAAACTATAATTCCATCAGTATTTTCTTATTAATACAATAAATGTGCTTAAGGGATAAAGAGTTCAATACTTGAATGGTGGAAGAGAATCAGGGAGTACTAACAGTCCACGGGTTATGGGTGCAAAATACATGCTTTAGCCGGGGTGCTGGCAACTTATAATGCACCACAGTGCCAGATGCACTCTGACTTTGTTGCCTAAAAAGGCCCAAAAGCTTCTCCGCCACATATGAAGACTCAAAGAAGACTACATATGAAGACTCCAAGTAAAAGAAAAGTCAAAGATGCTATAGGATTTTTACAGGATGAAAATGGTAAAGTGGTAAAAAAATAATGCTGAGAAGACCGAACTTTTAAATTCCTATTTTTCCTCTTGCTTCTTAGATCTTCACTGTACTATTGAAGGAATAGAAGAATCCACACTATCTATAAACAAAGAGATAGTGAGGGAATGCTTAGCTAACATAAATGAATTCAAGTCTCCAGGTCCAGATGAATTACATCTTAGAGTACTGAAGGAGATAGCGGAGGAAATTATTGAACCACTCTCCATAATCTTTGAAAATTCTTGGAGAACAGGAGAAGTTCCAGAAGACTGGAGAAGAGCGAATGTTGTCACTATCTTCAAAAAGGGGAAGAAGGTGGACCCAGGGAACTATAGACCTGTGAGCCTTACTTCTATACCAGGAAAGATTTTTGAACAAATTATTAAACAACATGTATGTAAGTACCTTTATAGGAATAGGGTGATTAACCAGAGCCAACATGGGTTTGTAACTAATAAGTCATGTCAGAGTAACTTAATTTCCTTCTATGGCAGAATCACTGACTGGGTGGATCGGGGAAATGCGGTAGATATAGTATATCTTGACTTCAGCAAAGCATTTGACAAAGTATCTCATACCATTCTTATTGAAAAAATGACCAACTATGGAATGGACAAGGGAACTGTTAGGTGGATTCATAACTGGCTTAGTGATCGGATCCAAAGAATGGTCATAAATGGTTGCACATCCAGTTGGAAGAATGTCTCAAGTGGGGTACCACAAGGCTCTGTCCTGGGCACTGTGTTCAACATTTTTATAAATGATTTAGATGAAGGGTAAACTGATTAAATTTGCCGATGACACAAAGCTAGGAGGGAGAAACAAGAACAAGGAGAAATGCAAAGTCCTACATCTGGGCAAGAAAAATGAAAAAACATACAGAATGGGAGGAATAGAGCTAAGCAACAGCACATGTGAAATAGACTTGGGTATACTAATAGATCACAGACTGAACATGAGTCAACAGTGTGATGCAGCAGCAAAAAAAGGCAAACTCAATTCTGGGTTGCATTAGCAGAAGCATATACGTGAAGTAATTATCCCTCTCTACTCCTCTTTGGTCAGACCTCATCTGGAATACTGTGTCCAGTTCTGGGCACCACATCTTAAAAAAGACATGAAAAAATTGGAACAAGTTCAGAGAAGAGCGACCAAAATGGTGACCGGTCTGCTAAAATGTCCTATGAGGAACGGTTAGAGGATCTGGGAATGTTTAGCTGTCTACAAATATCTGAATGGCTGTCACAGTGAAGAGGGGTCAGCTCTATTCTGATTTGCACAAAGAAAGACAAGAAGCAATGGGATGAAACTGAATGGGAGAAGATACAGATTAGATATTAAAAAAATCTTTTGACAGTGAGGGTGATCAATGAGTGGAACAGGCGGCCACGAGAGGTGGTGAGTTCGCCTTCAATGGAAGTCTTCACACAGAGGCTGGACAGACATCTGTCTGAGATGGTTTAGTGAATCCTCCATTGAGCATAGGGTTGGACACGATGACTCCGGACGTCCCTTGCAACTCTAACATTCTAGGATTCTATGATTCAGTTGTATCAATGGCACATGCAACATAATGTCCCGATGACCGATATTTCACTGGAGCCCCGGAGCTTGCATTTGTGCCTCTGGTTATAATTCTATTTTTACATCTTCTTTTTGACTTCTATATTTTCTATATTTTCCAGTAAACAATCAGAGATTCAATGTCAATAACTCAGTACCAATGCTCAATATCTTGACATTATTGTAAGAAGAACGCTAGCTTAATTTTTGCCGTACACTGTTTTCGACCTTGGCAGAATCTTTTTATTGCCCTCGTCCCCGTTGTAAATACAAGTTCCATTTTTCGTCGCAGATTTATTTCACTCTTACGGGGGCCTAAAATGTAAATAAAAATTGCTTCTTGAAAATGTTATAGACGAAGGTCACGGTTTTCTATGGTCTTTAAAATGTCATCTGACCCATCAGCTCTTCAGAAGATAATGCATTCAATGGGTCGTCGGCGGGGCTTCCTCACAAGCGTTTTATGCTTTACCGTTTTTATGTCGCCTTACAACTTTGTTATATTAATCTTGTTAGGAGTCATTGTGTTAGTAAAGATTGCAAATTCCGTCAGCGGATTCAATCTGTGATCTCGTCAGGCCCGAACTGATCACAGGGGATATTCAAAATGAGCGAATTAAATAGGAAAAATGCAATGTTTTCTCCAAAATGCTTCAACTATGGAGCTACATAAAGCACCACAAAAGTTCTACAAATTGCAAAAAGTACAGATATGTCCACTCTTGCCTTTTAGTGTTAAGGACTCCAGTTTCATATGATGCATGTTAAGAAGTCTCGACAGGCTGCAATTCACATTGCAAACACTGGGCGGCCAGACATAGACACATGTAACATAAACATCACCCAACAGAGCATCATAAAAATAAGTTTTGGCAAAGTCTGTATATATTGATGTCATGTCAAGCCAAGAGGAAAAGTAAGGACAGACACATCTGTAACAAGCAAAAAGAAAAAACAAACAAACAGCAAGTGTTTAAAGCCTGAGGAAGGAGTGGAGCATAAGGGCTGTTGATAGACATCGGACTTACCAGATCCTTATCTCCCCTGACATAATCTGTCGGGGGACAGTCGAGTGGCCAACATACACATTGGACTGCTGGACAAACCCTATGATATCGGTGGGTTCAGCCAACATTACCCTGATGCGTAAGGGGTCCATTACTTTACCACCATAAATATTCCTCCAATGATTACTTTGCTGTCATGTCCCAGTCTACACAGCAAAGCAGAAAGTAAGTTGCAGGAAACAATAAATATTAGTTTATTATGTGCTCTCCGGTGGCAGGAGAGATAATCTGCACCAATAGTTTTGCTTATAATAATGGAGAAAATGAAGACCGAATTGAAATGATATATAATTTCTCTTCAATTAGTAAAATCCAGAACAATTAATTCTCATATTTTGGATAAAAAATTATCAGCTGAGATTCCTGGGATTCGGCCACGGTGGGGCTGAGCTGCTGTGACAACGCAATGATTGTTTTCATTAATGATTTTTCTCTAGAAACGAGTTTGCTGTTATCTCATCACTTTTCTAGTAATTAAAGTTCATTCTCCACGTCGTGAATTTTTCTTCCTTGAACATTTTACAGACGACAGTTTTTATGATGAGGTGTTGAGATTTTAAAACCAAAGAGTTATAAACCCACCAGGCACCACGGGCTTCACTTCTTAATTTTACATCAATACTTTCCGCTACCAGAACAAGTAACTAATTAACCTGTCCTCAGGATGTTTCCTGTTGTTTTTTTAAATCAATCGCGTAGACAAAGTCAAAATGTATTGAATATAAATAGAAATGGCCTATCTATCTATTATCTATCTATCTATTTATTTATTTTACTCATTTATATAGCACCATTAATTCCACAGCGCTTTACATACATTATCATGACTGTCCCCTTCAGGGCTCCCAACCTAAATTCCCTATTAGTATGTCTTTAGAATGTGGGAGGAAACCGGAGAACATGAAGGAAACCCATGCAAACACAGGGAAAACATACAAACTCCTTGCAGATGTTGTCCTTGAACCCAGGACCCCAGCGCTGCAAGGCTGCAGTGCTAACCACTGAGCCACTGTGCTTCCCTATCATATACGGGTACGGAAAGTATTCAGACCCCTTTACATTTTTCACTCTTTGTTTCATTGCTGCCTTTTTGGTAAATTCTAAAAAGTTCATTTTTTTCTCATTAAAGTACACCCTGCACCCCATCTTGACTGAAAAAAAACAGAAATGTAGACATTTTTGCAAATTTATTAAAAAAGAAAAACTGAAATATCACATGGTCATAAGTATTCAGACCCTTTGCTCAGACACTCATATTTAAGTCACATGCTGTCCATTTCCTTGTGATCCTCCTTGAGATGGTTCTACTCCTTCATTGATGTCCAGCTGTGTTTAATTAAACTGATAGGACTTGATTTGGAAAGGCGCACACCTGTCTATATAAGACCTCACAGCTCACAGTGCATGTCAGACCAAATGAGAATCATGAGCTCAAAGGAACTGCCCAAGGAGCTCAGAGACAGAATTGTGGCAAGGCACAGATCTGGCCAAGGTTACAAAAGAATTTCTGCATTACTCAAGGTTCCTAAGAGCACAGTGGCCTCCATAATCCTTAAATGAAATAAGTTTGGGACCACCAGAAGTCTTCCTAGAACTGGCCATCCAGCCGAACTGAGCAATCGTGGGAGAAGAGCCTTGGTGAGAGAGGTAAAGAAGAACCCCAAGATCACTGTGGCTGAGTTCCAGAGATAGAAGAGGTTTCAAGCCGTAGCGGGATGCTCCCATGTCCTATGATCACCCAATGTTTTTGTATGTACCCCTTTGGTATTACTATTTATATATCTAATATTTGAATAATAAAATATTGTCCCTTCAGGCCATCCTTACTCGTTTTCGCTTCTTCTATCCTGCTTTCCGAGTAGGCATTTTCTTCCTGCGGTTATGGGTGGTGAGCAGGTTGTTTCCTGTCACCACCTTCCCGTAAGTTGGTACTATGCTGGCCATAGTGTTTCTTATGAGTTCCAGAGATGCAGTCGGGAGATGGGAGAAAGTTCCACAAAGTCAACTATCACTGCAGCCCTGCACCAGTCGGGCCTTTATTGCAGAGTGTCTCCTCAGTGCAAGACGTATAAAAGCCCGCATAGAGTTTGCTCAAAAACACATGAAGGACTCCCAGACTATGCAAAATAAGATTCTCTGATAGAACTTTTTGGTGATAATTCTAAGCGGTATGTGTGGAGAAAACCAGGCACTGCTCATCACCTGCCCAATACAATCCCAACAGTGAAACATGGTGGTGGCAGCATCATGCTATGGGGGTGTTTTTCAACTGCAGGGACAGGACGACTGGTTGCAATTGAAGGAAAGATGAATGCGGCTTCCAACAAGACAATGACCCTAAGCACACAGCTGAAATAACAAAGGAGTGGCTTCAGAACAACTCTGTGACTATTCTTGATTGGCCCAGCCAGAGCCCTGACCTAAACCCAATTGAGCATCTCTGGAAAGACCTGAAAATGGCGGTCAACCAACATTCACCATCCAACCTGACGGAACTGGAGAGGATCAGCAAGGAAGAATGGCAGAGGATACCCAAATCCAGGTGTGAAAAACTTGTTGCATCATTCCCAAGAAGACTCAAGGCTGTACTAGCTCAAAAGGGTGCTTCTACTCAATACCGAGCAAAGGGTCTAAATTCTTATGATTATTAGTGATGGGTGAGCACTAAAATGCTCGGGTGCTTGTTGCTCGAGTCGAGCACATTGGAATACTCGGGTGCTCGACCTGAACAAAGAGCCCAATGTAAGTCTACGGGAAACTCAAGCATTTTTCAGACGTCTCCCCCCCGGCGGTCTGCAGAGGGCCTAAAAATTGCCCAACTGAATGGGAACAGTACTTAAATGACATGGAAACAGCATGGAGAAGACCCCTGGAAGCATTTCTGACTCCCAGGTCACTGACGTCAACAATGTGGTCAGAGGTATTACGCCACTTTTACGGACTCACAATAAATCATACAAAAACGAAACCAAAATAGATTTTCCTGGGAAATATGTTAAGGAACAACCTTTCCAGGGTAATGACTAGTATATAAGGCAAAATAAATAACCAAAACCAAAAATACTCCTCCACACCTTGGGCTATGTTCACACGTGGCGTTTTTGATGCGTTTTTGCACTTTTGCATTGCTTTCAACCGTGACCAATGCATTCACTAGGAAATGTCATTTTAACATTTAACAACCTTATTTGGCCATGTGCTGTGTGACACATCATCAGACACATCGTGTTTCATTTATGAAGGAGGGACTCTGGAAATCACAAAGCCTATTTTTATAGGGCCATCAGGTGGCCTTGACTATTCTTAAAGGACCAGCAGTCGGCTCTCACTATTCTTGAAGAGCTATCAGCCGGCTTGGCTTTGTTGTTCTCATTACTAAAGAGTGGGTCTCCTATACTGTTATTGCGTATGCAGTGAGTGGCAGGGCTGGCAAAAATTTGGAGGCACCCCAATATCCCTTTGAAAATTTGGACACCCCCCCAGTACCCCTTTGAAGAGACTTAGAGGAGGGCCACGTGAAAACAATGTTCCCATTATTAGGAAGTGGGTCTCCCATTTTGTTGGCCTATGCAGTGAATGCAAGGGTTGCCAAAAATTTGGAGGCACTCCAATGCCCCTTGGAAGAGACGTGGAGGTCAGAGGGCCTCCTGTAAACAATGTTCCCATTATTAGGAAGTGGGTTTCCCATTGTGTCTGCCTATGCAGTGAATGCAAGGGTTGACAAAAAAATGGGAGGCACTCCAATGCCCCTTGGAAGAGACGTAGAGGGCCTCATGAAAAAATGTTCCCATTATTAGGAAGTGGTTCTCCCATAGTGTTGGCCTATGCAATGAATGCAAGGGATGCCAAAAATTGGGAGGCACTCCAATGCCCCTTGGAAGAGACGTGGAGGTCAGAGGGCCTCCTGAAAACAATGTTCCCATTATTAGAAAGTGAGTTTCCCATTGTGTTTGCCTATGCAGTGAATGCAAGGGTTGACTAAAATTTGGAGGCACTCCAATGCCCCTTGGAAAAGATGTGGAGGTCAGAGGGCCTCCTGAAAACAATGTTCCCATTATTAGGAAGTGGGTCTCCCATTGTGTTTGCCTATGCAGTGAATGCAAAGGTTGACAAAAATTTGGAGGCACTCCAATGCCTCTTGGAAGAGACGAGGAGGTCAGAGGGCCTCCTGAAAACAATGTTCCCATTATTAGGAAGTGGGTTTCCCATTGTGTTTGCCTATGCAGTGAATGCAAGGGTTGCCAAAAATTGGGAGGCACTCCAATGCCCCTTGGAAGAGACGTAGAGGGCCTCATGAAAAAATGTTCCCATTATTAGGAAGTGGGTCTCCCATAGTGTTGGCCTATGCAATGAATGCAAGGGATGCCAAAAATTGGGAGGCACTCCAATGCCCCTTGGAAGAGACGTGAAGGAGGGGCTCACAAAAAAATGTTCCCATTAGAAATAAGCGAGTCTCCTATACTTGTAATGCCCATGCACTAAGTGTATGGGCTGACAAACATTTACCCCTGGGGTGTATACATGAACATACTGTATAAAAATTTTTTTTTACAGGCATCATAAACACCTATTAAAAAAATTATGTGGGTGTTGCATCACGGAAGATGAGGATGATGAGAAAGAGGAGGACAAGAGCAAAAAGCCAAAATCATGTGTGGGTGTGAAAAAGGTGCATGGGAATAAACCCCCTCAAAAAAGACACTGTATTTGAGTTTATGTTACGCTGCTATCGTTCGGTGGTGCTGAGTAGTCTGGCCTAATTCCGCCCTTGTTCATTTTTATAAAAGTCAGCCTGTCAGCATTTTCAGTTTACCGGAGGATGCGCTTATGAGTTATAATTCCACCAGCAGCACTAAAAACCCGCTCTGATAAAATGCTAGCAGCAGGGCAGGCCAAGACCTCCAAGGTGTAGAGAGCCAGTTCATTTCTGGTATCCAGCTTGGATACCCAATAATTATAAGGCACAGAGGAATCACGGAGGATGTTGGTACGGTCGGCAAGGTACTCCCTTAGCATCTTCCCAAACTTTGCATTACTTGTGAGAGTACGCCGCACCTCAGGGCCTGTGCGATGGGAGGGGCTGAGATAATTCTCCAAGAACTTTGACAGTGTTCCCATGCCTCTGCTGGATTGGAGTTGTGTCTCTCTCGCCTGTAATCCTTGATTATCTAACGAACTGTGACCTCTACCGCCAGCGTTTTCAGATGAGAATTTTTTAATAGTTCCGCAACAAGGGCCTTGTGGTAGTGCCCCATTTTTGTAGACCTGTCCACCTCAGGAATAAGAGATATAAAGTTCTCATTGTAGTGTGAGTCTTGAAGTGTCACCAACCAGTATTGACTGTCATCCAAACTTTTGAGAACGCGAGGGTCATGGGAAAGGCAGCGTAACATAAACTCAGCCATGCGTGCCAGACTGCTAACAGGCAAGACTTCCGTGTCCTTACCAAGAGGACGACTGACCATGCTCTCCTCCTCCTCCTCTCTGTCCTCAGGCCATCCACGCTGAATAAACGGTATGACAGTTGTGCAGGTAGTACCATCTATAGCGCATAAAACTAGCTCCTGTTCTTCCTCCTCCTCTTCCTCTTTGTCACCCAATCCACGTTGGGATGAGATGAGGCTGGGCTGTGTGTAATCACCCTGCATCCTCTTTGATTGTGAGCAGAGAGCGTTTCAGAAGACAGAGAAGTGGGATTGTGATGCTAATTATGGCGTCATCACCGCTCACCATCTTGGTGGAGTCCTCAATGTTTTGGAGGATGGTACATATGTCTGACATCCATGTCCACTCCTGAGTTCTGATGTGTGGAGTCTGAACTGAATACCGATGGCCTTGTTGATGCTGGTACTCAGCAACTGCCCTCTTCTGCTCACAAATCCTTCTCAACGTCTGCAGTGTAGAGTTCCAACACGTGGGGACACCACACACCAGTCTGTGAGCCGGAAAAGCTGCTGAAATACGGCAAAGGGGGCGGAAGCTGTAGGTCACTTTCTAAAATGGGCACACAAGTGGCGTACTTTAACAAGCAGATCCGGCAGCTCTGAGTAGGATTTGAGAAACCACTGAACCACGAGGTTAAGCACATGGGCCAGGCATGGTATGTGTGTGAGCTCGCCTCGCCTCAGAGCCACCACCAGGTTCTGGCCATAGTCACACACAACCATGCCTGGCTGTAGGTTCAGCGGTGTGAGCAACAGATCTGCCTGCTCTTTCAGAGCTGTCCACAACTTTTCAGCATTGTCCGGTTTGTCACCTAAGCATATTAGCTTCATCACAGCCTGTTGCCGCTTGGCCAAAGCAGTGCTGCAGTGCTTCCAGCTTGTGACTGATGTGGTCACTTTGGAGATGGTGGCTGAAGAGGAGGAGGCTGAGGAGGATGAGGTGCAGGAGCTGTAGACTGTGGGGGCAACCCTGATTGACCTAGGGCCTGCAATCCTTGGCGTCGGGAGGACGTGTTCCGTCTCAAGGTCCGACTGGGTCCCGGCTTCCACTATGTTAACCCAGTGTGCCGTCAGCGAGATGTACCGTCCCTGTCCACAAGCACTTGTCCACATGTCTGTGGTTAGGTGGACTTTCCCGGTAACTGTGTTGTTGAGGGCATGGCTAATGTTTTGGGACACGTTCTTGTGTAATGTGGGGACGGCACACCGGGAGAAATAGTGGCGGCTGGGGACCGAGTACCGAGGGACAGCCGCTGCCATCAGATTGCGGAAAGCTTCCTTCTCCACAAGCCTAAAAGGCAACATTTCGAGCGCAAACAGTCGCGAAATTTGAGAATTTAGTAGTGTGGCCTGTGGGGCATTGGCTGCGTATTTGCGCTTGTGTTCCAAGAACTGGGGTATGGACAACTGAACGCTGTGCTGGGACAAGGATGTGCTTCCTGATACTGCTACTTGAGAGTGTGCAACGACAGGTGCAGGACAGGAGGCATCTTCGCATGCACCACGGACAGGGGATTGGTTTGCATACACAACAGCGGAAGAAGCAGTGGTGCCACCAGCAGAAAACTGGACCCTGGGGTTCGGCCCACAAAGTCGGGTGCTTTGCTGCCATGTGCCTGATCATGCTGGTGGTGGTCAGGCTGGTCGTTTTGCCACCCCTGCTGATGCTGGCCTGGCAGGTGGTGCAAATGGCAACTTCCTTCGTGTTGGTGTCACGGGGAACAGTTGCCTGCCTTCTGTTTGCGGCCACCACACTGCTTCTTCCTGCCTGTTGGGGTGTTCTGCCTTCTTCCCCCTGTGTGCTGCTGTCCTAGCTCTGCATGTCCTCCTGCCAGGTTGGGTCAGTTACTTTATCATCCACCACCTCGTCTTCCATTTCCGCACCCTGATCCTTCTCCTGACTTTCTGGTGTCTCATCATCGTCCACCTCTTGTGACACTTTCCCACCATTGCCTTCATGTGACCGTGGCTGCTCAAATATTTGGGCATCGCTACATGCGATCTCATCTTGCCCCGCTTCAAGTGGACCGGGCGAGAGGCCCGAATCTATAAATGGAAAAGTGAACAGCTCTTCAGAGTGTCCAAGTGTGGGATCATTTGTCTCTGGGCACTCGGCATGGTGGGAGAAAGGAGGATCAGGGTGAGGAATATGCGGTCCAGACTCACGGCTACTGAGACCTTACTGTGTGGAAGACAGGGTGGTGGTGGTGGTGGCTAAGTGACTGGAAGCCTTATCTGCTATCCAACCAATAACCTTTTCACACTGCTCTGTGTTCAATAGTGGTGTTCTGCTGTCCACTATTAATTGGGATAGGAAGGTCGGGCGAGAAGATGTGGGTGTTTGTTGTGGCACAATTTCAGCTTGCCCACAGCCTCGGCCTCTGCTTGCACCATCACCATCATGTCCAGTTTTAAATAGCTGGATTTTTAGCGCTGTAATATGGAAAGGACCTGGCTGTATTCTGCAGTGCCAACAAGCAAATGGCACAGATAAACGGTGTTCTCTGGATTGATTTTTAAGCAAATAATGAGGATTAAGATCCCCAAAAAAATATTCCTGGCCCCTGAGACCTGGGCTTATGTCTAGAAATATCTAACAGCAGCAACAGACAAAACTGGAATGGAGCCTCTTGTGCTATATGCACTGCAGTCCGCTATATACATTGCCTGCCTGCCTATATACACTGCCTGCCTGATATCTCTGCAGATGGATTAGTCCTCAGAAGGACTGTTAGTTGAGAGGCATATGTGTCTCTAATATAGTTTGGTATACCTACACTAACTAGAAACAAGCAAATCTCTCCCTAGCTCAGCAGCAGCTTTCCCTACATTGTCTGATTCCGGAGTGACTGTGACGAGCATGGCGGCGCCAGGTCTGATATAGACCTGATGACGCTGTGCGGCCAGCCAATCACTGTAATGCCACAACTAACATGGCTATGGCATTACAGTGAGTGGCAGGCAATCCCTGCATCTTAATTGGCTCTGTAAAGAGCGCCAAACATGCAGGGAGGAGACCCAAGCTCCCGCCGAGCAACCCTGGAAATACTCGGCGAGCGCTGAACATCTCGACTAACCTCAATCTACCGAGGTGGATGATGGATCATGGCATCAGCCTAATATACAAACAGTGAGATGCTCGGGCGAACACTGAGCAGTAGAGAGCATGCTCACTCATCACTAATGACCATGTGATATTTCAGTTTTTCTTTTTTAATAAATTTGCAAAAATTTCTACATTTCTGTTTTTTTTTCAGTCAAGATGGGGTCCAGAGTGTACTTTAATGAGAAAAAAATATGAACTTTTAGAATTTACCAAATGGCTGCAATGAAACAAAGAGTGAAAATTTTAAAGTGGTCTGAATACTTTCTGTACCCACTGTATCTATTATCTATCTATCTATCTATCTATCTATCTATCTATCTATCTATGTATCTATCTATCTATATACACTGCTCAAAAAAATAAAGGGAAATGAGGCTCAGTATTGTGTGTGGCCTCCACGTGCCTGTATGACCTCCCTACAACGCCTGGGCATGCTCCTGATGAGGTTGCGGATGGTCTCCTGTGGGATCTCCTCCAGGATGGCACATCAATGCGAGCTGTGGCAAGAAGGTTTGCTGTGTCTGTCAGCGTAGTGTCCAGAGGCTGGAGGCGCTACCAGGAGACAGGCCAGTACACCAGAAGACGTGGAGGGGGCTGTAGGAGCAGGACCGCTACCTCTGTCTTTGTGCAAGGAGGAACAGGAGGAGCACTGCCAGAGCCCTGCAAAATGACCTCCAGCAGGCCACAAATGTGCATGTGTCTGCACAAACGGTTAGAAACCGACTCCGTGAAGGCCCGACGTCCACAGATGGGGGTTGTGCTCACAGCCCAACACCGTGCAGGACGCTTGGCATTTGCCTCAGAACACCAGGATTGGCAAAGTCGCCACTGGCGCCCTGTGCTCTTCACAGATGAAAGCAGGTTCACACTGAGCACATGTGACAGACGTGACAGAGTCTGGAGACGCCGTGGAGAGTGATCTGCTGCCTGCAACATCCTTCAGCATGACCGGTTTGGCAGTGGGTCAGTAATGGTGTGGGGTGGTATTTCTTTGGAGGGCCGCACAGCCTTCCATGTGCTCGCCAGAGGTAGCCTGACTGCCATTAGGTACCGAGATGAGATCCTCAGACCCCTTGTGAGACCATATGCTGGTGCGGTTGGCCCTGGGTTCCTCCTAATGCAGGACAATGTTTTAAGAACATTACATCAAAGTTGGATCAGCCTATAGTGTGTTTTTCCACTTTAATTTTGGGGGTGACTCTAAATCCAGGCCTCCATTGGTTAATAAATGTGATTTCCATTGATGATTTTTGTGTGATTTTGTTGTCAGCACATTCAACTCTGTACAGAACAAAGTATTCAATGAGAATATTTCATTCATTCAGATCTAGGATGTGTTATTTCAGTGTTCCCTTTATTTTTTTGAGCAGTGTATTATCTATTATCTATCTATTATCAATCTATTATCTATCTACTATCTATTATCTATCTATATATTATCTATCTATCTATTGATCTATCTACAGTTGTGCTCAAAAGTTTACATACCCCGGCAGAATTTTCCCTTCTTGGCCTTTTATTCAGAGAATATGAACGATAACAAAAAAACTTTTTCTCCACTAATGGTTATTGGTTGGGTGAAGCCATTTATTGTCAAACTACTGTGTTTTCTCTTTTTAAATCTTAATGACAACCAAAAACATCCAAATGACCCTAATCAAAACTTCACATACCCTGGTGATTTTGGCCTGATAATGACGCTACCCCAGGGCAGTGGGGTACTCGGTGTCCGGGCCTATGGATGCTGGGGGGTTATATGTCACAGTGGCTGGCCCGGTCCGTGGCCCAGGGCGGTCAACAAAAAGGGGACAGTTTATAAAATAAAATCCTCCTCGGTATGCCGGATTCCCTACTGGGCATAGAGATCCCAATAGGCATGGGCCCGGTGCCCGGCTTGCGTCTGGGACGAACCTTCTATGGTCCCTCTGTCCCAGATGGCTCTTCTCCTCTACTCTGCCTTCTGGCCCACTCTAAGCCCTCACTGGCCAGACTAGCCCGCAGCCTGGGGCCTAGCCTGGCGTTCAGCCACACAGACTGCAGCTTGCTCTCTCTAGTTCCTCTCTGTCTGGAAGCTGACTGAGAACTCCACTCAACTGCACTGAGGGCTCCCAAGCTAAACTCCACCCCCCAGTATCTGCATACTTGTCAGGGCTCCATCTAGTGGACTTGGGTGGAGATGTCTGCATGTATTGAGGCCACTGGGGAGAATCCGTCTGTGCAACACCCAGGAGTTCTGTAACAGCCTGCAGCTGCAGGGCGTCACAATAACATGCACAGAATTTGACACAAATGGGTTTGAATGGCTACTAAAGGTAACATCCTCACCTGTGACCTGTTTGCTTGTAATCAGTGTATGTAAACTTTTGAGCACAACTGTATCTATCTATATATTATCTATCTATTATCTATCTATATATTATCTATTATCTATTGATATATTATCTATAATATATATATTAGCTATCTATTATCTATATATCACCTATCTATTATCTAGCTATTATCTATCTATCATCTATCTATATATTATCTATTATCTATCGATTATCTATTATCTATCTATTATTTATCGATCCATTATCTATCTATTATCTACTAGCTGTACCCGGCCCCACGTTGCTGTGGCTCAGTCAGGTTAAATGGAAAAGAAAGAAAAGAGAAAGCGCATGTTTCTAAAATATTTAATTTCACAATGCTTGTGGGTGTACAATATTTTTTGTTGGGGTATAGCGTGGGTTGCTTTTTACTTCCAACAGCTGGTATATAAAAACATAGTAGGTATATAAAAACATGCGTGTATGCGAATGCAACGTCCATTTTTATTTATATAGATTATAAATTATATATAATATTGTCAGGGTTCCACAGCGACGACACCGGGGAGATCACACAATATCCCACCGCTGCCATCGTGAGCACACGATCCCGACTACTCACTACATAGGTATCGGCAAGCGTTCAGTGAGCGTATGGCGTCACACCTCCGGGTTGCAATACATGGAATATGTGTATACGCCCCGTACGGTCACTGTCATCTTCACGATAGCCCAATTGTTATTATCCGCTCCCACCACCATCCGAGTTTGAAATACAATACAGGCCTGGCCAGATGCCTGCGTTCTGGTAGCGTATATGGCTTTGGGGGAGGGAATGATTAGAGAACAAAAGAAACAAAACTATTACATTTTATATTTAATCCAAAAGGGAGGCAGTGTTCTGAAAAATATACAAGATTTTACAAAAGGGGACAATTCAGTACAGAATATACAGTTACACAAAATAAATAGGATTAAAGAAGAAACTTACTCTATACAGTTCACAGGGATGACTCAGTATAGGTGGAGGGAAGACACTCCAGATTTGACCGTTCTCAAACAGGATCCGTTACTATATTAAATATATACTCCCGGCAAGGAATGCTCATCCATCCTCCGAGGATTCTTTTATGCCTAAGGGGAGACCTGCCCACACACCCCCTGGGATGACATCACGTGGGCTGGTCTCCAGCCTTCATATTATTATTAATGTATCTGGTTATTGTGATAACTTATCGTTGATTGATCGTAAAGGCCCAAAAGTGATACCATATTTTACATTATTATTTTACCTTTCTTTAGAGACCACACATGGCGTGGCTGCGATCCAACATTCTGGTACTTTTGCGCTACAGCTTCCTGGAGGGACTTACAGCGATGGGAAAATATGCATATTGTTCCCTAGCTGACCCTGTCACTAAAAATATAGGTCCCATTATTATCGGAATTATGGAACTTACAATATTCATTATTTTGTATCGGCTCCGGCCGTCTGCGAGACCTCTGTTAAATTCCTTTTGACATCCTGGGAATAGAACTTCCTCAGCTACATGTAAATTGTCACAAGCCTGTGTCTAATTATCTCCTGCCTCGGCCAGGGGGAAATACAATCACATTTTAAGTGGCCTGGTAACACCTCTCTTGTGCCAGCATTTGTTTAAGCTACTTCTGCTGAGGGTGATAATTTGCAGAGAGATCACTCTTTAGATTGTCAGCTCTTCTCTGGTGACAAATGGTAGATAAGGGAGGGGTGAGAGGGAAGAGGGGTTTGGGAGAAATTGTTAATATTTTCTTAATATCTCCATGACAAATATATATATATGCTTACATTTTTATATATATACAGTTATATGAAAAAGTTTGGGCACCCCTATTAATCTTAAGCTTAATGTTTTATAAAAATTGGTGTTTTTGCAACAGTTATTTCAGTTTGATATATGTAATAACTGTTGGACACAGTAACGTTTCTGCCTTGAAATGAGGTTTATTGTACTAGCAGAAAATGTGCAATCTGCATTCAAACAAAATTTGACAGGTGCATAAGTATGGGCACCTCACCAGAAAAGTGACATTAATATTTAGTAGATCCTCCTTTTGCAAAAATAACAGCCTCTAGTCGCTTCCTGTAGCTTTTAATGATTTCCTGGATCCTGGATGAAGGTATTTTTGACCATTCCTCTTTACAAAACAATTCCAGTTCAGTTAAGTTTGATGGTCGCCGAGCATGGACAGCCCTCTTCAAATGATCCCACAGATGTTCAATGATATTCAGGTCTGGGGACTGGGATGGCCATTCCAGAACATTGTAATTGTTCCTCTGCATGAATGCCTGAGTAGATTTGGAGCGGTGTTTTGGATCATTGTCTTGCTGAAAGATCCATCCCCTGCGTAACTTCAACTTTGTCACTGATTCTTGAACATTATTGTCAAGAATCTGCTGATACTGAGTGGAATCCATGCGTCCCTCAACTTTAACAAGATTCCCGGTGCCGGCATTGGCCACACAGCCCCAAAGCAAGATGGAACCTCCACCAAATTTTATTGTGGGTAGCAAGTGTTTTTCTTGGAATGCTGTGTTTTTTTGCCGCCATGCATAATGCCTTTTTGTATGACCAAACAACTCAATCTTGGTTTCATCAGTC
The DNA here is from genome assembly GCF_046119375.1 of Phyllobates terribilis. Lineage (NCBI taxonomy): Eukaryota > Metazoa > Chordata > Amphibia > Anura > Dendrobatidae > Phyllobates > Phyllobates terribilis. Next base: position 46,731,124 of record NW_027362764.1, on the reverse strand, counting down.
CACAGGACCTTCTTCCAAAAAGAAATTGGCTTCTCCAAATGTGCTTTTGCATATCTCAGCCGACTCTGTTTGTGGCGTGCTTGCAGAAACGGCTTCTTTCGCATCACTCTTCCATACAGCTTCTCCTTGTGCAAAGTGCGTTGTATAGTTGATCGATGCACAGTGACACCATCTACAGCAAGTTGATGCTGCAGCTCTCTGGAGGTGGTCTGAGGATTGTCCTTGACTGATCTCACCATTCTTCTTCTCTGCCTTTCTGATGTTTTTCTTGGCCTGCCACTTCTGGCCTTAACAAAAACTGTGCCTGTGTTCTTCCATTTCCTTACTATGTTCCTCACAGTGGAATCTGACAGGTTAAATCTCTGAGACAGCTTTCTGTATCCTTCCCCTGAACAACTATGTTGAATAATCTTTGTTTTCGGATCATTTGACAGTTGTTTTGAGGAGCCCATGATGCCACTCTTCAGAGGAGATTCAAACAGGAGAACAACTTGCAAGTGGCCACTTTAAGTAGCTTTTCTCATGATTGCATACACCTGGCTATGAAGTTCAAAGCTCAATGAGGTTACAAAACCAAAAAAAGTGCTTTAGTAAGTCAGTAAAAAGTAGGTAGGAGTATTTAAAACAAGAAAATGATAAGGGTGCCCATACTTATGCACCTGTCAAATTTTGTTTGAATGCAGATTGCACATTTTCTGTTAGTACAATAAACCTCATTTCAAGGCAGAAACATTACTGTGTCCAACAGTTATTACATATATCAAACTGAAATAGCTGTTGCAAAAACACCAATTTTTATAAAACATTAAGCTTAAGATTAATAGGGGTGCCCAAACTTTTTCATATAACTGTAGATATATATATCAGATGGGGCAATGCTGGCACTGTTGATAGTTGTGCCCATCAGGCAGTACTGTACTCTGTCACCCCTGCAGGCCTGTACTCTGCACAAGTCACTAAAGAGGTCGCTACTTGCTGTCAGGTGTCACAATGAAGCGGGTCATGTCAGGGATTGCTAGTTATCCAATTCCCTAGTACAGAGGGACTGTGACAGGAGGGGGCACAGAGATGAAGGCAGGCAGCGGTAGTGGAGTAGGGGGTGATCCGCTTGACATCCTGGGCCGTTACCAGCCAAAGAACAGCGCCACTCCCGCCGATGGCGCAGGGGGATTTGCACTCACTCGCTATCCGCCCACTGCTGCGAGGCTCGGGCCCAGCTCAGTGCCCAGAGTGGAGGCCATGGCCTGCACCTCTCCGTGCAGCCTCCCTCTCTCCTTCCCTCCCTTCCCCGCTTGTTGTTGCACAGTCGGAAATAAGGCTCACCTGCCGGAGAAGAAGAAGCCGCAGCAGCAGCGGTGTCGGAGAGCAGAGTCGGCCGCCTTTCAGGCGGTGATGGTGATGAGTAGCAGCGTCTTTCGGCCTCGAACAGACGGTCTCATCATTCCCCTTCCCCACAACCCCCACAGGGGACACGAAGGGAGCAGAACACAGGCAGCGGCTGGGGCGAATAAAGGAGAAGGAATGAAGGAGAGGGAGAAGGGTTTATGAATGAGATGTCACTAAGGGGGGGGGGGGGTGCCGGGAGGCCGGGGAGAGTCTGCCTGAGACTAAGCTCGTAACACCCCCCTCTCGCTATTGCTTTTACTTCCAACAGCTGGTATATAAAAACTTAGTAGGTATATAAAAACTTGCGTGTATTCGAATGCAACATTGTGTCAAAATTTCAAAGCAATCGGTGAAGAACTTTTGGAGATTTAATATTTTGAACAAGCGAACGTTTACATTTTTATTTATATTTATAGATAGATAGATTAGCTATTATCTATCTATCTATGTATCTATGTATTATCTATCTATCATCTATCTACTATCATCTTTCATCTATCTATTATCCATCTATCATCTATCTATTATCTAGCTATCTATCTATCTATCTAGCCATCCATCTCATATGTATCTGTTATTCATTGATCAATCTATCTATGTATTCATCCATTTTTCCATCTGTCCTTTTTGTCCATTTTGTATCTATTTCTTATCTATCATCTATCTATTATCTATCTATCTATCTATCTATTATCTATCTATTATCAATCTATCTATTATCTATCATCTATCTAGTATCTATTATCTATCTATTATCTATCATCTATCTATTATCTATCTATCTATTATCTATCTCTATCTATTATCTATCTATTATCTATCTATTATCTATCTATCTATCTATTATCTATCTATTATCTATCTATAATCTATCTATTATCTATCTCTTATTTATCTATCATCAATCTATTATCTATCTATTATCTATCTATCTATTTCTTATCTATCTATTATCTACATATCTATTATCTATTATCATCTATCTATTATCTATCATCTATTATCTATCTATCTAGTATCTATTATCTATCTAATATCTATCATCTAACTATTATCTATCTATTATCTATTATGTATCTATTATCTATCTATAATCTATCTATTATCTATCTATCTAGTATCTATCTATTATCTATCTATTATCTATCATCTAACTATTATCTATCTATTATCTATTATGTATCTATTATCTGTCTATCATCTATCTATTATCTATCTATCTAGTATCTATCTATCTATTATCTATCTATTATCTATCTATCTATCTATTATCTATCTATTATCTATCTATTATCTATCTATCTATTATCTATCTATTATGTATCTATTATCTGTCTATCATCTATCTATTATCTATCTATCTAGTATCTATCTATCATCTATCTATTATCTATCTATCTATTATCTATCTATTATCTATCATCTATTATCTATCTATCTATTATCTATCTATTATCTATCCTTTTCTTCTGTTGTCATACTTTGCTATATTACATTTTATCTCAGTTTACCTCGATCGTGTTGTGTATTTAGTAATGAGATATAATTCACAAAGTTGTTGAACTCTATTATTCTGGAATCTTCTTGACACAAATGTGTTTATCTGGATATTACACAACAATCCTACTTTGTTCTATAATTTGGCCCTTATGAAATGACCCCATGACACGTCGTGCTTGGAGAGAACTGAATTATAGGAGGCAGTGATGCTTAAATGTAGCTTTTTCTTTAATAGAGACATTGTTATTCTTGCCAGGTATTAGCCATGAATCTTGTAAACCACTCGCATGCTTTATCGCCGTTCTCGGGGAGTCATTTAACAACATATTGTTTATAAATTTTAATGAGCAAACATTAACATGGAGGAAGGCCGAAAAAATGAGAAACCAAGAAATGGAATGCAATTTAAAGAGCTAACGACCAGCAGGGGTGTGTTCACCGTACGGGGGGAATGAATATATAGTAATCAGCCGTGAACGTAACAATATAAATACTGAAAAAATAAAGATTATATTCTAACATGATCCCATAAAATGACCAAATTTATTCAAGATTTTTTTATCTTTTTGTTCTATTTCTGTACATTATTTATAGCAATAAAATACTTTTTTTTTAGCATTTTGCTTGGCACAAAGAATTTAAATCTTATATTACATTTATGTTAGTGCTGTATATTTTGCATCTCTTTCATATGACATTGATTCACCGGGTTCAATTGGCTTTAAAAAGGGTCTTTTCCGTTTCTCTCCGACTCCTACGCATTGGTTTACCCTTTTATTTTTTGCTGTATACAATAGATATAGTCTAGAAAAAAAATGCTGAACTATTGTGGTGGGAAGGGGTTAATATGGTAAAATATTATTATTATTATTATTGTATTACTATGTTTTGATTATTATTATTTTATTTTTTTTAGAGTTTTTATTATTATCGTTATTTTTATAATTATTATTGTAGTATTATTATCAGCTGAAGCATTGTTTTTTTTATTATATTATTATTTTTTATTTGTATTATTATTATTAAATTATTATTTGATTATTATTATTTATTATTATTATAATAATTATTATTGGACTATTATTATCATTGTTATTGTATTATTATTATTATTATTATTATTTACATTTTTGAAACATGGGAACTTGGACCCACATTAAATCAAATTTGGGAAGGTAGCAACATAGGTTAAGACACGTCTTTCAAATTTAATTTATGATCCTACATCATTGATCAAGAGAATGCAAAAAAAAAATCCCTATGAGGAACTTGCTAATTATCCCATATTGTAAGGAAATATCCTTCTCAACTCCAAGTCAATAAATCCCTATATCAACGACTCCTCTACTGTGATCAACTGTTCAGAACTCATATAGGAGATTACAATACACCATAAGATCTTCAGAGAGTTTTATGTCTTCACTGCTGTTACCGTAAAGAATCCTCTATATAATAATGATGTAAAACCTTCTTTTGTCTAAATGCAGAAGATGTTCCATTGTGCCTAAATAGATTATTACACATATCTTTGTCCATTGACACATTTATACTTATTAGTTCATCTTTTAAAAACAAAATAAAGTTTTAAAGTCGCCTTCGGTCCTGCAACCCTCACCTTCCCTTCTACAGCTATGAGGAGGGAATCATATCTCCTTCCATAAAGGCTGTGTACATGTAAGTCAAGAAGCATGGCTTCCATCTCACTTATATCCAGACCAATCCTTTGCCTTTTTTATTAAATGAATGTTAACTTGGCGTCTGATTCTTCTCACGATTGTGCCTTCATGTTTGAAGGGTGTGCCCTTTCTGATACCATTTTTACTTCTTTAGAACCTTTTGTCCCAAAAAAATAATAACGCACCTTTGCAAACAAGAAAAAAGAAAATCTTGATTAAAATTATTCTACTACTTTAAACTTGCAAAAATAATGCAAACTTTTGTGTCTCCATCGTGCCAACTATAACTAAACCCTTCTATCTGTCCACTACTGTTTCTTATTTTGAGAAGAGCAAAAAAAGTAGTAAAAAATAAAATATAAGTAGAGGTGTGTGCGACTACAGAGGGTTTATTTGTTGTCTGAAACCATAGAAGCGCATAGTTCTGCAAAGGGGCTGTTTACACAAAACGGTAGATTTTATATTCATGACTAGTTAGAATGGTGCTTCATTTGATTTTTTTAATTACAGAAATCTTGTAGCAATAAATTATTATGGATCAATATTAAAACTTTTGGAATTGGATCCTTGTATCAATTTTCATGCAAAATATTGATGATCCTTCCTCTTTCCTTACACTTTTTCGAAGCTGTGCATACCTTAATTATTGCTTTGTAATAAAACACATCAACAGTGTCTTATATTAGTAAATTAGTGTCCTTTCATTTAAGGGATTGTCCTACTCTTCTCACTTCTGCATCTGGAGGTGAGCTCCACCCTGGGCATTGCGTCTTCACATACCTATTGGGATACTACTGGCAGATATTGGGCACCTGTTTTATTCTAATGATACTTGCGATATAGCTATGTGTAGACGTGACATCACCGGTATAATGTGCACCCGTTCCATTTATTACAATTGGACAGGTGCATGAAACCTGACAATCGTGCAAGCACCTAGATGTGTGTAGACGGGCTGTCACTGTTGCTTCCCTTGCAATGCAGTAGTGAATAAGGCTCTGACAACCCCTTTAAAGGAATCAAATTGACAACATTATCACAACATACTAGTAAAACCCTCAACAAGCTGCAATTCACAGCACGGCCACTGGGCAGGGCCACGTGTAACCTGTTTCCTCGAAAATGAGACCTACCCCAAAAATAATGAGCCCTACTCCACTCTATATGACTGCAGACTTGTCAGGATTCTCCAGCAATGGGAACTGACAGTCATATATGCGTTTTGCATACTTCTGGCCTCAAGCCTGGTGTCATGCGTCTGGGTTTGAACCCTTGACTCTGTGCTTTCTGGTCAACTTCTCTGTCCGTCAAGTCACAGCAGATACACCTTTTTTCTTGGTGTTTATTGTCTGTTATCCTTGGTTCAGTCTTTTTAGGGTAACAGGTGTTTTCATTTACTCATTTGTCTGCCCTATCACCTTTTGGGTTCGGCTTTAAATACTTTCCCCCACTGGTATTTCCTGCTGGTGATAATCTCATTAGGATGACCAACCATACTGCTGTAGTTTAAGCCAGTCAGTAAAAGACCAGCTAGGGTTTATTTCTTTGCTGTTTATGTTCTTTACCCTACACTTATCTTCTGTTTCTTTTTAGGAAGTAGGCGGCATATTCTCTAACAGTACATACTGAATCCTTTATTTTGTATTTCGTGGTTTGTTTTTAACTCACTCTGGGATCTTTCCTTTTTAAGCACACTTTCCCTTTTGTAAAGTAGGAGGACAAGTGGAGTACACAGGTTTTATAAATATACAAAATTAGTTTATTAAATACAATAGAAAAATTGAATTGGAAAAATAGTAGTAACAGACAGTGCTTCCACACCAACCAGCATAACAGCCAGGACATTAAATCATTAAGAAGGCAAGTGCAAAAACCGGAGGATGACCCACCCCAGGGAGCCCAAGGCAATCAAAGTTTAGATGGCAAGTGCCATCTAACACCTGACCCTTGATAAAGTGTCGGCTCACAACGTGAAACGTACGTCGGGCTGCTTCTACCCCTCCCTCCGCGCTCCACCTGACCAGTGGCACCCTACACGGCGGTACCGCCATATGGGTAAGATCCTTTATTTCCCCTTGTGCCCCAATTTCAAATACTATAGGGACATTCTCTGGCACTTGCCATCTAACCTTTGATTGTCTTGGGGCTCTCTGGGGTATGTAGGGGTTTTTGCACTTTCCTTCTTATTGATTCAATGTCCTGGCTATTATGCTGGTTTGTGTGGAAACACTGTCTGTTACTACTATTTTTCCCAATTAATTTTTTCTTTTGTATTTAATAAACTAATTTTGCATATTTATAAAACCTGTGCACTCCACTTGTCCTCCTACTTTACATATATATCCTCTGGAGTAGGTTTCCTAGTGACTCGCATTACTTCCTTTTGGAGGCGCGACTCACAAAATTTACTTTTTAGTTATGTTGCTGGGTAATTCTATATTTACACGTTCCCTTTTGTAGATAATTCACACTTTGCTCTGCCCTCTGATTCTTTAGGAGGAACCTGAAGCTTTCAATGGCGTTTTAGGTAGTTTAGGTCCGAGCTGCCATTGTCTAGTCTGTGGTTAGGAATATCTCAGCTCACACAGGAACCACTATAGACTGCGGTGTCAGGATCTCTAGTCTGTACAGGACAGGATCTCTAGTCTGTACAGGACAGGATCTCTAGTCTGTACAGGACAGGATCTCTAGTCTGTACAGGACAGGATCTCTAGTCTGTACAGGACAGGATCTCTAGTCTGTACAGGACAGGATCTCTAGCCTGTACAGTTGCATTTTTTAGTGTGTTACCTAATTTCTCGAGTGAGTTACTACACTATCGTATCACCTGGCCAAACCTTTACCAATCTGTATTATATATGAAAATGTATCAGCAGCCGCTTGCTTAGCTGAAGGGGGTATAAAGGAAAAATTTGTCTTCGAGGCCATTCTGCCTAAGGGTCAACAACAAACTCTTTGCCATATAAAAAAAGGCACCTGTGTTATAAATGGCACATGGTTGCTGACAGCCCTGGTAAAAAAAATATATATATATCACATTGGAACTAGTGTTGAGTAGAGATGAGCGTTGTTCTACTCGAACTGTTCGCCAATCTCAAATTCGAGCTGTTTTGGGCGGTGTTCGAGCCGGTCGGCGAACACGAACAATTTGAGAAAAATTCGGCTGTTCGAGGTTATGTTCGATAACTGTTCGTGCACCAAAATCATAACTGGATTTTTTCTCAGTAATGATGAAAATTAATGTTAATACGCAGTTTGAGTGTACAGCGGGGCGGGGGGAGGGGCAGGGGATGGATCTCTGCAGGAACAATGAAGATCTCCATTTTTTTTTCTCTTTCCCGCATTTGCAGTGGGGAGGTGCAATCTGTCAGCCTATCAGCAGCGCACACACGGAGCGAAGTGCTTTTTTTCACACAAGCAAGGGCATGTGTGATTGGCAGTGTATGTCACATGTCCTTGCCCTATAAGACCAAGCCATTTTCCCCGTCGCCACCATTTTCTCACTGCTGCAGCTGCGTGTTAGACGGCACCGCTGTTGCTGTGTGCGCTATACCTTGTTAATTTCAAGCCAATTTTCGCACAAATATACAGATAGCTTGGGAGTAGGGAATAGTTGTGATTGCAGTCCTTTTAAGGACTAGGTTACAGCATTTCCTACGACTTTTATCAGGCAGGTCTGTGCTCTTAAATAGATAGATTGTGGGAGTAAAGACTAATTGTAATTGGAGTCCTTTTCAGGACTAGGTTACATCAGTTCCTATCAGTTTTTGCCAGGCAGGTCTGTGCCAGTGCTGTGCAAGTTTTTTTCACAGCATTTGGCTGAATCTAGCAAAGCTAATCCTTTTTGGCCTATTGCAGAGTGTGTTAGTCAGTGGAGTAGCCTATCTGTGTTGCAAGATATACCACCTGTGTATAGAATACCAATTTTTTTACTGCACCTAGTGAAGTAAAATCTTTTGGGCATAGCATCATTCTATTAGTCCATCTATACTGACCTCCATCAGGTTGCAAACTGAATCTAATTTTTTTCTGCATCTAGCTCTGAAAAAATATTGGGCTTCTAGCTGTGTGTGGGACTTGTTCTATTAATCCATCTATACTGACCTCCATCAGGTTGCAAACTGAATATAATTTTTTTCTGCATCTAGCTCTGAAAAAATATTTGGGCTTCTAGCAGTGTGTGGGACTTGGTCTATTAGTCCATCTATACTGACCTCCATCAGGTTGCAAATTAAAAATAATTTTTTTCTTCATTTAGCTCTGAAAAAATATTTGGGCTTCTAGCAGTGTGTGGGACTTGTTCTATTAGTCCTTCTATACTGACCTCCAGCAGGTTGCAAATTGAATATAATTTTTTTCTGCATCAAGCTCTGAAAAAATATTTGGGCTTCTAGCGGTGTGTGGGACTTGGTCTATTAGTCCATCTATACTGACCTCCATCAGGTTGCAAATTAAAAATATTTTTTTTCTGCATCTAGCTCTGAAAAAATATTTGGGCTTCTAGCAGTGTGTGGGACTTGGTCTATTAGTCCATCTATACTGACCTCCATCAGGTTGCAAATTAAAAATAATTTTTTTCTTCATTTATCTCTGAAAAAATATTTGGGCTTCTAGCAGCGTGTGGGACTTGTTCTATTAGTCCATCTATACTGACCTCCATCAGGTTGCAAATTAAAAATAATTTTTTTCTGCATCTAGCTCTGAAAAAATATTTGGGCTTCTAGCAGTGTGTGGGACTTGGTCTATTAGTCCATCTATACTGACCTCCATCAGGTTGCAAATTAAAAATAATTTTTTTCTGCATCTAGCTCTGAAAAAATATTTGGGCTTCTAGCAGTGTGTGGGACTTGTTCTATTAGTCCTTCTATACTGACCTCCAGCAGGTTGCAAATTGAATATAATTTTTTTCTGCATCAAGCTCTGAAAAAATATTTGGGCTTCTAGCGGTGTGTGGGACTTGGTCTATTAGTCCATCTATACTGACCTCCATCAGGTTGCAAATTAAAAATATTTTTTTTCTGCATCTAGCTCTGAAAAAATATTTGGGCTTCTAGCAGTGTGTGGGACTTGGTCTATTAGTCCATCTATACTGACCTCCATCAGGTTGCAAATTAAAAATAATTTTTTTCTTCATTTATCTCTGAAAAAATATTTGGGCTTCTAGCAGCGTGTGGGACTTGTTCTATTAGTCCATCTATACTGACCTCCATCAGGTTGCAAATTAAAAATAATTTTTTTCTGCATCTAGCTCTGAAAAAATATTTGGGCTTCTAGCAGTGTGTGGGACTTGGTCTATTAGTCCATCTATACTGACCTCCATCAGGTTGCAAATTAAAAATAATTTTTTTCTGCATCTAGCTCTGAAAAAATATTTGGGCTTCTAGCAGTGTGTGGGACTTGGTCTATTAGTCCATCTATACTGACCTCCATCAGGTTGCAAATTGAATAAAAAAATTTTCTGCATCTAGCTCTGAAAAAATATTTGGGCTTCTAGCGGTGTGTGGGACTTGGTCTATTAGTCCATCTATACTGACCTCCATCAGGTTGCAAATTAAAAATAATTTTTTTCTGCATCTAGCTCTGAAAAAATATTTGGGCTTCTAGCAGTGTGTGGGACTTGGTCTATTAGTCCATCTATACTGACCTCCATCAGGTTGCAAATTAAAAATAATTTTTTTCTTCATTTAGCTCTGAAAAAATATTTGGGCTTCTAGCAGTGTGTGGGACTTGTTCTATTAGTCCTTCTATACTGACGTCCAGCAGGTTGCAAATTGAATATAATTTTTTTCTGCATTTAGCTCTGAAAAAATATTTGGGCTTCTAGCGGTGTGTGGGACTTGGTCTATTAGTCCATCTATACTGACCTCCATCAGGTTGCAAATTAAAAATAATTTTTTTCTGCATCTAGCTCTGAAAAAATATTTGGGCTTCTAGCAGTGTGTGGGACTTGGTCTATTAGTCCATCTATACTGACCTCCATCAGGTTGCAAATTAAAAATAATTTTTTTCTGCATCTAGCTCTGAAAAAATATTTGGGCTTCTAGCAGTGTGTGGGACTTGGTCTATTAGTCCATCTATACTGACCTCCATCAGGTTGCAAATTAAAAATAATTTTTTTCTTCATTTAGCTCTGAAAAAATATTTGGGCTTCTAGCAGTGTGTGGGACTTGTTCTATTAGTCCTTCTATACTGACCTCCAGCAGGTTGCAAATTGAATATAATTTTTTTCTGCATCTAGCTCTGAAAAAATATTTGGGCTTCTAGCGGTGCGTGGGACTTGGTCTATTAGTCCATCTATACTGACCTCCATCAGGTTGCAAATTAAAAATATTTTTTTTCTGCATCTAGCTCTGAAAAAATATTTGGGCTTCTAGCGGTGTGTGGGACTTGATCTATTAGTCCATCTATACTGACCTCCATCAGGTTGCAAATTAAAAATAATTTTTTTCTGCATCTAGCTCTGAAAAAATATTTGGGCTTCTAGCAGTGTGTGGGACTTGGTCTATTAGTCCATCTATACTGACCTCCATCAGGTTGCAAATTAAAAATAATTTTTTTCTGCATCTAACCCAGCCAATAGTTTTGGCCTAATACCACAGTTTGGCCACTCAGCTCTGCTCGGTTACCATCCATTGTTTTTTTGTGCAAACAACTCCAGAGTTGTGAATTAGTTAACCACCAAAATGAGTGGAAAAAGGCCTGCTGCTGGTGGAAAGGGGAATAGGCGTGTTGGGAAGGGGAAAAAAGGTTGTGTCCGTGGGGTAGGTGCAGAAGAAAGACCATCTTCCAGCCAAACTAAAATGTCTACTTCTTTTAGCGGACAATGTGATAAGATCCCTTTCTTACGGCCACGCCAATCGCTACAAATTCCAGATGAGGCACAAAAACAGCAGGTGCTTCAACGGATATCAAGTGCTCCTTTAAGTGGGCTCTCCTCCACATCAACTTCAACATCACAAATACTCCAGTCCTCAAAGGTGTCACCCAAATCGCACTTGCTTCCTCACAGCTCCCAAATCTCCAGCTGCCCGTCTGAGTATGAGGTAGAACAGATGGTTGAGTCTGCAGAGCTGTTTACTCATACTATAGCCTGGGAATCAGAGGTCGACTCCAGCGCTTCTGTGAATCCAGACGAGGAAATGATCTGCACTGATGCCCAGAATCTTTATGAGTCGGATCCAGGACCAGACGCAGAAGGTTCTGACCATAATGTAGACCCTCATTCCCAAACTGTAACTCCTGTTGGTGGAGACAATGAGGAAGACGATGATAAGACTCAAATACCTGATTGGAGCGACAACTTTAGTTTTTTGTCAGGGCAGGAACAGGTTGGCTCTGAGGACGACGGGTGTGATAACGCACAGGGTGATGATGATGAGGTCGGAGATCCCACTTACTGTCAACCCACAGTCAGCCAAGAGATGAGGTCAGCAGAGGAGGTGGAGGAAGATGCTAGTGAGGCCGAGGTCAGGTTGCGCCTTCCTGGACAGAGACGTAGTACTGGAAGCACGTCAACAACTGCATCCTCAAACACAACTCTGCCTCTCACCACAAGTCGTGGTGGCTCTTCAGGTCGCATGGGTGCTAAGCCTTGCATAGCCTGGGCATTTTTTCAGATCGATAAAGATGACCCAACTCGTGTTATCTGTAACATTTGTCAGCAAAAGCTAAGTAGAGGCCAAAAAATACATAGTTTGAGTACTTCATGCATGAACCGGCACATGGACATGAAGCATAAGTTGCAGTGGGAAGCTCAGTGTGCTACAATGCGGTCTAGCCGGCCGGGCCAACCACCGTCTGCCATATCTTGTGCATCCGCGGCCTCTTCATCCTCTGTGACTGGGGGGACAGCAGTCACACCTGTTTTGGGGCGCAGACCTGCCACCTCTTTACCCGCAACAGCCAGCGTGATTGGCAGGTCATCATTTTCTTTGGAGGTGGTAACACCAGCTGGTCTTGAGCGCTGTCCGACATCGATAGCACCACCTTTGGATCAAGGCAACCTAACATGTCCGCCTGCATCTTCCTCACAGACCGGCAGTTTGCCGGGGACACCCTTATCAACCCCGTCTAAGCACAATAGCCAGCCCTCGGTCCCTCAGATGTGGACAAGTAAAAGACCATTTCCTCCTAGCCATGAGAAAGCTAAGAGGTTGAATTTCACCATCTGCAAGCTCTTGGCTACAGAAATGCTGCCTTTCCGCCTGGTGGACACAGAGGATTTTCGAGACCTTATGTCCGTCGCAGTGCCCCAGTACCAGATGCCCAGTCGGCACTACTTCTCAAAGAAAGGTGTGCCTGCGCTCCACCAGCATGTCGCACACAACATCACCGCTTCTTTGAGAAACTCTGTGTGTGACAGGGTGCATTTCACCACAGACACTTGGACGAGTAGGCATGGACAGGGGCGTTACATGTCGCTGACTGGGCACTGGGTAACTATGGTGACAGCAGGACAAGGGGCTGCTGTCCAAGTCTTGCCGTCCCCACGAGTTGTGCGTCAATCCTCTTTATGTCATTTTTCCTCCACTGCTTCTGCCTCCTCAACCTCCTCTCGGTCTTCCACCTGCACCCAAAGCCTGTCTGGTCATGCCACAAGCTTTCTAACTGCGCAGAAGGGATCCTGCACACCTCCTTACTATGCTGGCAGTAGGGCTCAACGTCATCAGGCGGTTTTTACATTGAAATGTCTGGGAAATGTGAGTCACACAGCTGAGGAGTTGTGGTCAGCTCTGGAGAACCAATTTCATGAATGGTTGTCTCCACTGGACCTGAAACCAGGGAAGGCCGTGTGCGACAATGCTGCAAACCTGGGTGCGGCCCTTCGCCGGGGCAATGTCACACACGTGCCTTGTATGGCTCACGTGTTGAACCTGGTTGTCCAGCAATTTTTAGCCCACTATCCCAGACTAGATGGCCTTCTGCAGAGGGCACGGTCGCTGTGTGCTCACTTCCGCCGTTCGCATCCCGCAGCTCAGCGACTTACATCTCTACAGAAGTCGTTGGGCCTGCCACTTCACCGGCTAAAATGCGATGTGCCTACCCGGTGGAATTCAACTCTGCACATGTTGCAGCGACTGTGGCAGCACCGACAAGCCCTGGTGCAATACGTTCTGACGTATAGCCTGGGCCAACGAGATTCAGAGGTGGGGCAAATCACGCTGGAGGAGTGGTCTCAGATCAGGGACCTATGCACCCTTCTGCACAGTTTTGAAATGGCGACGAAGATGTTTAGTGCTGACGATGCCATTATCAGCATGACTATTCCGGTGATTTACATGCTGGAGCACATGTTAAACAGAATTCGGAGTCAGGTGGTGGCACAAGAGGAGGTGGAGGAAGTAGAGGAGGAGGAGTTGTATGCGGAAGGGCTAACATCTGCAAGGTCCAGACGGTCGGCAGCACCAAGGCGGCAGGCATGTGAGGGTGGGGGAGATGATTTTACCAGGGCGCATGGTAGCAGCCAAACTAGTGAGGAAGGTGCAGGAGCCCAGGAAGAAGTGGAGGACGAACTGATGGAAGACTCATCAGATGAGGGAGACCTTGATCACATTTCTGTTGTGCGAGGTTGGGGGGAGAGGACAGAGGAAGGAAGCATGATTGCTACCTCGCCACCAACACAACAGGGACTTGGTGCTCCTGGATGCGCAACACACATGAGTGCCTTCTTGCTGCACTACCTGCAACATGACCCTCGAATTGTGAGAATTAGAAATAATCCTGACTACTGGGTTGCCACACTGTTAGATCCCCGGTACAAAAGTAAATTTGCAGAAATTATTCCTGCCATAGAAAGGGATGCACGCATGCAGGAGTATCAGCAGAGACTGTTGCAGAATCTTACATGTGCTTTTCCACAAAATACCAGTGGTGCACGTAGTGAATCTCACAGTTCCAACTTGCCAACCGTGGGACCGTCAAGTGTTCAGCACTCAAACCGTAACAGAACCACAGTATCTGCTGGTAACATCAATTTTGCGGAATCATTTCACCACTTTTTTAGCCCATCCTTTGCAAGGCCACAGGAGACAAGAAGTCTGACACATAGTCAACGCCTAGAGACGATGGTACAGGAGTATCTCCAAGTAAACATTGAAGCCACGACTGTGTCACTGGACCCTTGCTCTTTTTGGGCTTCCAATCTGGATAAATGGCCGGAGCTAGCCACTTACGCCTTGGAGATCTTGTCATGCCCCGCAGCCAGCGTTCTGTCTGAACGTGTGTTCAGCGCTGCTGGTGGTGTGCTGACAGATAAGCGCACGCGGCTCTCCACTGATAATGTAGACAGACTCACGTTCATAAAGATGAACAAATCATGGATCCGAAACGACTTTTCTACCCCTGTGTCATCCTGGGGAGAGTAAAAGCTTGATGATTGGTTAAAATCACCCTACCAACCGTTTTAAGCTTTCAAATTACTAATCATGTTTATCTGTATCTTGGCTGGAAAATAATTTGGGCTTTGTAGCAGTGTGCAGCACTGATTCTATTAGGCCATCTATAATAAGCTCCACCAGTTTTAAAATTACTAATCATGTTTATCTGTATCTTGACTGGAAAATAATTTGGGCTTTGTAGCAGTGTGCAGCACTGATCCTATTAGGCCATCTATACTAAAGCTTCACCAGATTTAAAATTAATAATAATTTTTAGCTGCATCTAGCCCGGAAAATAATTTTGGGGCTCCGAGATGCGCAAGACACATAAGTGCCTTCTTGCTGCACTACCTGCAGCATGACCCTCATATTGTCAGAATTCGAAGTAATCATGACTACTGGGTTGCCACACTCTTAGATCCCCCAAACTTTTCGATCAACCTTTTCATTTTAATAAAGACCAAAAAAATGGTCATTTTTGAAATTATAAGCATTAGCAGGTTGTTAGAAACTGAAATCAAACAGTTTTCAACTCAAAACTTTATTCTAGGTGATGTTACATTTTCACATAGGACCCCTTGTTCGAAAGGAGCTTCTGAACTCTCTCGTCCATTGAATTTGTCAGGTTTTGGATGGTTTCTGCTTCAATTGTTTTGCATGAGGACAGAATACCCTCCCAGAGCTGTTGCTTAGATGTGAACTGCCTCCCGCCATCATAGACACTCCTTTTAATGATGCTCCAAAGGTTCTGAATGGGGTAGAGGTCAGGGGAGCATGGGGGTCACACCATAAGTTTGTCCCCTTTTATGCCCATATCAGCCAGAGATGCAGATGTTTTATGTGCAGCATGAGATGGTGCATTATCATGCAGAAAAATGATCTTGCTGTGAAATACACGGTTCTTCTTCTTGAACCATGGCAGGAAGTGCTGTTTGAGAAAATCCACATACATTATGGAGTTCATCTTTAGCGCCTTCAGGGATCCTAAAGGGGCCGACAATCTCTCTCCCCATGATTCCAGCCCAAAACATTACTCCACCTCCTCCTTGTTGGCGCTGTAGCCGTGTTTGCGTGAGGTGTCCATCAACCAGCCATCCTCCACTCCATCCATCTGGACCATCGAGCGCTGCACGGCACTCATCCGTGAACAAAACAGTTTTGAAATCAGTCTTCATGTAATGTTTGGCCCACTGGAGCCGTTTCTGCTTGTGTGAAGTGGATAGAGGAGGTCGACAGGATGGCGTATGCACAGCTGCAAACCTCTGAAGGACCCTGCATCTTGTTGTTCGGGGGACGTTGGAGGCACAAGCAGCTTCAAAAACTTGTCTGCTGCTATGACAAGGCTTTTTTGCCGCTGCTCTTTCAACCTGACGTAATTGCCTGTAGGAAAGAGTCCTCAATTTGCCCTTATCAGCACGCACACGTGTGTACTGTGAATCAGCTACATACTTCTTGATTGCCAAGACACTTCATCCTGATCATCGCACAATGTTGATTGTAGTCATGCCTTGACCTAAACACTCCACAATTTGTTGCTTCTCAGCAGCCGACACATCCTTTTTCTTTCCCATTTTGGCAGAAAATGTAGGCTGCTTAATAATGTGAGAGAGCCTTCTTAAGTAGTCTTGCCTTTCATTGGACACACCTGCCAAACTAATTAGCACAGGTGTCTGCAATTGCTTACAGTGATATAAAGAGCCCTGACACACATCACCATCAATGAGTTTAACTGACAAACAAACAAATTCTTCCCTTATCACTCCTAAACACTTTTTGCATAATAATTTGGAACGCGGTGTACATGTGCTTTTCCACAAAACACCAGTGGTTCACGTAGTGAATCTTACAGTTCTAACTTGCCAACCGTGGTCTGTATGGAATTGTTCAATAAAGGGCCCAAAATTAAGATAACATAGATGGGAGAGGTCTCTATGAATAGGAATTCCTAAGTATTTGATACCCTGTGAGGGCCAGGCAAAGGGAAAGTTGGACTGGATGGAATCCTATATGGATTTAGGGAGGGAGACATCGAGGGCCTCAGACTTCGCTGCATTGATTTTAAAATTTTACCATGTAACAAAGTGATCTATTTCAGCCATAACAGCAGGGATGGATATATGTGATTGAGTGATATATACTAGGACATCATCAGCAAATAGAGAGCACTTGTACTCGGTGCCTCCCACCTCAATCCACCTAATATTGGGGTTATGGCGAATTGATGAGAGCAGGTGCTCCGTCACTAGGATGTATAAGAGAGGGGACAGAGGACATCCCTGCCTTGTCCCATTGGTGATTGTGAAAGGTGATGAAAATGTTCTGACGCACCCCCTGGGCCTTGGGACACCTGGAGCCGGACCCTTTTTGGTGGATGCTGGTGGTTGTAGTCTTCGTGGCGGCGATCCGGTTCCGTGGCTCAGGGCGGTCAAACCAGTGGCGGAACTATTTATGTGGTTTTGATGTTTAAATGTCCGACTACGCCACCCGTGGATTGCGGTCAGAGTGAACCGCCGCTACAGGGCAGACCACTGAGGCTGGTGTTGTGGGTGCAGCAGAGCGTAGCATAACTCCCCACGGGAGGAGTATAGCCTCAGGGCAGTGTATGCGGAGGATGGGGGTGATGGTGCAGGGCAGCAGCAGTAACGACACGGAGTCAGTGATGCAGTTCAGGGCCTTTACTCACAGTTCTTATTATCCAGACCACGTCTGCAGGTAACGGCTGCCCACGTCGTACTGTGCTCACCAGGTGAGGGGCTCAGACAACTCCCAGATAACTTTGGAGCGCTTCACAGGACCCCCTTTGTGTGTCCTTTGTCTGGCCTTTCTTACCAACACTTCTGTCCGGCTGCCTCGGGCCTCCTCTTGGTAAACTTGGCGCCAGTTTCCCTGACCCTATGTGGTGCCTTCTTAGCGGGTGGAGCAAGGGGCTGCGCCACATAAAATGTCAGAGCCTCCGGTTTCTAGCTGAGGGTCGTTTCCTGCCTCCACTAGTTCGGGGACCGGTCTCCCCCTTTGGCCTGACCCCTCCACGCAGGTGGATTCGGGCGTGCGGTGGCGACTCGCCCGTCCGCACCCCTGGGATCCCTTCATTCCTCGTTCCTGGAGCCTTCTCCGCTCCTCTTCCTTCCTTCTCCCTCTTCCAGGCCTGGGCCTCTGTTACTAGGCCCGCCTCCGGAGCAGAGCTCATGCAGAGCCCCTGCTCCCTGCCACTTCTGCTCAGACTTCTCTGCACTGAACTAAGATGGTGCCCACCTTTTATACTCCCTTCTCAATGCACCCAGGAACTGCTTCCTCCCTGCTCCTGCACTACAGGGTTCCCCTTCCTCAGTGTTCCCTCCCCCCACTCCAGCCAGGGACAGGGACTGTCGTGCCCATCTCAGAGGCATATTGGTCGCCCTGCCCCACGGCAATGTGGTGTAATGCATGCAGGTGTCGGGTCCTGATCCACACTCCATCCTTACCTGAGAGTGAGATATCACACCTCTGGGTGAGGTGCAATACCTCTGTAGCAACCGAGCCCTCAGGGTGCTACAGTTCCATTTATCTTCAGCCTAGGTGACGTATTGTGATACAGGGCCGTGATTTTGGCTATAAAAGGGTCCCCTAGACCCCTACCCCAAGCTTTTTAAGAGAATCATATATGGCGTGCCAGGAGACTCTATGGAATGCTTTCTCAGCATCCAACGAGAGTATCTAATTACAAATTTTTAACTGCATCTAGCCCAGGAAATACTTTGTGCCTAGTAGCAGTGTCTGCTAGTCAGCGGATTATCCCGGCTGTTAAGCAAGCTACACCACCTGTAGTTTGGACACTTAATTTTTTCAAAGGAAATGCTTCGGGACCACGCGATACTCAGTGAAGAGCATCAGGAGGCACCCCAAGGCATAGGGGCTGGGACTGGCAGTAGGATGCCTTGCGGTGGACAGCCGAGCTCGATCCTTATAAAAGCTTTTTAACTGCAGCAGCTTTAGTGGACGCTACTGGAGCTGGAATTACGCGGCTGCTGGCATGAGACTTGCCCTCCAATAGATCCTTGTAAATGGATTTAAAGTGTATTCATTCAAATTAGAGGGACAATTTAAATTAAAAAGCTTAGAGCTGCCTCCACCACAGGGGGGCTCGCTCGACCCACCAGCGGACAGGCACCAGTATTGGGAGAGGGGGGCTGGCCAACAGGGTTCACCGCGGCTCTGGCACAAACCCGGCGACACGGAGGTGGCACGGGCAGGAGCGGACTGAACGTGTCGGCTTCCCACTTTTTGGATTTTAGAAGGGCATGACATGCCTATATCTGTGTCTCCCCCTCCTTTTACTCCTCCACCTCTTTTCTTTTCGCATGACTATATGTACTTGTCACTTTTCCATGTGTTAGTTGTGTCTTCTGAGCAGTTTGTCAGCTTTTGGACACCTTTGAAGGTGTTTTCTATGTGTTTCTATGTGTTTTTGTTTGCCTGCCATTGGTTTTAACGGTGTTCGAAGGTGTTCGACGAACAGTTCGACGAACAGTTCGGCGAACACACGGGTGTTCGACGAACCGAACCGAACTCGAACACTACGGGGGTGGCTCAACACTAGTGTCAGGGAAACTGGCGCCAAGTTTACCAAGAGGAGGCCCGAGGCAGCCGGACAGAAGGGTTGGTAAGAAAGGCCAGACAAAGGACACACAAAGGGGGTCCTGTGAAGCGCTCCAAAGTTATCTGGGAGTTGTCTGAGCCCCTCACCTGGTGAGCACAGTACGACGTGGGCAGCCGTTACCTGCAGACGTGGTCTGGATAATAAGAACTGTGAGTAAAGGCCCTGGACTGCATCACTGACTCCGTGTCGTTACTGCTGCTGCCCTGCACCATCACCCCCATCCTCCGCATACACTGCCCTGAGGCTATACTCCTCCCGTGGGGAGTTATGCTACGCTCTGCTGCACCCACAACACCAGCCTCAGCGGTCTGCCCTGCAGCGGCGGTTCACTCTGACCGCAATCCACGGGTGGCGTAGTCGGACATTTAAACATCAAAACCACATAAATAGTTCCGCCACTGGTTTGACCACCCTGAGCCACGGAACCGGGTCGCCGCCACGAAGACTACAACCACCAGCATCCACCAAAAAGGGTCCGGCTCCGGGTGTCCCAAGGCCCAGGGGGTGCATCAGAACATTTTCATCACCTTTCACAATCACCAATGGGACAAGGCAGGGATGTCCTCTGTCCCCTCTCTTATACATCCTAGTGACGGAGCACCTGCTCTCATCAATTCGCCATAACCCCAATATTAGGTGGATTGAGGTGGGAGGCACCGAGTACAAGTGCTCTCTATTTGCTGATGATGTCCTAGTATATATCACTCAATCACATATATCCATCCATGCTGTTATGGCTGAAATAGATCACTTTGTTACATGGTCAAATTTTAAAATCAATGCAGCGAAGTCTGAGGCCCTCGATGTCTCCCTCCCTAAATCCATATAGGATTCCATCCAGTCCAACCTTCCCTTTGCCTGGCCCTCACAGGGTATCAAATACTTAGGAATTCCTATTCATAGAGACCTCTCCCATCTATGTTATCTTAATTTTGGGCCCTTTATTGAACAACTCCATACAGACCACGGTTGGCAAGTTAGAACTGTAAGATTCACTACGTCAACCGCTGGTGTTTTGTGGAAAAGCACATGTACACCGCGTTCCAAATTATTATGCAAAAAGTGTTTAGGAGTGATAAGGGAAGAATTTGTTTGTTTGTCAGTTAAACTCATTGATGGTGATGTGTGTCAGGGCTCTTTATATCACTGTAAGCAATTGCAGACACCTGTGCTAATTAGTTTGGCAGGTGTGTACAATGAAAGGCAAGACTACTTAAGAAGGCTGTCTCACATTATTAAGCAGCCTACATTTTCTGCCAAAATGGGAAAGAAAAAGGATGTGTCGGCTGCTGAGAAGCAACAAATTGTGGAGTGTTTAGGTCAAGGCATGACTACAATCAACATTGTGCGATGATCAGGATGAAGTGTCTTGGCAATCAAGAAGTATGTAGCTGATTCACAGTACACACGTGTGCGTGCTGATAAGGGCAAATTGAGGACTCTTTCCTACAGGCAATTACGTCAGGTTAAAAGAACAGTGGCAAAAAAGCCTTGTCATAGCAGCAGACAAGTTTTTGAAGCTGCTGGTGCCTCCAACGTCCCCCGAACAACAAGATGCAGGGTCCTTCAGAGGTTTGCAGCTGTGCATACGCCATCCTGTCGACCTCCTCTATCCACTTCACACAAGCAGAAACGGCTCCAGTGGGCCAAACATTACATGAAGACTGATTTCAAAACTGTTTTGTTCACGGATGAGTGCCGTGCAGCGCTAGATGGTCCAGATGGATGGAGTGGAGGATGGCTGGTTGATGGACACCCCACGCAAACACGGCTACAGCGCCAACAAGGAGGAGGTGGAGTAATGTTTTGGGCTGGAATCATGGGGAGAGAGATTGTCGGCCCCTTTAGGATCCCTGAAGGCGCTAAAGATGAACTCCATAATGTATGTGGATTTTCTCAAACAGCACTTCCTGCCATGGTTCAAGAAGAAGAACTGTGTATTTCACAGCATGATCATTTTTTTGCATGATAATGCACCATCTCATGCTGCACATAAAACATCTGCATCTCTGGCTGATATGGGCATAAAAGGGGACAAACTTATGGTGTGACCCCCATGCTCCCCTGACCTCTACCCCATTCAGAACCTCTGGAGCATCATCAAAAGGAGTGTCTATGATGGCGGGAGGCAGTTCACATCTAAGCAACAGCTCTGGGAGGGTATTCTGTCCTCATGCAAAACAATTGAAGCAGAAACCATCCAAAACCTGACAAATTCAATGGACGAGAGAGTTCAGAAGCTCCTTTCGAACAAGGGGTCCTATGTGAAAATGTAACATCACCTAGAATAAAGTTTTGAGTTGAAAACTGTTTGATTTCAGTTTCTAATAACCTGCTAATGCTTATAATTTCAAAAATGACCATTTTTTTGGTCTTTATTAAAATGAAAAGGTTGATCGAAAAGTTTGGGGGATCTAAGAGTGTGGCAACCCAGTAGTCATGATTACTTCGAATTCTAACAATATGAGGGTCATGTTGCAGGTAGTGCAACAAGAAGGCACTTATGTGTCTTGCGCATCTCGGAGCCCCAAAATTATTTTCTGGGCTAGATGCAGCTAAAAATTATTATTAATTTTAAATCTGGTGGAGCTTAGTATAGATGGCCTAATAGGATCAGTGCTGCACACTGCTACAAAGCCCAAATTATTTTCCAGCCAAGATACAGATAAACATGATTAGTAATTTGAAAGCTTAAAACGGTTGGTAGGGTGATTTTAACCAATCATCAAGCTTTTACTCTCCCCAGGATGACACAGGGGTAGAAAAGTCGTTTCGGATCCATGATTTGTTCATCTTTATGAACGTGAGTCTGTCTACATTATCAGTGGAGAGCCGCGTGCGCTTATCTGTCAGCACACCACCAGCAGCGCTGAACACACGTTCAGACAGAACGCTGGCTGCGGGGCATGACAAGATCTCCAAGGCGTAAGTGGCTAGCTCCGGCCATTTATCCAGATTGGAAGCCCAAAAAGAGCAAGGGTCCAGTGACACAGTCATGGCTTCAATGTTTACTTGGAGATACTCCTGTACCATGGTCTCTAGGCGTTGACTATGTGTCAGACTTCTTGTCTCCTGTGGCCTTGCAAAGGATGGGCTAAAAAAGTAGTGAAAAGATTCCGCAAAATTGATGTTACCAGCAGATACTGTGGTTCTGTTATGGTTTGAGTGCTGAACACTCGACGGTCCCACGGTTGGCAAGTTGGAACTGTGAGATTCACTACGTGCACCACTGGTGTTTTGTGGAAAAGCACATGTAAGATTCTGCAACAGTCTCTGCTGATACTCCTGCATGCGTGCATCCCTTTCTATGGCAGGAATAATTTCTGCAAATTTACTTTTGTACCGGGGATCTAACAGTGTGGCAACCCAGTAGTCAGGATTATTTCTAATTCTCACAATTCGAGGGTCATGTTGCAGGCAGTGCAGCAAGAAGGCACTCATGTGTGTTGCGCATCCAGGAGCACCAAGTCCCTGTTGTGTTGGTGGCGAGGTAACAATCATGCTTCCTTCCTCTGTCCTCTCCCCCCAACCTCGCACAACAGAAATGTGATCAAGGTCTCCCTCATCTGATGAGTCTTCCATCAGTTCGTCCTCCACTTCTTCCTGGGCTCCTGCACCTTCCTCACTACTTTGGCTGCTACCATGCGCCCTGGTAAAACCATCTCCCCCACCCTCACATGCCTGCCGCCTTGGTGCTGCCGACCGTCTGGACCTTGCAGATGTTAGCCCTTCCGCATACAACTCCTCCTCCTCTACTTCCTCCACCTCCTCTTGTGCCACCACCTGACTCCGAATTCTGTTTAACATGTACTCCAGCATGTAAATCACCGGAATAGTCATGCTGATAATGGCATCGTCAGCACTAAACATCTTTGTCGCCATTTCAAAACTGTGCAGAAGGGTGCATAGGTCCCTGATCTGAGACCACTCCTCCAGTGTGATTTGCCCCACCTCTGGATCTCGTTGGCCCAGGCTATACGTCAGAACGTATTGCACCAGGGCTTGTCGGTGCTGCCACAGTCGCTGCAACATGTGCAGAGTTGAATTCCACCGGGTAGGCACATCGCATTTTAGCCGGTGAAGTGGCAGGCCCAACGACTTCTGTAGAGATGTAAGTCGTTGAGCTGCGGGATGCGAACGGCGGAAGTGAGCACACAGCGACCGTGCCCTCTGCAGAAGGCCATCTAGTCTGGGATAGTGGGCTAAAAATTGCTGGACAACCAGGTTCAACACGTGAGCCATACAAGGCACGTGTGTGACATTGCCCCGGCGAAGGGCCGCACCCAGGTTTGCAGCATTGTCGCACACGGCCTTCCCTGGTTTCAGGTCCAGTGGAGACAACCATTCATGAAATTGGTTCTCCAGAGCTGACCACAACTCCTCAGCTGTGTGACTCACATTTCCCAGACATTTCCAAGTAAAAACCGCCTGATGACGTTGAGCCCTACTGCCAGCATAGTAAGGAGGTGTGCAGGATCCCTTCTGCGCAGTTAGAAAGCTTGTGGCATGACCAGACAGGCTTTGGGTGCAGGTGGAAGACCGAGAGGAGGTTGAGGAGGCAGAAGCAGTGGAGGAAAAATGACATAAAGAGGATTGACGCACAACTCGTGGGGACGGCAAGACTTGGACAGCAGCCCCTTGTCCTGCTGTCACCATAGTTACCCAGTGCCCAGTCAGCGACATGTAACGCCCCTGTCCATGCCTACTCGTCCAAGTGTCTGTGGTGAAATGCACCCTGTCACACACAGAGTTTCTCAAAGAAGCGGTGATGTTGTGTGCGACATGCTGGTGGAGCGCAGGCACACCTTTCTTTGAGAAGTAGTGCCGACTGGGCATCTGGTACTGGGGCACTGCGACGGACATAAGGTCTCGAAAATCCTCTGTGTCCACCAGGCGGAAAGGCAGCATTTCTGTAGCCAAGAGCTTGCAGATGGTGAAATTCAACCTCTTAGCTTTCTCATGGCTAGGAGGAAATGGTCTTTTACTTGTCCACATCTGAGGGACCGAGAGCTGGCTATTGTGCTTAGACGGGGTTGATAAGGGTGTCCCCGGCAAATTGCCGGTCTGTGAGGAAGATGCAGGCGGACATGTTAGGTTGCCTTGATCCAAAGGTGGTGCTATCGATGTCGGACAGCGCTCAACACCAGCTGGTGTTACCACCTCCAAAGAAAATGATGACCTGCCAATCACGCTGGCTGTTGCGGGTAAAGAGGTGGCAGGTCTGCGCCCCAAAACAGGTGTGACTGCTGTCCCCCCAGTCACAGAGGATGAAGAGGCCGCGGATGCACAAGATATGGCAGACGGTGGTTGGCCCGGCCGGTTAGGCCGCATTTTAGCACACTGAGCTTCCCACTGCAACTTATGCTTCATGTCCATGTGCCGGTTCATGCATGAAGTACTCAAACTATGTATTTTTTGGCCTCTACTTAGCTTTTGCTGACAAATGTTACAGATAACACGAGTTGGGTCATCTTTATCGATCTGAAAAAATGCCCAGGCTATGCAAGGCTTAGCACCCATGCGACCTGAAGAGCCACCACGACTTGTGGTGAGAGGCAGAGTTGTGTTTGAGGATGCAGTTGTTGACGTGCTTCCAGTACTACGTCTCTGTCCAGGAAGGCGCAACCTGACCTCGTCTTCACTAGCATCTTCCTCCACCTCCTCTGCTGACCTCATCTCTTGGCTGACTGTGGGTTGACAGTAAGTGGGATCTCCAACCTCATCATCATCACCCTGTGCGTTATCACACCCGTCGTCCTCAGAGCCAACCTGTTCCTGCCCTGACAAAAAACTAAAGTTGTCGCTCCAATCAGGTATTTGAGTCTCATCATCGTCTTCCTCATTGTCTCCACCAACAGGAGTTACAGTTTGGGAACGAGGGTCTACATTATGGTCAGAACCTTCTGCGTCTGGTCCTGGATCCGACTCATAAAGATTCTGGGCATCAGTGCAGATCATTTCCTCGTCTGGATTCACAGAAGCGCTGGAGTCGACCTCTGATTCCCAGGCTATAGTATGAGTAAACAGCTCTGCAGACTCAACCATCTGTTCTACCTCATACTCAGATGGGCAGCTGGAGATTTGGGAGCTGTGAGGAAGCAAGTGCGATTGGGGTGACACCTTTGAGGACTGGAGTATTTGTGATGTTGAAGTTGATGTGGAGGAGAGCCCACTAAAAGGAGCACTTGATATCCGTTGAAGCACCTGCTGTTTTTGTGCCTCATCTGGAATTTGTAGCGATTGGCGTGGCCGTAAGAAAGGGATCTTATCACATTGTCCGCTAAAAGAAGTAGACATTTTAGTTTGGCTGGAAGATGGTCTTTCTTCTGCAGATGTTACTGTTGCATTAACACCTACCCAACGGACACAACCTTTTTTCCCCTTCCCAACACGCCTATTCCCCTTTCCACCAGCAGCAGGCCTTTTTCCACTCATTTTGGTGGTTAACTAATTCACAACTCTGGAGTTGTTTGCACAAAAAAACAATGGATGGGAACCGAGCAGAGCTGAGTGGCCAAACTGTGGTATTAGGCCAAAGCTATTGGCTGGGTTAGATGCAGAAAAAAATTATATTCAATTTGCAACCTGATGGAGGTCAGTATAGATGGACTAATAGAACAAGTCCCACACACAGCTAGAAGCCCAAATATTTTTTCAGAGGTAGATGCATAAAAAAATTGTATTCAGTTTGCAACCTGATAGAGGTCAGTATAGATAGACTAATAGAACAAGTCCTACACACAGCTAGAAGCCCAAATATTTTTTCAGAGGTAGATGCAGAAAAAAAATATATTCAGTTTGCAACCTGATGGAGGTCAGTATAGATGGACTAAAAGAGAAAGTCCCACACACTGCTAGAAGGCCAAATATTTTTTCAGAGCTAGATGCAGACAAAAAATTATTTTTAATTTGCAACCTGATGGAGGTCAGTATAGATGGACTAATAGAGAAAGTCCCACACACTGCTAGAAGGCCAAATATTTTTTCAGAGCTAGATGCAGATATAAATTATTTTTAATTTGCAACCTGATGGAGGTCAGTATAGATGGACTAATAGAGAAAGTCCCACACACTGCTAGAAGGCCAAATATTTTTTCAGAGCTAGATGCAGAAAAAAATTATATTCAGTTTGCAACCTGATGGAGGTCAGTATAGATGGACTAATAGAACAAGTCCCACACACAGCTAGAAGGCCAAATATTTTTTCAGAGGTAGATGCAGATAAAAATTATTTTTAATTTGCAGCCTGATGGAGGTCAGTATAGATGGACTAATAGAACAAGTCCCACACACTGCTAGAAGGCCAAATATTTTTTCAGAGCTAGATGCAGACAAAAAAATATTTTTAATTTGCAACCTGATGGAGGTCAGTATAGATGGACTAATAGAGAAAGTCCCACACACTGCTAGAAGGCCAAATATTTTTTCAGAGCTAGATGCAGACAAAAAATGATTTTGAATTTGCAACCTGATGGAGGTCAGTATAGATGGACTAATAGAGAAAGTCCCACACACTGCTAGAAGGCCAAATATTTTTTCAGAGCTAGATGCAGACAAAAAATTATTTTTAATTTGCAACCTGATGGAGGTCAGTATAGATGGACT
This sequence comes from Phyllobates terribilis, assembly GCF_046119375.1. Taxonomy (NCBI): domain Eukaryota; kingdom Metazoa; phylum Chordata; class Amphibia; order Anura; family Dendrobatidae; genus Phyllobates; species Phyllobates terribilis. The sequence goes on along the minus strand of NW_027362764.1, from coordinate 46,703,945 downwards.
AATAGAGAAAGTCCCACACACTGCTAGAAGGCCAAATATTTTTTCAGAGCTAGATGCAGACAAAAAATTATATTCAGTTTGCAACCTGATGGAGGTCAGCATAGATGGACTAATAGAACAAGTCCCACACACTGCTAGAAGGCCAAATATTTTTTCAGAGCTAGATGCAGATATAAATTATTTTTAATTTGCAACCTGATGGAGGTCAGTATAGATGGACTAATAGAGAAAGTCCCACACACTGCTAGAAGGCCAAATATTTTTTCAGAGCTAGATGCAGAAAAAAATTATATTCAGTTTGCAACCTGATGGAGGTCAGTATAGATGGACTAATAGAACAAGTCCCACACACAGCTAGAAGGCCAAATATTTTTTCAGAGGTAGATTCAGATAAAAATTATTTTTAATTTGCAGCCTGATGGAGGTCAGTATAGATGGACTAATAGAGAAAGTCCCACACACTGCTAGAAGGCCAAATATTTTTTCAGAGCTAGATGCAGACAAAAAATTATTTTGAATTTGCAACCTGATGGAGGTCAGTATAGATGGACTAATAGAACAAGTCCCACACACTGCTAGAAGGCCAAATATTTTTTCAGAGCTAGATGCAGACAAAAAATTATTTTTAATTTGCAACCTGATGGAGGTCAGTATAGATGGACTAATAGAGAAAGTCCCACACACTGCTAGAAGGCCAAATATTTTTTCAGAGCTAGATGCAGACAAAAAATTATTTTTAATTTGCAACCTGATGGAGGTCAGTATAGATGGACTAATAGAGAAAGTCCCACACACTGCTAGAAGGCCAAATATTTTTTCAGAGCTAGATGCAGACAAAAAATTATTTTTAATTTGCAACCTGATGGAGGTCAGTATAGATGGACTAATAGAGAAAGTCCCACACACTGCTAGAAGGCCAAATATTTTTTCAGAGCTAGATGCAGAAAAAAATTATATTCAGTTTGCAACCTGATGGAGGTCAGCATAGATGGACTAATAGAACAAGTCCCACACACAGCTAGAAGGCCAAATATTTTTTCAGAGCTAGTTGCAGATAAAAATTATTTTTCATTTGCAACCTGATGGAGGTCAGTATAGATGGACTAATAGAGAAAGTCCCACACACAGCTAGAAGGCCAAATATTTTTTCAGAGCTAGATGCAGAAAAAAATTATATTCAGTTTGCAACCTGATGGAGGTCAGTATAGAAGGACTAATAGAACAAGTCCCACACACAGCTAGAAGGCCAAATATTTTTTCAGAGGTAGATGCAGATAAAAATTATTTTTAATTTGCAGCCTGATGGAGGTCAGTATAGATGGACTAATAGAGAAAGTCCCACACACTGCTAGAAGGCCAAATATTTTTTCAGAGCTAGATGCAGACAAAAAATGATTTTGAATTTGCAACCTGATGGAGGTCAGTATAGATGGACTAATAGAACAAGTCCCACACACTGCTAGAAGGCCAAATATTTTTTCAGAGCTAGATGCAGACAAAAAATAATTTTTAATTTGCAACCTGATGGAGGTCAGTATACATGGACTAATAGAGAAAGTCCCACACACTGCTAGAAGGCCAAATATTTTTTCAGAGCTAGATGCAGACAAAAAATTATTTTTAATTTGCAACCTGATGGAGGTCAGTATAGATGGACTAATAGAGAAAGTCCCACACACTGCTAGAAGGCCAAATATTTTTTCAGAGCTAGATGCAGAAAAAAATTATATTCAGTTTGCAACCTGATGGAGGTCAGTATAGATGGACTAATAGAACAAGTCCCACACACAGCTAGAAGCCCAAATATTTTTTCAGAGGTAGATGCAGCTAAAAATTATTTTTAATTTGCAGCCTGATGGAGGTCAGTATAGATGGACTAATAGAGAAAGTCCCACACACTGCTAGAAGCCCAAATATTTTTTTCAGAGCTAGATGCAGAAAAAAATTATATTCAGTTTGCAACCTGATGGAGGTCAGTATAGATGGACTAATAGAACAAGTCCCACACACAGCTAGAAGCCCAAATATTTTTGCAGAGCTAGATGCAGATAAAAATTATTTTTCATTTGCAACCTGATGGAGGTCAGTATAGATGGACTAATAGAGAAAGTCCCACACACTGCTAGAAGGCCAAATATTTTTTCAGAGCTAGATGCAGAAAAAAATTATATTCAGTTTGCAACCTGATGGAGGTCAGTATAGATGGACTAATAGAACAAGTCCCACACACAGCTAGAAGCCCAAATATTTTTTCAGAGGTAGATGCAGAAAAAAATTATATTCAGTTTGCAACCTGATGGAGGTCAGTATAGATGGACTAATAGAACAAGTCCCACACACTGCTAGAAGCCCAAATATTTTTTCAGAGGTAGATGCAGAAAAAAATTATATTCAGTTTGCAACCTGATGGAGGTCTGTATAGATATATTAATAGAACAAGTCCCACACACAGCTAGAAGCCCAATATTTTTTCAGAGGTAGATGCAGAAAAAAAATATATTCAGTTTGCAACCTGATGGAGGTCAGTATAGATGGACTAATAGAGAAAGTCCCACACACTGCTAGAAGGCCAAATATTTTTTCAGAGCTAGATGCAGACAAAAAATTATTTTGAATTTGCAGCGTGATGGAGGTCAGTATAGATGGACTAATAGAACAAGTCCCACACACTGCTAGAAGGCCAAATATTTTTTCAGAGGTACTGTAGATGCAGATAAAAATTAGTTTTAATTTGCAACCTGATGGAGGTCAGTATAGATGGACTAATAGAATGATGCTATGCCCAAAAGATTTTACTTCACTAGGTGCAGTAAAAAAATTGGTATTCTATACACAGGTGGTATATCTTGCAACACAGATAGGCTACTCCACTGACTAACACACTCTGCAATAGGCCAAAAAGGATTAGCTTTGCTAGATTCAGCCAAATGCTGTGAAAAAAACTTGCACAGCACTGGCACAGACCTGCCTGGCAAAAACTGATAGGAACTCATGTAACCTAGTCCTGAAAAGGACTGCAATTACAATTAGTCTTTACTCCCACAATCTATCTATTTAAGAGCACAGACCTCCCTGATAAAAGTCGTAGGAAATGCTGTAACCTAGTCCTTAAAAGGACTGCAATCACAACTATTCCCTACTCCCAAGCTATCTGTATATTTGTGCGAAAATTGGCTTGAAATTAACAAGGTATAGCGCACACAGCAACAGCGGTGCCGTCTAACACGCAGCTGCAGCAGTGAGAAAATGGTGGCGACGGGGAAAATGGCTTGGTCTTATAGGGCAAGGACATGTGACATACACTGCCAATGACACATGCCCTTGCTTGTGTGAAAAAAAGCACTTCGCTCCGTGTGTGCGCTGCTGATAGGCTGACAGATTGCACCTCCCCACTGTAAATGCGGGAAAGAGAAAAAAAATGGAGATCTTCATTGTTCCTGCAGAGATCCATCCCCTGCCCCTCCCCCCGCCCCGCTGTACACTCAAACTGCGTATTAACATTAATTTTCATCATTACTGAGAAAAAATCCAGTTATGATTTTGGTACACGAACAGTTATCGAACATAACCTCGAACAGCCGAATTTTTCTCAAATTGTTCGTGTTCGCCGAACGGCTCGAACACCGCCCAAAACAGCTCGAATTTGAGATTGGCGAACAGTTCGAGTAGAACAACGCTCATCTCTAATTGGAACCCAAGAGATTCAAGTTTTGTCTCACAGACAACCATGAATCCTAATCTGAAAAATTGTAGCAGATTTTCCATTTATGACTTTTGAATCTTAAAACAGTATTTCACTTTTATGTGACCATTTTGCTGTACTTTTATATCGGTGTCACCTTAAAAAAATGAAATATCGTGAATATGCCTTGTTTATGATCACCATTTATTATGTTGTGGTTTCCAGCTCATTTTCATTAATGTCCATTATTCCTAATAGAATGTGGATATCACAGTTTATCCCATGTTATCGCTGCACAAGGTAAAGGAGATTCTCAGCTGCCTAGCAATACCTTTCCATTCCTCCATTACTGAGAAATCTGTGTTTGAATTGATATTCAAATAATGCTGAAGATCTACTGTAGATCTGAACTCCGTCACTCCATCTCTGTTCCCTGCCCAGCGCCTCCACCTCCTGCTTGACTGACAGCCTCTATGCTGTGTAACTTCAAGCAAAGGAGTCGTCAGTCAAGCAGGAGGAGGCGGTGCTGGGTGGGGAATAGAGCTGGGGTGACGGAGGCTTCAGAGCTGCATCATCATTTGTATATTAATTGAAATGCTGATTTCTCAGTAACTGGGAAACGGACTGTTAATGTAAAGGTATTGCTAGACTTGCATTTTGAAAGAGCTACATGTACATATAAATAGTTTGGGTGGTGAAATTCTGCTGACAGACTCCCTTTAAGGACACTAATTTATTACGTTATCACAACATAATTGCAAAACCCTCGATGGGGTGCAATTTACATCACAGCCACCATTCACAATAGATGATGTCACAGCTCACCTCCTCATCCTCAAGTACAATGACTGATATCTACTGCATATAGAGGTGTTAACTCAGAATCCACCATTCACAATAGGTGATGTCACAGCTCACCTCCTCCTGTACAATGACTGATAACACCTCTATATGCAGTAGATAACACAGGATCCACCATTCACAATAGGCGATGTCACAGCTCACCTCCTCCTCCTATAAAATGACTGATAACAGCTCTATATACAGTAGATAACACAGGATCCACCATTCACAATAGGTGATGTCACAGCTCACCTCCTCCTCCTGTACAATGACTGATAACACCTTTATATACAGTAGATAACACAGGATCCACCATTCACAATAGGTGATGTCACAGCTCACCTCCTCTTCCTGTACAATGACTGATAACACCTCTATATACAGTAGATAATACAGGATCCACCATTCACAATAGGTGATGTCACAGCTCACCTCCTCCTCCTGTACAATGACTGATAACACCTCTATATACAGTAGATAACACAGGATCCACCATTTATAATAGGTGATGTCACAGCTCACCTCCTCCTCCTCCTGTACAATGACTGATAACACCTCTATATACAGTAGATAACACAGGATCCATCATTCACTATAGGTGATGTCACAGCTCACCTCCTCCTCCTGTACAATGACTGATAACACTTCTATATACAGTAGATAACAAAGGATCCACCATTCACAATAGGTGATGTCACAGCTCACCTCCTCCTCCTATAAAATGACTGATAACAGCTCTATATACAGTAGATAACACAGGATCCACCATTCACAATAGGTGATGTCACAGCTCACCTCTTCCTCCTGTACAATGACTGATAACACCTTTATATACAGTAGATAACACAGGATCCACCATTCACAATAGGTGATGTCACAGCTCACCTCCTCTTCCTGTACAATGACTGATAACACCTCTATATACAGTAGATAATACAGGATCCACCATTCACAATAGGTGATGTCACAGCTCACCTCCTCCTCCTGTACAATGACTGATAACACCTCTATATACAGTAGATAACACAGGATCCACCATTTATAATAGGTGATGTCACAGCTCACCTCCTCCTCCTCCTGTACAATGACTGATAACACCTCTATATACAGTAGATAACAAAGGATCCACCATTCACAATAGGTGATGTCAAAGCTCACCTCCTCCTGTACAATAACTGATAACACCTCTATATACAGAAGATAACACAGGATCCACCATTCACAATAGGTGATGTCAAAGCTCACCTCCTCCTCCTCCTGTACAATGACTGATAACAGCTCTATATACAGAAGATAACACAGGATCCACCATTCACAATAGGTGATGTCACAGCTCACCTCCTCCTCCTGTACAATGACTGATAACACCTTTGTATACAGTAGATAACACAGGATCCACCATTCACAATAGGTGATGTCACAGCTAACCTCCTCTTCCTGTACAATGACTGATAACAGCTCTATATACAGTAGATAACACAGGATCCACCATTTATAATAGGTGATGTCACAGCTCACTTCCTCCTCCTCCTGTACAATGACTGATAACACCTCTATATACAGTAGATAACAAAGGATCCACCATTCACAATAGGTGATGTCAAAGCTCACCTCCTCCTGTACAATAACTGATAACACCTCTATATACAGAAGATAACACAGGATCCACCATTCACAATAGGTGATGTCAAAGCTCACCTCCTCCTTCTCCTGTACAATGACTGATAACAGCTCTATATACAGAAGATAACACAGGATCCACCATTCACAATAGGTGATGTCAAAGCTCACCTCCTCCTCCTCCTGTACAATGACTGATAACACCTCTATATACAGTAGATAACACAGGATCCATCATTCACTATAGGTGATGTCACAGCTCACCTCCTCCTCCTGTACAATGACTGATAACACTTCTATATACAGTAGATAACAAAGGATCCACCATTCACAATAGGTGATGTCACAGCTCACCTCCTCCTCCTATAAAATGACTGATAACAGCTCTATATACAGTAGATAACACAGGATCCACCATTCACAATAGGTGATGTCACAGCTCACCTCTTCCTCCTGTACAATGACTGATAACACCTTTATATACAGTAGATAACACAGGATCCACCATTCACAATAGGTGATGTCACAGCTCACCTCCTCTTCCTGTACAATGACTGATAACACCTCTATATACAGTAGATAATACAGGATCCACCATTCACAATAGGTGATGTCACAGCTCACCTCCTCCTCCTGTACAATGACTGATAACACCTCTATATACAGTAGATAACACAGGATCCACCATTTATAATAGGTGATGTCACAGCTCACCTCCTCCTCCTCCTGTACAATGACTGATAACACCTCTATATACAGTAGATAACAAAGGATCCACCATTCACAATAGGTGATGTCAAAGCTCACCTCCTCCTGTACAATAACTGATAACACCTCTATATACAGAAGATAACACAGGATCCACCATTCACAATAGGTGATGTCAAAGCTCACCTCCTCCTCCTCCTGTACAATGACTGATAACAGCTCTATATACAGAAGATAACACAGGATCCACCATTCACAATAGGTGATGTCACAGCTCACCTCCTCCTCCTGTACAATGACTGATAACACCTTTGTATACAGTAGATAACACAGAATCCACCATTCACAATAGGTGATGTCACAGCTAACCTCCTCTTCCTGTACAATGACTGATAACAGCTCTATATACAGTAGATAACACAGGATCCACCATTTATAATAGGTGATGTCACAGCTCACTTCCTCCTCCTCCTGTACAATGACTGATAACACCTCTATATACAGTAGATAACAAAGGATCCACCATTCACAATAGGTGATGTCAAAGCTCACCTCCTCCTGTACAATAACTGATAACACCTCTATATACAGAAGATAACACAGGATCCACCATTCACAATAGGTGATGTCAAAGCTCACCTCCTCCTTCTCCTGTACAATGACTGATAACAGCTCTATATACAGAAGATAACACAGGATCCACCATTCACAATAGGTGATGTCAAAGCTCACCTCCTCCTCCTCCTGTACAATGACTGATAACAGCTCTATATACAGTAGGTAACACAGGATCCACACTATATGTCATCTGTCATTTCTCCTGTGGTGGCGCTACAGGGTAAATGAACAGTTCCATCCAGATTCCCACACTGATCACAGCTGATCTCTTGGGGTCCCAGCAGGGTGGTACTTTATCATCAACCTCTAACCCTTCTTACCAAGTAGAGAGTATCCAAAGCAAAGCACAGACGTCTTATGGATAAGTATAAGAAAATAAAATGATATAAGTATATTATGTATTCTTTTTTTCTGTATTATTTTCTGCAGAACTTCTCTAGTCATCACCGTCCATGAAGGTCCCAGCATTTTCTACTCTTACAGATTGTTCTGAGTTTTGATGTATTTCTTTGTTCTATCTAGTATGGAGAATTTTCACTCCTTGGATGCAAATAATAATGTTAAATCTTAACAATGTACTGACCAAGAGCTCTAACAAGGATCCTATTAATAACATCTTGAAGGCAGACCTTCAGGGGAAAAAAAAGTTAAGAAAAAAAAGAATTATTAAAAAAAATAATATTTCCATAGCAAATTCTTATATTCATCTATTTTTAAATATAATAAAAAATAATAATAATAAATATTATATATTAAGTAATAATCATTTAATTAATTGCAATATTATTTTTATTCATTTATAATTCATTTTAGATTTTTTTTTTAAATGATTTTCCAGAAATATATATATATTTTTTTCATTTTTCCCCCCCCCCATTTTTTTTTATTTCATGACTTTGATCAGCCGGCATGTTTCTATGTTTCTGCCGCCATTGATAGGCTCTATTATAGTTCATTAGCGGTAACCATGGTAATGACATTTAGAGACGCTGATTAATTACTCCACCTAATGAATCAAGTCTCAAGATTAGGCGAGCCATCAAAGAGAGAAAAGTTATTATATGAAAACACAATCACAATAGAGCGAAGAAAGCGATCCGACATAAACCGCAATTGCGTACATACGGAAATATAAACAACGGGGGCTGTATTCACTGAAGGGGGCACAGCTGCAGTTTCGCCATGAATGGGAGTTAAAGAGGACCTTTAATTAAAAGCTTAAACCCAAGTCTTTCTTTTAAACTCCAGAGCAAGTAAATAATATTGTTTTTGGTTTTTTTTAAAGGAAAATTTCATACCTCCATTAAAAGAAATGGAACCGGCATTAGGATTCTAAATAGATAATAATAGGTAAAAATGATAAAAAAAACAAACAAACAAACAGAAAAAAATAAATAATAAATAAATACATGAAAAAAAGAAGAAAAATCACAAAAAAGAAAACATTAAATAAATCTCGGTAAAAAAAAATAATTATTGTGTGTTTGGAATCAGGTCTGGTTTTGTTGCTTTAAGTTTCCTGAGACAGTTTGTAATGATAAAAATATAACATACTTACCTCTGTCGTTCCAGTGCTGCCATATGCTGTTGCTCCGATCCTCGGGGGGTGGCACTAACAGCGAGGGAGATGCTGGGCGGTGCACTCTCTACCCAGGAGTCTCAATAGTCAGTTGCATTCATTGCTTGACCTTCTAAACTTAAATCCAGTCATCCCCATGACAATGAGTATAACCTATTTCACTCCTGCCCCTTCATCCACTGCCGCTTCAATCTTGAGGATGTCACTGATAGTAAGGGAGGTACTGAACAGTGCACTCTCCACCCAGCAGACTCAACAGACAGTTCCACTGGAGTGCACTCATTGCATGACCCTCTGGATGAAAATCCAGCCATCCCCCTGGCTATGAGTCCAATATAGGATGCATAGGGTACATTTTTCACCTGTCTCACTCCAGCGCTGTAAAATGCTGCCTCTTCAATCTTGGGGATGGCACCGATAGTAAGGGAGGTGCTAGGAGGTGGATATTAGACCCAGCAGGCTCAATAGACACTTGAGTGCACTCATTGCATGATCTTCTGAACTAAAATCAAGTTATCCTTCTGAGAAAGAATATAGCATACTTACTTTACTCACTACAGCACTGTCAGATGCCATTGCTTCAATCATTGGTGTGGCACTGATAGTGAGGGAGGTGCTTGGCGGTGCACTCTCTACCCAGCAGTCTCACTAGTCAGTTCCACTGGAGTGCACACATGATTCTCTGGACTAAAATCAAGTTATCCCTCTGAGAATGAATATAACATACTTTCTTTACTCACTACAGCACTGTCAGATACCGTTGCTTCAATCTTTGACATGGCACTGATAGCGAGGGAGGTGCTTGACAGTGCACTCTCCACCCAGCAGTCTCACTTGTCAGTTCCACTGGAGTGCACATATTATATGATTCTCTGGACTAAAACCCAGTTATGATTATGAGTATAAGTCATATCACTCCAGTACTGTCATCTGCTGCAGCCCAAATCTTGGAGGTGTCACTGACAGCGTGGGAGGTGCTGTGTAATTCCACTGGAGGGCACTCTTTGCATGATTCTCTAGAATTAAATTCAGCTATTCCCCGAGGACGCATTTGCCTGTGATTTTGTCATTGTGCCAGTGTCTTGGTTTGTAGAAAATTCTCCCCACAACCCAACAGCCAGCGAGCAGCTACTCCGTGGACACAACCCAGGAGCCTTCCAATGCAAAGACCAGACTTCTGTATTGGCTTGAAAAGAAAACACCAAGGAGCCCCTGGAACCTTCTAAGTGCAATGGCTAGTGCTAAGACTGTCCGTGGTGGCCTTTTTGAATTGTCGGATTCATTACAATTAGTCTTCTCTAAAGACTCAGTTCCAGTATGTGACAGGAGATCCAAAAGACTTCTAGTGCACGCTTCTCTTTCGGGGATCTGTAGAATTTTTTTCTTTGACGTTCATAAAATGGAAACATAATAAGCCATGGTGAAGTGTTTACTCACAGTCATATTGTCTTCTGAGTGTACCGCCATGCAGCTTCTTCAGGGGTTACAACTACATCGCAGTGGCAGCAGCTCAGGCGCCTCAGCCTTTTACCAATTCCATGCAGTCCTGTTGTCAGGGTTGTGGAGGTTTGGTCAGTCAATCAAAAGTGATTGGCCACCTAACAAGGGGAAATTAGTAGGATGGACAAAGAGAAACCCTTGAGAACTCATTTTTAGAATAACCCTTTAAGATTGACCCATGATCTTTTAGTTGCCAGAGGGAATTTACAGTGCAGTTTTCTTTGAATTTTACTATGATTTCTATTGATTTATTGCATCTTAGATAAGAAAAAAAAAGAATTGCAATTAATTTTGTTTAAAAAATATCCAACTTTTTTGGGTATACAGCTCCTCTGCAGAGCTATGATTCTACGTGGATACAAATAGAGAGTACGGTACTCTACTAATCTCCACTGGCTGTAACATACCCTTGGCTGTAAGAGTTTGGCATAATATAAACATGTCATTTTGTATAGGAGCTGTATGCACAAAACGGAGGGTTGTTTTTGACCCAAATTATTTGCAAAATTATTACATTTTTTTATACTTTAAATACTCATCCTAACAAATTATTTGGAAAACATGGCTACTTTATTTTTTAAAAAAAAACAGCATCACATCATCATCTGTTGTGTCTGGCGTTGCAGCTCAGTCTCATTAAAGTGAGTAGGGATGAGCTGCAATACCACACACAACCTGTGGACAAGTGTGGCGCTGTTTTAGAAAAAGAAATCTGCCTTTTTTTTTAATCCTGAACAATTCCTTTAATTAGGTGCTAAACACACCACCTCCAGGCTGTTCAGTCACAGGTTCGGGGATATTTACTGTATCTCTTTTCTTCTGCATAATGACAAATGGAAATATCTTATGTGTTATATATGTCACATGAAATTAGTTATTGGCTAATTTTAGGACTTGGTGACAACTAGATGACTGTTAACTATGTCTTGACATGAGAAGCCACACATTTTAGTGGGTGTATTTGCTCTTTCACACCACTGTATACTTGATTATATCACATATAATGCTGACATGTTTTTTCTTCTTTTTTTTTTCTTAACCAAATGGTAACATTAAAAATATGTAAATAATAATAAAAAAATAAAAAATAATATATATATATATATATATATATAAAATAACTTGAAGTAAAAGGGAACGTCTCATGTATATAAATGTAGTTTCATAAATTAGGTGTCCTGTAAGTCAGTAATTATCATCTTTTTGTTTGTGTAGGTATTGATTTGCTTTATATGTTTATATTATATTTTATTTATATATTTTTATTATTTTTATATATTATATATAATATATACCTACCCTGGGATGCGGATTTAGACAACCAACACTTCCTTCCTATTTTATTTCAAAAGTCATTGAATAGCAAATACTAAAATGCTAATTTAAATAATATGTAATGTTTTGATAATGCATAACCGTTAAAGTGATGAGTTGCTGCGGAAAGCATTCTCTACTAGGCGAGCTTGAGAGCTTATTAAATACAATGAATGCAATAACGCAAAAACCATTTATGCGCTAAGCTCATCAGCTCCCCCTAGTGGTGACTGCAGGTAGTCAGAATGCAATTATCGAACTTTATTGGGGAGATTTATTTGAGATTAATATGTCAAAGTCAATTTTCCTGAAGGCTATATTGCCATTATTTACGTCATTTATACCAAAGTTTAATGCCAAGTAAAAGAGAACATTTTTGACTCATCCTTAAATGGATTGTCCAGGCTTGGGGTTCAAGTCTGCACTCACTTTATGTGACTGCAGACTTGTGAATCCTCACTGTCTGCCGTCAGAATTCTTTAGTGCCGGTGTCGGGAAAGGGTGGGTGTACTACCTCATGTATGCGATTTGCATACATACGGTCACAAGCCAACCAGATATGCATGGTCTCACTCAAAACAAGTGAATTGAGTGAGGCCGAGCACGTCTAGTTGGAATGTGACCAGCCTGTCACATGACAGCTTGCTCTCAGGGTCAGCACCTGAGAATCCTGAGAGTGTGCACTGTGCATGCTGTGAGGATTCAAAAGTCTGCAGTCACACTGAGTGACTGAAGACTTGAGCCCCAAGCCTGGACAACCCCTTTAAAGGCTATGGTCACCTTTGACACCAAAACATGATTCTCAGATATCTTAGTTTTTACCTTTTTGTTAAGAAAATTGTACTAAGTCTCAGTCTTCAGTTCTTCATTCATTTCCAGACCCCTTTTTTGCAGTTTGCGCTTCATCCCAGTTTTACATTTCTCTATTGTGGGAGTGACTCTCCCAGTAATATAGGCTGAACGTGATGTGTATGTGTCCAGGGTGCTGCTATCTTCATTTGATTTCATGAATCAGCACAGCCCGAATATTGCACTTATTTCCCCTTTATGTGCTTTCATCCCTGCCCTTCATAAAGCTTTCTGTACTTTCTTAGCTCTCAACTGCAGATCTGTATACAAACTCCTCTCCCTCCCTCCTGCTGTGTCTAACAACAAGAAAAGTGAGGGGCAGAGAAGAGAGAAATGTCAGGAGACGCTCTGATACATTTCTACCATTTCTTACTCTCCCAGTAATAAAAGCTAGATGTGATGTCTGTGTGTCCTGGGTGCTACTATTTTCATTTGCTTTTACCTATCAGCACAGCCCGAATACTGCCTTTATTTCCCCTTTATGTTCATTCCTCTCTGCCCTCCATAAAGCCTTATGTACTTTCTCCCCTTTCCACTGCAGAAATATATCAAACCCCTCCCTCTCCCTCCTGCTGTCTCGAACACTGATAGAAGGGAGGGACAGAGCAGAGGGAAATGTCAGGAGATGCTCTGATACATTTTTGCCATTTCTTACTCTCCCAGTAATATAAGTTAGATGTGATGTCTGTGTGTCCTGGGTGCTACAATTTTCCTTTTGCTTTTATCTATCAGCACAGCCTGAATACTTCCATTAGTTTCCCTTTATGTTCTTTTCTCTTGGCCCTCCATAAAGCCTTATGTGCTTTCTCCCCTTTCCACTGCAGAAATATATACAAACCCCTCCCTCTCCTTCCTGCGGTCTCTAACACTGATAGAAGGGAGCGTCAGAGCAGAGGGAAATGTCAGGAGATGCTCTGATACATTTCTACCATTTCTTACTCTCCCAGTAATATAAGCTGGATGTGATGTCTGTGTGTCCTGGGTTCTACTATTTCCCTTTTTCTTTTATCTATCGGCACAGCCAGCAGAATACTTCCATTAGTTCCCCTTTATGTTCTTTCCTCTCTGCCCTCCATAAAGCCTTATGTGCTTTCTCCCCTTTCCACTGCAAAAATATATACAAACCCCTCTCTCTCCCTCCTGCTGCCTCTAACACTGATAGAAGGGAGGGACAGAGCAGAGGGAAATGCTCTGATACATTTGTAGCATTTTTGTAAAGCACTTAGCTAAATAAAGGAGTTACTGACACTCTGCAGCAAAATGGAGCCTTAATCTTGAGAAGATATATATTTTTTGGAAACCTGTATCATGCACACGATCTCCCGTCTCAGCAAATCCATTTACTTTCTTGCCTTCGCTCCTATTTATGACATAAATGGTTATGATTGCGATTCTTTACTTACAACAAATGCCTTAAGAAATTGAGGGTGGTGGATGCAGGGCTATAATTATAGAGATGTCTTCAGTCTGGTTCCCGGTTTGGCAGTCGAGATAAAGAGGCCAGAAGGTGATATTTGTTTAGTTGGTAACTGATCTGGCATAAACACCTCATCATCACTTGCATTAACTGGGCAGATGTCTGTAAACTGCAATTCTCATACATCTCGTATGTAAATAGTATTGAGCTCCCTGATCACTCCAAGATGAATTGCAAATTCAGAGTATGTGTTTCCCGGTAATCTGCTTTTTATTTAGCCTGATATACGGGATGAGGCTGAAAGTAACTCTATCGGTAAACCCGGTTCACATTATAGCTGGGAAATACCGATTCCTATAGAGGTAAAGAGATGATCATGATGGGCATCACAATGGAAGATGATCACAGCTATGTCAGGACTAATTCAGAGGCTTTAAAAAAATAATTTTAAGGAAGTCCCCAATATAGAATAAAACACCATAAATAAGAACGGCAGATAAAATAACATAAATATATAGACAGAAAAAAATTACAAAACATATTAGTAATAGAACCAATGCAATAATCAATTAAAAACATCCATCATACAGTAATCAAATAACAATCACCTAGCAATGAGCGAGTATGTTCTGTTAACCCTCGGGTGCTCGCCGAGTATCTTCAGCGTGCTCGGCCGTTATGTTTTAGTTATGCCGTGTGCATGATTTGCGACTGTTTGACAGTCTTTAATACATGTGAGGAATGTCTAAGAAACAGGCATTCCTCACATGTATTAGAGCTGTCACACAGTCGCAAATCATGCGCACGGTGTGACTAACACATAACGGCCGAGAGTGCTGAAGATACTCGGGAAAACACCCGAGCATGCTCGTAAATCTCAAGTAAAAAGCATGCTCACACATCACTACAATCAACCTGAGGAATACTATAATACTGCTTCTATGTACACAAATATAATTACCATAATACTGTTCTTCAGTGCTAGAAAATAACTACTATAATACTGCTCCTATGTATAAGAATATAACTACTATAATACTGCTCCTATGTACAAGAATATTACTTCTATAATACTGTCCCCTATGTACAAGAATATAACTACTATAATACTGCCCCTATGTACAAGAATATAACTACTATAATACTGCCCCTATGTACAAGAATATAACTACTATAATACTGCCCCTATGTACAATAATATAATTACTATAATACTGCCCCTATGTATAAGAATATAACTACTATAACACTGCCCCCTATGTACAAGAATATAACTACTATAATACTGCCCCCTATGTACAAGAATATATCTACTATAATACTACCCCTATGTACAAGAATATAGCTACTATAATACTGCTCCTATGTACAAGAATATAACTACTATAATACTGCCTCCTATGTACAAGAATATAACTACTATAATGATGCTCCTATGTACAAGAATATAACTACTATAATACTGCCCCTATGTACTAGAATATAGCTACTATAATACTGCTCCTATGTACAAGAATAGAACTACTATAATACTGCCCCTATGTACAAGAATATAATTACTATAACACTGCCCCTATGTATAAGAATATAACTACTATAACACTGCCCCTATAAACAAGGATATAATTACTATAATACTGCCCCTATGTATAAGAATATAACTACTATAATACTGCCCCTATGTACAAGAATATAACTACTATAATACTGCTCCTATGTACAAGAATATAACTACTATAATACTGCCCCTATGTACAAGAATATAATTACTATAATACTGCCCCTATGTATAAGAATATAACTACTATAATACTGCCCCTATGTACAAGAATATAATTACTATAATACTGCCCCTATGTATAAGAATATAACTACTATAATACTGCCCCTATGTACAAGAATATAACTACTATAATAATGCTCGTATGTACAAGAATATAACTACTATAATACTGCCCCTATGTACAAGAATATAACTACTATAATACTGCTCTTATGTACAAGAATATAACTACTATAATACTGCCCCTATGTACAAGAATATAACTACTATAATACTGCCCCTATCTACAAGAATATAACTACTATAATACTGCTCCTATGTACAAGAATATAACTACTATAATACTGGCCCCTATGTACAAGAATATAACTACTATAATACTGCCCCTATGTACAAGAATATAACTACAATAATAATGCCCCTATGTACAAGAATATAATTACTATAATACTGCCCCTATGTATAAGAATATAACTACTATAACACTGCCCCTATATACAAGGATATAACTACTGTAATGATGCTCCTATGTACAAGAATATAACTACTATAATACTGCCCCTATGTACAAGAATATAGCTACTATAATACTGCTCCTATGTACAAGAATATAACTACTATAATACTGCCTCCTATGTACAAGAATATAACTACTATAATACTGCTCCTATGTACAAGAATATAACTACTATAATACTGTACCCTATGAACAAGAATATAATTACTAAAATACTGCTCCTATGTACAAGGATATAACTACTA
The DNA here is from genome assembly GCF_046119375.1 of Phyllobates terribilis. Taxonomy (NCBI): domain Eukaryota; kingdom Metazoa; phylum Chordata; class Amphibia; order Anura; family Dendrobatidae; genus Phyllobates; species Phyllobates terribilis. The sequence continues at coordinate 46,687,270 of NW_027362764.1, read as the reverse complement.
CAATACTGACCCTATGTACAAGAATATAACTACTATAATACTGCTCCTATGTACAAGAATATAACCACTGTAATACTGCCTCCTATGTACAAGAATATAGCTACAATAATGTTCTTATGTACAATAATATAATAATTATAATATTGACACTATGTATAAGAATATAAGTACTATAATACTGCACCCTAAGTACAAGAATATAACTACTATAATACTGCCCCTATGTACAAGAACATTAATACAATAATACTGCCTCCTATGTATAAGAATATAACTACTATAATACTGCTCCTATGTACAAGAATATTACTACTATAATACTGTCCCCTATGTACAAGTATATAACTACTATAATACTGCCCCTATGTACAAGAATATAACTACTATAATACTGCTCCTATGTACAAGAATATAACTACTAAAATACTGCCCCTATGTACAAGAATATAACTACTATAATACTGCTCCTATGTACAAGAATATAACTACTATAATACTGCCCCTATGTACAAGAATATAGCTACTATAATACTGCCCCCTATCTACAAGAATATAACTACTATAATACTGCTCCTATGTACAAGAATATAACTACTATAATACTGGCCCCTATGTACAAGAATATAACTACTATAATACTGCCCCTATGTACAAGAATATAACTATTATAATACTGCTCCTATGTACAAGAATATAACTACTATAATACTGCCCCTATGTACAAGAATATAATTACTATCATACTGCCCCTATGTATAAGAGTATAACTACTATAAAACTGCCCCTATATACAAGGATATAATTACTATAATACTGCCCCTATGTATAAGAATATAACTACTATAATACTGCCCCTATGTACAAGAATATAACTACTATAATACTGCTCCTATGTACAAGAATATAACTACTATAATACTGCCCCTATGTACAAGAATATAATTACTATAATACTGCCCCTATGTATAAGAATATAACTACTATAATACTGCCCCTATGTACAAGAATATAATTACTATAATACTGCCCCTATGTATAAGAATATAACTACTATAATACTGCCCCTATGTACAAGAATATAACTACTATAATACTGCTCCTATGTACAAGAATATAACTACTATAATACTGACCCTATGTACAAGAATATAACTACTATAATACTGCTCCTATGTACAAGAATATAGCTACTATAATACTGCCCCTATGTACAAGAATATAACTACTATAATACTGCCCCCTATCTACAAGAATATAACTACTATAATACTGCTCCTATGTACAAGAATATAACTACTATAATACTGGCCCCTATGTACAAGAATATAACTACTATAATACTGCCCCTATGTACAAGAATATAACTACTATAATACTGCCCCTATGTACAATAATATAATTACTATAATACTGCCCCTATGTATAAGAATATAACTACTATAACACTGCCCCCTATGTACAAGAATATAACTACTATAATACTGCCCCCTATGTACAAGAATATATCTACTATAATACTACCCCTATGTACAAGAATATAGCTACTATAATACTGCTCCTATGTACAAGAATATAACTACTATAATACTGCCTCCTATGTACAAGAATATAACTACTATAATGATGCTCCTATGTACAAGAATATAACTACTATAATACTGCCCCTATGTACAAGAATATAGCTACTATAATACTGCTCCTATGTACAAGAATATAACTACTATAATACTGCCTCCTATGTACAAGAATATAACTACTATAATACTGCTCCTATATACAAGAATATAACTACTATAATACTGTACCCTATGAACAAGAATATAATTACTATAATACTGCTCCTATGTACAAGGATATAACTACTACAATACTGACCCTATGTATAAGAATATAACTACTATAATACTGCTCCTATGTACAAGAATATACCACTATAATACTGCCTCCAATGTACAAGAATATAGCTACAATAATGTTCTTATGTACAAGAATATAATAACTATAATATTGACACTATGTATAAGAATATAAGTACTATAATACTGCACCCTAAGTACAAGAATATAACTACTATAATACTGCCCCTATGTACAAGAACATTAATACAATAATACTGCCTCCTATGTACAAGAATATAACTACTATAATACTGCTCCCTATGAACGAGAATAGAACTACAGAAATACTGCCCCCTATGTACAAGAATATAATTGCTATAATACTGCCCCCTATTTACAAGAATATAACTACTATGATACTGCCCCTATGTACAAGAATATAACTACTATATTACTGCCCCTTATGTACAAGAATATAACTACTATAATACTGCTCCCTATGTACAAGAATATAACTATTTTAATACTGCCCCTATGTACAAGAATATAACAACTATAATACTGCCTCCTATGTGCAAGAATATAACTACTATAATACTGCTCCCTATGTACAAGAATATAGTGTAACTACTATAAAACTGCCCCTATGTACAAGAATATAACTACTATAATAATGCTCCTATGTACAAGAATATAACTACTATAATACTGCCCCTATGTACAAGAATATAACTACTATACTACTGCTCCCTATTTACAAGAATATAACTACTATAATACTGCTCCCTATGTACAAGAATATAACTACTATACTACTTACCCCTATTTACAAGAATATAACTACTATAATACTGCCTCCTATGTGCAAGAATAAAACTACTATAATACTGCTCCCTATGTACAAGAATATAGTGTAACTACTATAAAACTGCCCCTATGTACAAGAATATAACTACGATAATACTGCTCCCTATGTACAAGAATATAACTACTATAATACTGCCCCTATGTATAAGAATATAACTACTATAATACTGCACCTATGTACAAGAATATAACTACTATAATACTGCTCCTATGTATAAGAATATAACTACTATAATACTGCTCCTATGTATAAGAATATAACTACTATAATATTGCCCCCTATGTACAAGAATATAACTACTATAATACAGCTCCTATGTACATGAATATAACTACTATAATACTGGCCCCTATGTACAAGAATATAACTACTATAATACTGCCCCTATGTACAAGAATATAACTACTATAATACTGCCCCTATGTACAATAATATAATTACTATAATACTGCCCCTATGTATAAGAATATAACTACTATAACACTGCCCCCTATGTACAAGAATATAACTATTATAATACTGCCCCCTATGTACAAGAATATATCTACTATAATACTACCCCTATGTACAAGAATATAGCTACTATAATACTGCTCCTATGTACAAGAATATAACTACTATAATACTGCCTCCTATGTACAAGAATATAACTACTATAATGATGCTCCTATGAACAAGAATATAACTACTATAATACTGTCCCTATGTACTAGAATATAGCTACTATAATACTGCTCCTATGTACAAGAATATAACTACTATAATACTGCCCCTATGTACAAGAATATAATTACTATAACACTGCCCCTATGTATTAGAATATAACTACTATAACACTGCCCCTATAAACAAGGATATAATTACTATAATACTGCCAATATGTATAAGAATATAACTACTATAATACTGCCCCTATGTACAAGAATATAACTACTATAATACTGCTCCTATGTACAAGAATATAACTACTATAATACTGCCCCTATGTACAAGAATATAATTACTATAATACTGCCCCTATGTATAAGAATATAACTACTATAATACTGCCCCTATGTACAAGAATATAATTACTATAATACTGGCCCTATGTATAAGAATATAACTACTATAATACTGCCCCTATGTACAAGAATATAACTACTATAATACTGCTCGTATGTACAAGAATATAACTACTATAATACTGCCCCTATGTACAAGAATATAACTACTATAATACTGCTCCTATGTACAAGAATATAACTACTATAATACTGCCCCTATGTACAAGAATATAACTACTATAATAATGCCCCTATCTACAAGAATATAACTACTATAATACTGCTCCTATGTAAAAGAATATAACTACTATAATACTGGCCCCTATGTACAAGAATATAACTACAATAATACTGCCCCTATGTACAAGAATATAACTACAATAATAATGCCCCTATGTACAAGAATATAATTACTATAATACTGCCCCTATGTATAAGAATATAACTACTATAACACTGCCCCTATATACAAGGATATAACTACTGTAATGATGCTCCTATGTACAAGAATATAACTACTATAATACTGCCCCTATGTACAAGAATATAGCTACTATAATACTGCTCCTATGTACAAGAATATAACTACTATAATACTGCCTCCTATGTACAAGAATATAACTACTATAATACTGCTCCTATGTACAAGAATATAACTACTATAATACTGTACCCTATGAACAAGAATATAATTACTATAATACTGCTCCTATGTACAAGGATATAACTACTACAATACTGACCCTATGTATAAGAATATAACTACTATAATACTGCTCCTATGTACAAGAATATAACCACTGTAATACTGCCTCCTATGTACAAGAATATAGCTACAATAATGTTCTTATGTACAATAATATAATAACTATAATATTGACACTATGTATAAGAATATAAGTACTATAATACTGCACCCTAAGTACAAGAATATAACTACTATAATACTGCCCCTATGTACAAGAACATTAATACAATAATACTGCCTCCTATGTATAAGAATATAACTACTATAATACTGCTCCTATGTACAAGAATATTACTACTATAATACTGTCCCCTATGTACAAGAATATAACTACTATAATACTGCCCCTATGTACAAGAATATAACTACTATAATACTGTTCCTATGTACAAGAATATAACTACTAAAATACTGCCCCTATGTACAAGAATATAACTACTATAATACTGCTCCTATGTACAAGAATATAACTACTTTAATACTGCCCCTATGTACAAGAATATAGCTACTATAATACTGCCCCCTATCTACAAGAATATAACTACTATAATACTGCTCCTATGTACAAGAATATAACTACTATAATACTGGCCCCTATGTACAAGAATATAACTACTATAATACTGCCCCTATGTACAAGAATATAACTATTATAATACTGCTCCTATGTACAAGAATATAACTACTATAATACTGCCCCTATGTACAAGAATATAATTACTATCATACTGCCCCTATGTATAAGAGTATAACTACTATAACACTGCCCCTATATACAAGGATATAATTACTATAATACTGCCCCTATGTATAAGAATATAACTACTATAATACTGCCCCTATGTACAAGAATATAACTACTATAATACTGCTCCTATGTACAAGAATATAACTACTATAATACTGCCCCTATGTACAAGAATATAATTACTATAATACTGCCCCTATGTATAAGAATATAACTACTATAATACTGCCCCTATGTACAAGAATATAATTACTATAATACTGCCCCTATGTATAAGAATATAACTACTATAATACTGCCCCTATGTACAAGAATATAACTACTATAATACTGCTCCTATGTACAAGAATATAACTACTATAATACTGCCCCTATGTACAAGAATATAACTACTATAATACTGCTCCTATGTACAAGAATATAACTACTATAATACTACCCCTATGTACAAGAATATAACTACTATAATACTGCCCCCTATCTACAAGAATATAACTACTATAATACTGCTCCAATGTACAAGAATATAACTACTATAATACTGGCCCCTATGTACAAGAATATAACTACTATAATACTGCCCCTATGTACAAGAATATAACTACTATAATACTGCCCCTATGTACAATAATATAATTACTATAATACTGCCCCTATGTATAAGAATATAACTACTATAACACTGCCCCCTATGTACAAGAATATAACTACTATAATACTGCCCCCTATGTACAAGAATATATCTACTATAATACTACCCCTATGTACAAGAATATAGCTACTATAATACTGCTCCTATGTACAAGAATATAACTACTATAATACTGCCTCCTATGTACAAGAATATAACTACTATAATGATGCTCCTATGTACAAGAATATAACTACTATAATACTGCCCCTATGTACAAGAATATAGCTACTATAATACTGCTCCTATGTACAAGAATATAACTACTATAATACTGCCTCCTATGTACAAGAATATAACTACTATAATACTGCTCCTATGTACAAGAATATAACTACTATAATACTGTACCCTATGAACAAGAATATAATTACTATAATACTGCTCCTATGTACAAGGATATAACTACTACAATACTGACCCTATGTATAAGAATATAACTACTATAATACTGCTCCTATGTACAAGAATATAACCACTATAATACTGCCTCCTATGTACAAGAATATAGCTACAATAATGTTCTTATGTACAAGAATATAATAACTATAATATTGACACTATGTATAAGAATATAAGTACTATAATACTGCACCCTAAGTACAAGAATATAACTACTATAATACTGCCCCTATGTACAAGAACATTAATACAATAATACTGCCTCCTATGTACAAGAATATAATTACTATAATACTGCTCCCTATGAACGAGAATAGAACTACAGAAATACTGCCCCCTATGTACAAGAATATAATTGCTATAATACTGCCCCCTATTTACAAGAATATAACTACTATGATACTGCCCCTATGTACAAGAATATAACTACTATATTACTGCCCCTTATGTACAAGAATATAACTACTATAATACTGCTCCCTATGTACAAGAATATAACTATTTTAATACTGCCCCTATGTACAAGAATATAACAACTATAATACTGCCTCCTATGTGCAAGAATATAACTACCATAATACTGCTCCCTATGTACAAGAATATAGTGTAACTACTATAAAACTGCCCCTATGTACAAGGATATAACTACTATAATACTGCTCCTATGTACAAGAATATAACTACTATAATACTGCCCCTATGTACAAGAATATAACTACTATACTACTGCCCCCTATTTACAAGAATATAACTACTATAATACTGCTCCCTATGTACAAGAATATAACTACTATACTACTTACCCCTATTTACAAGAATATAACTACTATAATACTGCCTCCTATGTGCAAGAATATAACTACTATAATACTGCTCCCTATGTACAAGAATATAGTGTAACTACTATAAAACTGCCCCTATGAACGAGAATAGAACTACAGAAATACTGCCCCCTATGTACAAGAATATAATTGCTATAATACTGCCCCCTATTTACAAGAATATAACTACTATGATACTGCCCCTATGTACAAGAATATAACTACTATATTACTGCCCCTTATGTACAAGAATATAACTACTATAATACTGCTCCTATGTAAAAGAATATAACTACTATAATACTGCTCCTATGTACAAGAATATAACTGCTATAATACTGCTCCCTATGTACAAGAATATAACTACTATAATACTGCCCCTATGTACAAGAATATAACTACTATACTACTGCCCCCTATTTACAAGAATATAACTACTATAATACTGCTCCCTATGTACAAGAATATAACTACTATACTACTTCCCCCTATTTACAAGAATATAACTACTATAATACTGCCTCCTATGTGCAAGAATATAACTACTATAATACTGCTCCCTATGTACAAGAATATAGTGTAACTACTATAAAACTGCCCCTATGTACAAGAATATAACTACGATAATACTGCTCCCTATGTACAAGAATATAACTACTATAATACTGCCCCTATGTATAAGAATATAACTACTATAATACTGCCCCTATGTACAAGAATATAACTACTATAATACTGCTCCTATGTATAAGAATATAACTACTATAATACTGCTCCTATGTATAAGAATATAACTACTATAATATTGCCCCCTATGTACAAGAATATAACTACTATAATACTGCTCCTATGTACATGAATATAACTACTATAATACTGCTCCTATGTAAAAGAATATAACTACTATAATACTGCTCCTATGTACAAGAATATAACTGCTATAATACTGCTCCCTATGTACAAGAATAGAACTACTATAATACTGCCCCTATGTACAAGAATATAACTACTATAATACTGCCCCCTATGTACAAGAATAAAACTACTATAATACTGCTCCTATGTACAAGAATATAACTACTATAATACTGCTCCTATCTACAAGAATATAAATACTATAATACTGCTCCTATATGCAAGAATATAACTACTATAATACTGCCCCCTATGCAGAAGAATATAACTACTATAATACTGCCCCTATGTACAAGAATATAACTACTATAATACTGCTCCTATATACAAGAATATAACTACTATAATACTGCCCCTATGTACAAGAATATAACTACTATAATACTGCCCCCTATGTGGAAGAATATAACTACTATAATACTGCCCCTATGTACAAGAATATAACTACTATAATACTGCTCCTATATACAAGAATATAACTACTATAATACTGCCCCCTATGTACAAGAATATAACTACTATAATACTGCCCCCTATGTACAGGAATATAACTACTATAATACTGCCCCCTATGTACAAGAATATAACTACTATAATACTGCCCCTATGTACAAGAATATAACTACTATAATACTGCTCCTATATACAAGATTATACCTACTATAATACTGCCCCCTATGTGGAAGAATATAACTACTATAATACTGCCCCGTATGTACAAGAATATAACTACTATAATACTGCCCCCTATGTACAAGAATATAACTACTATAATACTGCCCCGTATGTACAAGAATATAACTACTATAATACTGCTCCTATGTACAAGAATATAACTACTATAATACCGCCCCTATTTACGAGAATATAACTACTATAATACTGCCCCGTATGTACAAGAATATAACTACTATAATACTGCTCTTATGTACAAGAATATAACTACTATAATACTGCCCCTATGTACAAGAATATAACTACTATAATACTGCTCTCTATGTACAAGAATATAACTACTATAATACTGCTCCTATGTACAAGAATATAACTACTATAAGGCTATGTGCCCACGATGCAGAAATGCTCCGGATTTTTCCTGAGCATTTCTGCCTCTCCCTGGCAGAAAAAAATGCATGCGGATTGTACATGCGGATTGTACATGCGGATTGTACATGCGGGTTGTACATGCGGATTGTACATGCGGGTTGTACATGCGTTTTTCTTGCCAGGGACATGCGGATGTGAAGCGTTCTTCACTTGCAATTCCGCATGTGGGTTATCAAGCACTTCTCCAAGTGATTTTAGCATCACTTGGAAAGTGCTTGACAACTTGGTCACACTATATAAATCCATGCAACCGGCATGGATTTATATAGTGTGACAGAGAGAATGGTAAAAAAATAAAAAATAAATCTATACTTACCTTCCGATGGCCCCCGGAGTCTTGCTTCGCTCGGTGCTGACTGCCGGCAACTCGCGGTACACTGCACTGAAGGACATGTCGACATCAGCGTCGCGTGACCCGTCACATGACTATGACGTCAGCGCAGGTCCTTCAGTCCATCGCGATCTGCCGGAAAGGGAGGAGGAGCGCACCGGGGGCCGTCAGAAGTTAACTATCATATTTATTTTTTCTTTTATTCTTTTTTTTTTACAGTTTCCATGGTACCAGGGTCCGAAGGAGAGTCTCCTGTCCTCTAGACCTGGGTACCATCCGCACATTGAATGCATGTATTCCGCATGTGCTTATCTAGTGAAGCGGAATGCATGCGGTCCAATGCTAGTCAATGGCGGCGAAAACACAGTGCTTCCGCAAAATAATTGGTAGTGCTGCGTTTTTTTCCGCAATGATAATCTGCAGTGGAAATTTTCGCAGCATGTGCACAGCACATGCGGATTATCATTGGGGAACATGGCAGGCCTTCCACCAAGCGTTTTTCAAGTGTTTCTGCGGCGGAATTGCTGCTGCGGAAACGCTTAAAAAACGCATAGTGGGTACACAGCCTAATACTGCCCCTATGTACAAGAATATAACTGGTATAATACTGCTCCTATGTACAAGAATATAACTACTATAATACTGCCCCCTATGTACAAGAATATAGCTGCTATAATACTGCTCCTATATACAAGAATATAACTACTATAATACTGCCCCTATGTACAAGAATATAACTACTATAATATTGCTCTTATGTACAAGAATATAACTACTATAATACTGCTCCTATGTACAAGAATATAGCTACTATAATACTGCCTCTATATACAAGGATATAACTACTATAATACTGCCCCTATGTACAAGAATATAACTACTATAATATTGCTCTTATGTACAAGAATATAACTACAATAATACTGCCCCAATGTCCAAGAATATAACTACTATAATACTGCTCCCTATATACAAGAATATAACTACTATAATACTGCCCCCTATGTACGAGGATATAACTGCTATAACACTGCTCTTATGTGCAAGAATATAACTACTATAATACTGCTCTTATGTACAAGAATATAAGTACTATAATACTACCCCTATGTACAAGAATATAACTACTTTAATACTGCTCAATATGTGCAAGAATATAACTGCTATAATACTGCCCCCTATGTACAAGAATATAACTACTATAATACTGACCCCTATGTACAAGAATATAACTACTATAATACTGTCCCCTATGTACAAGAATATAACTACTACAATACTGTCCCCTATGTACAAGAATATAGCTACTATAACACTGCTCCTATGTACAAGAATATAACTACTATAATACTGCCCCTATGTACAAAAATAAAACTACTATAATACTGCCCCTATGTACAAGAATATAACTACTATAATACTGCCCCTATGTAAAAGAATATAACTACTATAACACTGCTCCTATGTACAAGAATATAACTACTATAATAGTGCCCCCTATGTACAAGAATATAGCTACTATAATACTGCCCCTATATACCAGAATATAACTACTATAATACTGCCCCTATGTACAAGAATATAACTACTATAATATTGCTCTTATGTACAAGAATATAACTACAATAATACTGCCCCAATGTCCAAGAATATAACTACTATAATACTGCTCCCTATATACAAGAATATAACTACTATAATACTGCCCCCTATGTACGAGGATATAACTGCTATAACACTGCTCTTATGTACAAGAATATAACTACTATAATACTGCTCTTATGTACAAGAATATAACTACTATAATACTACCCCTATGTACAAGAGTATAACTACTTTAATACTGCTCCCTATGTGCAAGAATATAACTACTATAATACTGCCCCCTATGTACAAGAATATAACTACTATAATACTGCCCTCTATGTACAAGAATATAACTACTATAATACTGCCCCATATGTGGAAGAGTATAACTACTACAATAATGCCCCCTATGTACAAGAATATAGCTACTATAATACTGCCCCTATGTACAAAAATAAAACTACTATAATACTGCCCCTATGTACAAGAATATAACTACTATATTACTGCCCCTATGTACAAGAATATAACTACTATAACACTGCTCCTATGTACAAGAATATAACTACTATAATAGTGCCCCCTATGTGCAAGAATATAACTACTATAATACTGCGCCTATGTACAAGAATATTACTACTATAATACTGCTCCTATATACAAGAATATAACTACTATAATACTGCCCCCTATGTACAAGAATATAACTACTAAAATACTGCCCCTATGTACAAGAATATAACTACTATAATTCTGCTGCCTATGTACAAGAATATAACTACTATAATACTGCCCCCTATGTACAAGAATATAGCTACTATAATACTGCCCTCTATGTACACAAATATAACGACTATAATACTGCTCCTATGTACAAGAATATAACTACTATTATACTGCCCCTATGTATAAAAATATAACTGCTATAATATTGCTCTAATGTATAGTAATATAACTACTATAATACTGCTCCTATGTTTAAGAATATAACTACTATAATACTGCTCCTATATACAAGAATATACAATAAAACTTCTCCTATGTACAAGAATATAACTACTATAATACTGCTCCTATGTACAGGAATATAACTACTATAATACTGCCCCCTATGTACAAGAATAGAACTACTATAACACTGTTCCTATGTGCAAGAATATAACTACTATAATACTGCTCTTATGTACAAGAATATTACTACTATAATACTGCCCCCTATGTACAAGAATATAACTACTATAATACTACCCCCTATGTAGAAGAATATAACTACTAAAATACTGCTCCTATGTACAAGAATATAACTACTATAATACTGCTCCTATGTATAAGAATATAACTACTATAATACTGCCCCTATGTACAAGAATATAACTACTATAATACTGCCCCTATGTACAAGAATATAACTACTATAATACTGCTCCTATGTACTAGAATATAACTACTATAATACTGCCCATATGTACAAGAATATAACTACTATAATACTGCTCCTATGTACAAGAATATAACTACTACAATACTGCTCCTATGTACAAGAATATAACTACTATAATGCTGCTCCTATGTACAAGAATATAACTACTATAATACTGCTCCTATGTACAAGAATATAACTACTATAATACTGCCTCCTTTGTACAAGAATATCACTAATATAATACTGCGCCCTATGTACAAGAATATAACTACTATAATACTGCCCCCTATGTACAATCATATAGCTACTTTAATACTGCTACTATGTACAAGAATATAACTACTATAATACTGTCCCCTATGTACAAGAATATAACTACTATAATACTGCCCCTATGTTCAAGAATATAACTACTATAATACTGCCCCTATGTACAAGAATATAACTACTATAATACTGTCCCCTATGTACAAGAATATAGCTACTATAATTCTGCCCCTATGTTCAAGAATATAACTACTATAATACTGCCCCTATGTACAAGAATATAACTACTATAATACTCCTCCTATGTACAAGAATATATCTACTATAATATCGCCCATATGTACAAGAATATAACTACTATAATACTGCTCCCATGTACAAGAATATAACTATTCTAATGCTGCCCCTATGTACAAGAATGTATCTACTATAATATTGCCCCTATATGCAAGAATATAACTATTATAATACTGCCCCTATGTATAAGAATATATCTACTATAATACTGCCCCTATATGCAAGAATATAACTATTATAATACTGCCCCTATGTACAAGAATATATCTACTATAATATTGCCCCTATGTATAAGAATATAACTACTATAATACTGCTCCTATATGCAAGAATATAACTACTATAATATTGCCCCTATATGCAAGAATATAACTACTATAATACTGCCCCTATATACAAGAATATAACTACTATAATACTGCTCCTATGTACAAGAATATAACTACTATAATACTGGTCCCTATGTACAAGAACATAACTACTATAATGCTGTCCCCTATGTACAAGAATATAACTACTATAATACTGCTCCTATGTACAAGAATATAACTACTATAATACTGCCCCTATGTACAAGAATATAACTACTATAATACTGCCCCTATGTACAAGAATATAACTACTATAATACTGCTCCTATGTACAAGAATATAGCTACTATAATACTGCCCCCTATGTACAAGAATATAACTACTATAATACTGCTCCTATGTACATGAATATAACTACTATAATACAGCTCCTATGTACAAGAATATAACTACTATAATACTGCCCCCTATGTACAAAAATATAACTACTATAATACAGCTCCTATGTACATGAATATAACTACTATAATACTGCTCCTATGTGCAAGAATATAACTACTATAATACTGCCCCCTATGTACAAGAATATAACTACTATAATACTGCCCCCTATGTACAAGAATATAACTACTATAATACTGCTCCTATGTACAAGAATATAACTACTATAATACTGCCCCCTATGTACAAGAATATAACTACTATAATACTGCCCCCTATGTACAAGAATATAACTACTATAATACTGCTCCTATGTACAAGAATATAACTACTATAATACTGCCCCTATGTACAAGAATATAACTACTATAATACTGCCCCCTATGTACAAGAATATATCTACTATAATACTGCCCCCTATGTACAAGAATATAACTACTATAATACTGCTCCTATGTGCAAGAATATAACTACTATAATACTGCTCCTATGTAAAAGAATATAACTACTATAATACTGCCCCCTATGTACAAGAATATAACTACTATAATACTGCCCCCTATGTACAAGAATATAACTACTATAATACTGCCCCTATGTACAAGAAGATAACTACTATAATACTGACCGCATGTACAAGAAGATAACTACTATTATACTGCTGAGTATGGAGTTGTGTTTATAAATAAATGACAAAGAAATTAGGATTTCTCCCGATTGCTGCGGTCACAGTAGTTGCGTCACGTTTTGAGCTGATGCCGGAGTTGATCACTCACAGAATCATAGTAAACAAAGATGACAAACCCAACTTCAATTACTGAAATTAACATTTGTATCGACATTCAATCTTCTTCTCACACCCGCTCATCCGATCCAAGGTAACAAATAAATGCAGTATACAAATCAATTTTCTCACTGAATTATTAAACACAAATCAAACATGCGGAGCTTTAAGCCTGAATAAGAATGCGAAATAATATCATATTCCAATATCATGTCTTGATGCCGAGCGCGCGGCTGTGTGCACTCTGCTATGACATTGAATTAGCAGTGGGAATTGAAATTCCCTCTGGGGATAACACCCTACAATAAGCCGTATTCCATGGCCATTGCTGCTTTCCCGATGTTTGTCTCTCCCTCTGTATTTGTTTTTTTTTTTGTAATTTCTCACTTTTGATAACTCCAAAAAGTCAAGACAGGACGAATTATAGTTACATTATAGTTAATTTCTCATTTTTTTTAGCTTGTTCCACAATTTTCCTGGAAAACTCAAAACATTTAGAGGGAATTTCTTTGTTTTGGCTATTCTTCCTGGAACAGGACTCCTTCCATCATTGTTGCAGTGGGTGTCATCTGCACAGCCACATACTGAGACAAGTTGTTAGATTAGCCTTCTACCCACTGAACTGGTCCACGTATGAATTACTCTAATGGAGAATAACGATAAGAGAAAGGTTTTATTGAGACAGGGTCAGTGTTCCGCGGATAGAAGAAAGAAGCGGGATGGAACAGAAGATACAAGCCTTACCATACATCTCTATATGGGAATCCCCACGGCTGTATAGTTTTCTTCTTTTTATCTTAGGTCTCACCTTGCCGCCATCAATACCTTTAGCTTCTTTATTGTTTCCAGTACTCCAGTTGATGAACATAATCACCAAGAGCTCCATACCAGACCCGAGGATGGGTCACCAGAAGCCTTGTACAATAGTTTTCTGAATCCACCAATGGAAATAAATTCCATCTTCCATCTATACAAGACATGTCCAACTTCATCATCATCTAAGCTGTTGTCATCTCACCATTTGCGTGCCACAAGTATCTATATATGTTGGGCTAAATCAAAAAACCTCACTATATACTGATTATACAATCTGTATATAATGGGATATTTTTGATTCAGCCCAAGGAATATACGTAGATCTATGTGGCACGCAAATGACTCCAAGGTTAGCTCCAAAATGCATTGTCTTCTGCTTGATCTTCTGGTCCCTGTGGGGTTGCGTGGCCTCATCCTCTGACCTTGAACCTCAAGTCCAATATCAAAAAATGATTTCCAGGAATGATCATTAGGTCTTTATGGTTCGTTGTGATTACTTCTTCTCACCTTGGTCCACACACTTTACCCATAGAACGTCCCTTCCATGTTGTAGGGAGTTCTACAATATGTGGACAGTTTGCCATGCAGCTTGGACCAATATGATATTTGGGTCAGAGAAGGAATGATATTAGGCTTGTGTGGTGGCACTCACTTCTTCAACAAGAGGTGAGCGGCACCGATGATGTCACACCTATCAGGACACATATATATAATTGATGAGGAGGTGAGTGGCACTAATGATGTCGCATCTGCCGGGGGAACACATGCATGATCGATGAGGAGGTAAGTGGCATCAGACCACCCCTTTATTATTGAGGTGAATTGAAGATACAGTAGCATAAGTAAGATCCTAAAAAGATATTTTGCTCCAAAACTAGGAAGCAAGACTAGTTCCCTTTCTTGGTGGGTATCCAATAAGTCTAAACCCTACTGATCATCCATTTATTGTATCAATAGTAACACTACCAAGCTACACGTCATTGGTCAACCAGTAATGAGGACATCTGTTGAGATCCCCTGAAAGATTACCCATATTGCCTAGAGAGGACTACCTACGTGAATGGGACGCCAAGTCATGTAGCCACTTTACAAGTTTTATCATATTTAAGTACAAAATAAAGCAACTTGATTACAAAAAAAAAAAAATTCTACCATTTTGTGTACACAGCTCTTATGTTGACCAATGCTTTCTTCATGGATAGAAATGACAAATAATCCCCATGTTATCCTGAAGTCAGGTGCTACGCCACTCCATACGTCTGCTCGATAACCTGCAGAAAAGGAGAAAGATGGAAGAGTATAACCCATAACTGCAGGATCAGACTACACACAGGGTTTGCTTGTAGTCTGTCACCATGGAAACACACGGATTTTCATATGATCTTACAAACACAATTTTTTTTAAATCTAGACTTTTGCAAAATTATTGTCTTTTTTAACTCCGTAACTAGTCCATGATGTCTTGATACCTGGTGATGAAATAATGGTGGAATGTTCAGGATCACAACTGTATGATATGTTGTCCGAGCTCTTGTAATATAGTCCATAACGAGTAAAATGTGAAATTGACCTCTGGTCCCCGGTGTTTATTCCTCCTCCAGATTAATAGACATCCCATAGAGTGCTGCTATATTGAATACAAATCTGGATAATTCGCCGGCTCCATAGTGTTTGTGGAGATAGACGAAGTTCACATGAAGGTCAGTGTGTGAGAGGTGGATCTCATTTCCTTTTCCTTCTAGATTTCTATTCCAATCTTATTATGTAAGAATAAATATCTCTCCTCTGTCAAATCCCCCCATTAGGCCTGTCTCCCACCAGGATGTATAGCAATACCCTGAGAGGATTTCCTACTTTCCGTGGTGCCGAGCTCATTCCTCTCTATAGACTTTTATCTATTTCCCTCCTAATTATCCCATCAATATTCAATCAATATTCAATTTTTGTTCAGCTTTTGTTCTTTAGTGAATGTTTAGATGGAATGAGATGTGGTGGGGTCATTGGATGGATATATTGTCTGTGGTTACGTGTCCATTTTATGCCCTATGGACTAGATTTGTATTGACTTACAGTAGATGTCCAGAATCGGAAAAACATGGCTGCTGGCTTTCAAAAACAGCACCATACTTGTTTATAGGTGGTGTTTCATGAACTAAGCCCCATTCAATGGAGCCTACCCAACAACAGACACAACCCAAAGACCAGGATCATGGCCATTTTAGACATAGCTTGTCCCATTCATCTGCAGGTTAGACCCTCACCTACCAACCATTAATGGTATTGAGGAACCCCAAGCACCGTACCATTAGAGATAAATGGATCAGGCAAAATTTGAATGTGCCTGATCTCTCAGATTTTACTGGTTAATCCAATTTGCAGGTAGTTATCTTCTGCAAATGTAATGTCCCTCATTATGCTCTTGGGTTCTCTCCAGATCCCATAGCATAATAAACTTAAGAGGTAAAACATTAAGAAAATCCTTATACTCACCTTAACACTCACCTCTCATGCTCCTCAGCTCCTCACCTTCTCCCGTCTTGTCCTTATCTCATCTTTTGATCGCTGTTGCTCCAGCTGGTGCACGTAAGGTCGCAACATCATGTCGTCACGATGCGTGTTCCATGATCTTGTGTGCATGTGCAGAACCATCCCAAAAGTTGCCCGGGAATATTAGCACAAGTGGTGGTGATCAGAAGATACGTCGAGGACCGAACAGGTGAGAGTGAGGAGTGGGGGGGCTGGAGAGTTGAGAGTTAGGGTGAGTATAATTATTTTTTTGGTTTTTTTTTTAGTATCATCTCCCTTTCATTGATTACAGAGACAAAGTGGCTCATCCACACAAACCTCTGTGCCCGATACTGCAGCTTGTCCCATTTATCCAAAGGTCAGATCATCACCCAACAACTATTGATAACTTTGGGGAACCCATTTCGATTAGGGCTTAGTTACTTGATGCTGGACATTAGCAGCGGGCATCGGTTGTAATGTGTAGCTGACACCCTATTGAAATAACCAGTTTTAGATATAACTCCAACAACGATCGCTTTTACCCTTCAGATGCAGCGTTCAATAGAAACTATGGCATCTAAGGGAGACAAAGGGAGGGAGTTTAGCTGTAGAAAGATGTTTTTTAATGAAAGTTATCAGAAGTTGAAAGGGCTGCCGCATTCTGTGGACATT
The DNA here is from genome assembly GCF_046119375.1 of Phyllobates terribilis. Classification (NCBI taxonomy): domain Eukaryota; kingdom Metazoa; phylum Chordata; class Amphibia; order Anura; family Dendrobatidae; genus Phyllobates; species Phyllobates terribilis. Next base: position 46,668,649 of record NW_027362764.1, on the reverse strand, counting down.
GCAACCCATTCATCTCTTTCATAGACAAAGTGGCTAATCCAAATGAGTATTTGAGACTAGTACTTTAGCTGACTGTTGGACCCGCACCCACCCACTAATCATGGTCTCAGGACATTATTTTAGTCTTCACTTTCAATCTATCAGTATTATGTCCATTTTTATTTTTGCAAATTTGCACTGATTGATTACCAAGCAGTGAAACTCACTTGACTATATCCAGCACTGCCTACTGTGCAAGAGAACAGTGCCTCTTGTGGACAAACTTGGATTAAAATCTGTAGGTTTTTTTTTATTTTTTTAAAGAAACTGTCTTTTTAAAGTAAAGTGATACCAATAAAAAAGCTGAAACTACAAATGCAAAGCTGGAAGGTGCTCTTCGAATCACTTATTAACCCTGTCTTCTGGATTTACAAAGAGCTTTGTGTCTGCTATTGTATCGGTACAATAAAGGGTTATTTTATTTCTGCGGACTTTGATGGGCGCCATTATTTATTTTCAGTATGAAGCTGTGAACAATTGATGCATTTGCTATCAAAGCTACAGATGACATCAAGGTTTCTGAATCTGGAAGAATGTAACAAGATAAAGTATAGATGATAAGTGCCGGACCATGCTGGATCTATGATGTGACTGCTAGGGGTCATTTCACTGCACGGCCATTTGCTAAAAGTCCCTTAAAGAAACAACTTTTATGAAGAGTTGTTACATTGGATCCCTAAATTAGCATTTTTTTTTATATGTTCCTGTTTTGCACTTGTTTTAAGCCACTTTATCAGAATATGACTGATTGCCTCCTAGTGAGCATGTCCTGAGTAATGAGCAGTGGTAACTGTGCAGGGAGAGAGGAGGAGATAGGAGGAGATGCCTCCATAGCCTATTTTCAGATGTAATACTGTGTTAGCTGTGTCCGGTTCTATAATAAGGATGATATCATCCATTGCAATCCTTCTAGTGATAATGAAATGACTGCTGACCCTGACATTCTGCTTTTGTTTTGGAAATGCAGGGGGTGGTAGTCTTACAACAGGTTAAGCTTGTTTTGTAAAAGATTGGAGACCAGTGAGCTAGAGCAGTGATGTCAAACTCAAACACACTAGAGGGCCGAAATGAAGAACTTGGACAAAGACACAGGCCAACCAGTATACAGAATAATGTGCCCCACATAGTCCTCCATTCAGAATAATGGGCCCCACATAGTCCTCCATACAGTATAATGGGCCCACAGAGTCCTCCATACAGTATAATGGGCCCCACATAGTCCTCCATACAGAATAATGTGCCCCACATAGTCCTCCATACAGAATAATGGGCTCCACATAGTCCTATGAGCCCCACATAGTCCTCCATACAGAATAATGGGCCCCATATAGTCCTATGGGCCCCACATAGTCCTCCATACAGAATAATGGGCCCCACATAGTCCTCCATACAGAATAATGGGCCCCACATAGTCATCTGTGGCACCCCAGGGGTCTGGTTTCCACAGTAACAGCAATGTTATGTCTGAGAGCAGGTGGGAGGTCTCTTGGTCAGGAATCCTATGCATGCCACACCTCCTGCCCAGTCCTGGGAGGGGAAGGACTTCCCCTATATAAACCTGGGGCTGAGGCAGGGTTAGTGAGAAGAGTAGAGAGAAGAAGAGAAGCAGTAATAGGAAAGAAAGATCAGGAGCTCTGTGGGAGTCGTGCTAAGAGGAGGTCAGGGCTGGAAGCTGTAGAGCTTGCCCTGATTGAAGATTTCTTACCGGACCCGGAGTCCGAGGCTGTGGGGACTAACTCCTACCCAGCAGCAGAAACCGACCGGCAGGGGATTTCAGGTTCTCTGGCCCAGAAACCCGAAGGCTCGGTCACAAGAGTGGGACCAGCACCGCCGTCGTGGAGCGGAAGCTACTAGAAGGCCCCGAGTCACCGGCCATACGGGTGAGCACCACACGGTACACTCAGGGACGTGGGCTACCTTTACCCGCCTCTAGCAAGGTAGCCAGAAGAGTACAATTAGTTGGGGAGGCCTACAACTCCGCCTGGCCAAGGGGGATCCCATCAGCTCAAGGACTGACCAGGCCCCGACCGCTAGCCAGTACTCCTGGAGGGTCTATCTTTGTCACCAGTAAAGACCCTGAACTACACCGCATCGTCTCTGAGTGATTCCTGCTACCCCAATCATCCACGTCGGCTGCCCTGAGGCCATACCCCTCCCGTTGGGGGTTATACCATCCACGCTGCACCATCCTTCCACCGGCCTCAGCGGTCTGCCCTGCAGCGGCAGCTCCATAGCTGCATTCAACGGGTGGCGTAGTCGTCCTACATCTACTGCTAATATACCGCCACTTAGTCTGACTCCCTGGGCACGGACCGGGTCATCGCCACGAGACTACTACCCCTATCAGATCCGGCTCCGGGTAGTCCCTGCGTGCGCAACGCTACATCACATAGGCCCAGGGCGCGTCAAATTTTGGCGTAGTCGGCAGGATTTCGTGCCCGCAACCACCGGGTACTGCGTGCCTGAAAAAGACTGTTCAAACTTAAAAGTGGTGAAGATCTTTTGCCTTCTTCCCGCCATCCGTGGAGTTTTCCCGCCGTTGGACGCCATCTTGAAGACGCCGCGCGGGAAGAAGAGGGGCGTGGACTCCGAAAGCGCGCGAGAACTGAAGCTCCGCCTCACGTCCAGACGTCGCGTAAGGTCCTGGAAGGAGCCCAGCAGACGCTGACGTCACAGGAGCGCGACGGAAGGTCCTCAACCCTGACGATCCACTGCGGAGCCGCGGCCTACGGAAGCGGATCATCGCAAGGTAGGCCACGGTCCACTAGGGGGGAGGAAGATGTCGGATACGGAGGAGAGCTTCACTGCCTCAACCCCCGCTAGCGCCACCGCTGCTGCAGTCATGCCTTTCACCATGCCCTATATCCCGGGAGCGGCCTGGCTACCCCAGTACTCAGGGGAGTCACATACTCTGCATGACTTTAGAGAAAAGCTGGATAGCCTCTTCCAGGTGTACCCCCTCACAGAAGAGCAAAAAGTGAGCATCCTGGTGGCCCAATTAACTGGGGCAGCCCAAAGGGAGGTAAAGTCCTGGCCACCTGGGGGGAGGACTGTCGCAGGGATACTAACCCGGCTGAAGGACACCTTTGATACCCGCACCTCAGCCGAGATCAAGCTTAGATTCTACGGGTGCAAGCAGCGAGCACAAGAGAGTATAAGGGACTATGCACTAAACCTACAAGAGGCCCTGAGAGCCATTAAGCAGACTGACCCTGACGGCGTGGGAGACGAGGACCGGCTGTTGACTGAACAATTTATAGAGGGTTTATATTGCAATGCCCACCGAACCCAGTTGCGGGCAATGGCCTTACAGGACCCTCATCTGGGATTTGCACAGTTCAAGGACAGAGCCATCCGGGTGCTCCGAGAACCGGCACCAGGTGGCGTTGTGACCCACAGACGCCCCACTACCACTTACCACCAGGAGGCGGCGCCCTTGTCGGCAGGGCCTGTTGGAGCTGATGCGCAGGCTTTGAACAATGACCCGGCTCCCGACCTGCACCATCAGGTCCAAGAGCTAGCTAAAAGCGTTGCTGCGCTAACCCGAACTGTGCAGTCTTTACAGGTTTCTACTCCAGGGAAGATCCAGCTGGCATCCGGACCGGAGGACATCCCGTGGCACCGACCAAGGAGGACCCCACCGGCCAGAGGAAGACCCAGCGACCGATACAACGAGGACGGACAACCTATCTGCCGCCGCTGCAATCAACCCGGACATATGGCAAGGTACTGTCCTTTAAACTGGCACAACCATAGGGTAGAGGGCCAATCCCTAGGAAAAAGATCATCAGGCCCATCAAACTGGCATGACAAATATGTGGGAGGACGTCCAGTCTTGCCTGTGGTACTGGATGGCATTCCTATGAGTGCCCTACTGGACACTGGGTCACAGGTCACCACCATCCCGTACGTGCTCTTCAAGCAGTACTGGAATGACTCGGATATAACCCACTACCCTGACGACGACTTGAGTATCATCGCCAGCAATGGTCAGCCCGTGCCACAGATCGGATTTAAAGAGGTGACCATTAAAATCGGTAGAGTCGAGCTGGCAGCCCAGGGACTGATCATTGTGGACATTGACAAGCGCGAGAGTCACCCTAAGATAACTCTAGGAACTAATGTAATTGAAAATTGTCTTGCAGAGGTGATTTTTATTTTACAGCAGGTTGCCAAGAACGCCAGCTCCGGCCAGCAGCGAGTGCTCCAAAAAGAGATCCGGGCACTGATGCGACGGCAACAGGTGGAACTCTCCGGCGGTGAGATTGGTAGCGTGAGAATGTGTGACCCTTTTTCTATTGCCATGCCCCCAAAAAGTGAAATGATGATTTGGTGCCGGGCGGCTATTGGTCTGAGGGGTAGAGATTACCAGGCAATGGTAGAACCAGTTTACTCAGACAGTAGGCCCACCATTTTGACAGAACGGGGGGTGGTCAATGTATGCCATGGGAGGGTGCCCGTTCGCATAATAAATATCGGGAAGAGGGAAGTGTACCTGCCCCGGTATGCCAACGCTAGCCAAATTGTATACTATCAATCAGAATTCCATACAGTCCGTAGAACCCTTGCCTCCATCTTCTCCGGAGGAAGGTAACGGCTCTAAACAACAAATGGAGGATTGGTGTCAGCAACTACATTTGGGTACTGACTCCACTCCCTCACACCAGAAACAGGGAGTCTATCGGGTGGTTCAAGAGTATGAGAGAGTGTTTAGTAAACACCCGTTAGACTTCGGGCGAGTCAAGGGGGTAGAACACCACATCCCCACGGGAGACCATCCTCCCATAAAAGAGAGGTATCGACCCGTACCCCCTGCACACTACCAACACGCCAAGGGGATGCTTAGAGACATGAAGGAGGCTGGGGTAATCAGAGATAGCTGTAGCCCCTGGGCAGCACCACTAGTCTTGGTCAAAAAGAAAGACAACACCATGAGAATGTGTGTAGATTACCGGAAAATCAACCGTATCACACACAAGGATGCGTACCCCTTACCAAGGATAGAGGAGTCTTTGGCTGCTTTAAAATCTGCTAACTTCTTCTCTACCTTGGATCTCACTAGCGGGTACTGGCAGGTTCCTGTAGCAGAGGCGGACCGGGAGAAAACTGCATTCACCACCCCGATGGGACTTAGTGAGTTTACCTGCATGCCGTTCGGGCTCTGTAACGCACCAGGAACCTTCCAACGATTGATGGAATGCTGTCTGGGACACCGAAACTTTGAGGCGGTTTTGTTGTACCTGGACGATGTCATCGTATATTCCAAGACTTATGAGGACCACCTGAAACACCTGGCGGAAGTGTTCGAAGCTCTGGCAAGCTACGGCCTAAAGGTGAAACCCTCCAAGTGTCGCCTCCTGAAGCCAAAGGTGCAGTACCTGGGACACGTGGTGAGTGCGGACGGAGTGGCTCCCGACCCTGATAAGATCACCGCAATTAAGGAATGGCCAAGCCCCTCCAGCGTAAAGGAAGTGAGGCAGTTCCTCGGGTTGGTAGGCTACTACCGAAGGTTCATTCCCGGTTTCACCAAAAAGGCAGCCCCTATGCAGGACCTCCTGATAGGCCAGTCCAGGAAAGCCAAGAACCAGAAGCCACCCTTCAGATGGGAGAAGCTGGAAGAAGAGTCCTTCCGTCAGCTGAAGATGGCCCTCACGGGGGATGAAATCCTGGCGTACCCTGATTATAGCCAGCCCTTTATCCTCTACACCGACGCCAGTAACATCGGGCTAGGAGCCGTACTGTCCCAGATCCAGCAGGGGAAAGAACGGGTAATTGCTTACGCCAGCCGAAAACTGCGACCCACCGAAAGAAACCCTGAGAATTACAGCTCATTTAAGCTAGAGTTCCTGGCAGTGGTGTGGGCAGTCACCGAACGCTTTAAGCACTACCTCGCTTCTTCCCGGTTCACCGTGTACACGGATAACAACCCGTTGACACACCTGGACACTGCAAGACTCGGTGCCCTAGAGCAGAGATGGATGGCCCGCTTGTCCAACTATGAGTTTACAATCAAATACCGGGCAGGACGCTCCAATACCAACGCGGACGCCCTGTCCAGGATGCCAAACCTACCGGACGAGGGTGAGGATTCAGAAGACTTGGAAGAGGTCGAACTCCCTGCGTTCCACCGTCATGGGACTATCCAGTATTCCCACCGTGTAAGGGGTAAGCAAGCCGCTACGTTCAACCCCTTACCTCACTACAACTGGGCGGAAACGCAAGACAGTGACCCTGCCGTCCGGCTGGTGAAGGAGATGCTGACTCAGCCAGAAGCTCGCCTTGACCCAGATGCTCCGGAGGAGGCCAAGCAACTGTGGGCAGAGAAGAGTCGACTGTTCCTTTACAAGGGGAAGTTGTGCCGCAGAATGGTTAACTCCCGGACGCATGAACTGATCTGGCAAGTAGTGGTGCCAAGGAGGGACGCAGCTATGGTGATGGAGGCATACCACGACGGGGCTGGGCACTTCGGATGGAAGAAGCTGGAGTTCCTGCTGCGCGGGCGGTTCCATTGGGTAGGCATGAGAGGAACCATCGAGAGGTGGTGCAGAGACTGTGGCCCATGCAACCTAAGAAGGAAGGACCGTGCCAGCTAGAAGACCCCCCTTCAGTCCATCGTCACCCGGCAGCCGTTGGAACTGGTCGCCTTGGATCATGTAAAACTGACCCCAAGCAGAAGTGGCTACGTCTACGCATTAACCATCGTGGATCACTACTCCCGGTTCTTGGTTGTCGTCCCCGTCAAGGACTTAACGGCTCAAACAGCAGCTAGAGCCTTCCAGCAGCACTTCTGCCGTCCACACGGCTACCCAGAGCAGGTGCTGATGGACCAGGGACCTGCCTTTGAAGCGGAGGTCTTCCAAGAGTTCTGTACTCTGTATGGCTGCCGGAAGATCAGGACGACACCCTATCATCCGCAAACTAATGGACTTTGTGAGAAAATGAACCAGGTGGTGATAGATCTTCTAAAAACATTGCCCCTGGAAGAACGCAGTCTGTGGCCTGAGAAGCTGCCCGACCTGGTGGACCTATACAACTACATCCCTGTAGGTTCCACCAACTGTACCCCGGCTTACCTAATGAGGGCAAGACCCGGCAAGCTACCTGTTGACCTGGAGATGGGAGTCCTGACACCCGAGGACACTTCACTGGAAGCAGACTGGGACACAGAGAGGCAGCAGCAGTACCGGAAAGTACAGGAGAGCGTGGAGCGAAGTCTCTGTCTAGCTAGGGAAAGACAAGAGAAAACTTACAACCAGTATGCTCCCGCTGTTCCCTTGGTACCCGGAGAGCAGGTCTTGAAGAGGAAAAGACGGCTCCACAAGTTGGACGACCAGTGGGAGAAGGACCCGTACATCGTACTGCCCTCAAGCCACGACAACCCGAAGGTCTGTACCATCAGTAAAGACGGAGGGGAAACCACAACCATTGTATCCCGGGATCACCTGAAGAGGTGTCCCGAACAGCTACGGAATCCTGAAGAGGAACAAGAAGACCCTCGACCCGTAGAGGAAAGGGAAGATGTGGTTAGTACTGTGCTCGGAGACTTCCCTCGGTCCTGGACTCAAGTCAATGGTGCAGTTGTGGTACCCGTCCTCACGGTCCTCCAACCAGCATCCCAAGTACTCACGGAGCAACCAGTAGAGCTGGAAGAACAGCCGGTCCAGGAGGCAGAAGACTCCACACAAGCAGATCAGGAGGATCAACCCTCTGCTTATAGTGAGCCTGCCATACCCCTAGTGAGCCAAAGAGCCTGTAGACAGCTGCCCAGTTTACCCTTGACAGCTCCTACACCCTGTAGTTCAGGGCCAGACAGTCAGCTCCGTAGGTCCACTAGGGCCACTAAAGGCCAGTTACCCGCACGTTGGAGAATTTGAAGTGTTTAAATTGTTTTATTTGTGGTCATCTGTCTGTTACTTGTAAATAATTATGTGTTTCTAGTTATTTTTAGGAGTCCTTGGTGGATTTACCGGGAATCCTTGTACAATTGGTTGGAGCGTAACTTAGGAATGGACTAAAGACTGTTAAGGACTCGGGGCAGGACAGACCCCTACCTGGTTACGTCTCCCTGTTTTGGTGAAATGGACACCTTGCTTTTCTTCAAAAACTGCACCCGGTTGCGGACACGCCGTGACCATTCTAATATGTTTTTTTTTTTATTATTGTACCGTTTCTGTTTGTATTGGTTATGTTTTTCTAAAAATATGTTTAGTCCCGGAGTACTAAATTTCACTAGGGGGGAATGTGGCACCCCAGGGGTCTGGTTTCCACAGTAACAGCAATGTTATGTCTGAGAGCAGGTGGGAGGTCTCTTGGTCAGGAATCCTATGCATGCCACACCTCCTGCCCAGTCCTGGGAGGGGAAGGACTTCCCCTATATAAACCTGGGGCTGAGGCAGGGTTAGTGAGAAGAGTAGAGAGAAGAAGAGAAGCAGTAATAGGAAAGAAAGATCAGGAGCTCTGTGGGAGTCGTGCTAAGAGGAGGTCAGGGCTGGAAGCTGTAGAGCTCGCCCTGATTGAAGATTTCTTACCGGACCCGGAGTCCGAGGCTGTGGGGACTAACTCCTACCCAGCAGCAGAAACCGACCGGCAGGGGATTTCAGGTTCTCTGGCCCAGAAACCCGAAGGCTCGGTCACAAAAGTGGGACCAGCACCGCCGTCGTGGAGCGGAAGCTACTAGAAGGCCCCGAGTCACCGGCCATACGGGTGAGCACCACACGGTACACTCAGGGACGTGGGCTACCTTTACCCGCCTCTAGCAAGGTAGCCAGAAGAGTACAATTAGTTGGGGAGGCCTACAACTCCGCCTGGCCAAGGGGGATCCCATCAGCTCAAGGACTGACCAGGCCCCGACCGCTAGCCAGTACTCCGGGAGGGTCTATCTTTGTCACCAGTAAAGACCCTGAACTACACCGCATCGTCTCTGAGTGATTCCTGCTACCCCCATCATCCACGTCGGCTGCCCTGAGGCCATACCCCTCCCGTTGGGGGTTATACCATCCACGCTGCACCATCCTTCCACCGGCCTCAGCGGTCTGCCCTGCAGCGGCAGCTCCATAGCTGCATTCAACGGGTGGCGTAGTCGTCCTACATCTACTGCTAATATACCGCCACTTAGTCTGACTCCCTGGGCACGGACCGGGTCACCGCCATGAGACTACTACCCCTATCAGATCCGGCTCCGGGTAGTCCCTGCGTGCGCAACGCTACATCACATAGGCCCAGGGCGCGTCACATCCATACAGAATAATGGGCCCCACATAGTCCTCCATACAGAATAATGGGCCCCACATAGTCCTCCATACAGAATAATGGGCCCCACATAGTCCTCCATACAGAATAATGGGCCCCACATAGTCCTCAATACAGAATAATGGGCCCGACATAGTCCTCCATACAGTATAATGGGCCCCACATAGTCCTCCATACAGAATAATGGGCCCCACATAGTCCTCCATACAGTATAATGCGCCCCACATAGTCCTCCATACAGAATAATGGGTCCCACATAGTCCTCCATACAGTATAATGGGCCCCACATAGTCCTCCATACAGAATAATGGGCCCCACATAGTCCTCCATACAGAATAATGGGCCCACATAGTCCTTCATACAGAATAATGGCTCCACAAAGTCCTCAATACAGAATAATAGGCCTCACATAGTGCTCCCTACAGAATAATGACCCCACATAGTCCTCCATACAGTATAATTGGCCCCACATAGACCTCCATACAGAATAATGGGCCCCACATAGTCCTCCATACAGTATAATGGGCCGCACATAGTCCTCCATACAGAATAATGGGCCCCACATAGTCCTCCATACAGAATAATGGCCCCCACATAGTCCTCCATACAGAATAATGGGCCCCACATAGTCCTCCATACAGAATAATGGGCCCCACATAGTCCTCCATACAGTATAATGCGCCCCACATAGTCCTCCATACAGAATAATGGGTCCCACATAGTCCTCCATAAAGTATAATGGGCCCTACATAGTCCTCCATACAGAATAATGGGCCCCACATAGTCCTCCATACAGAATAATGGGCCCACATAGTACTTCATACAGAATAATGGCCCCACATAGTCCTCCATACAGTATAATGGGCCCCACATAGTGCTCCCTACAGAATAATGACCCCACATAGTCCTCCATACAGTATAATTGGCCCCACATAGACCTCCATACAGAATAATGGGCCCCACATAGTCCTCCATACAGTATAATGGGCCCCACATAGTCCTCCATACAGAATAATGGGCCCCACATAGTCCTCCCTACAGAATAATGGCCCCCACATAGTCCTCCATACAGAATAATGGGCCCCACATAGTCCTCCATACAGAATAATGGGCCCCACATAGTCCTCCATACAGAATAATGGGCCCCACATAGTCCTCCATACAGTATAATGCGCCCCACATAGTCCTCCATACAGAATAATGGGTCCCACATAGTCCTCCATACAGTATAATGGGCCCTACATAGTCCTCCATACAGAATAATGGGCCCCACATAGTCCTCCATACAGAATAATGGGCCCACATAGTACTTCATACAGAATAATGGCCCCACATAGTCCTCCATACAGTATAATGGGCCCCACATAGTGCTCCCTACAGAATAATGACCCCACATAGTCCTCCATACAGTATAATTGGCCCCACATAGACCTCCATACAGAATAATGGGCCCCACATAGTCCTCCATACAGTATAATGGGCCCCACATAGTCCTCCATACAGAATAATGGGCCCCACATAGTCCTCCCTACAGAATAATGGCCCCCACATAGTCCTCCATACAGAATAATGGGCCCCACATAGTCCTCCATACAGAATAATGGGCCCCACATAGTCCTCCATACAGAATAATGGGCCCCACATAGTCCTCCATACAGTATAATGGGCCCCACATAGTCCTCCATACAGAATAATGGCCCCACATAGTCCTCCATGCAGAATAACGGTCCCCACATAGTCCTCCATACAGTATAATGGGCCCCACATAGTCCTCCATACAATATAACGGGCCCCACATAGTCCTCCATAAAATATAACGGGCCCCACATAGTCCTCCATACAGAATAACGGCCCCCACATAGTCCTCCATACAGAATAATGGGCCCCACATAGTCCTCCATACAGAATAATGGGCCCCACATAGTCCTCCATACAGAATAATGGGCCCCCCATAGTCCTCCATACAATATAACGGGCCCCACATAGTTCTCCATACAGAATAATGGCCCACATAGGGGTGGTGGTTCTGGTGTCGTGGGGCAAATAAAACCAGATTTGGCTCATGGGCTACAGTTTGACAGGTATGAATTAGAGGGATCCGGGTAAAGAGGCGAAATCACATTCATCATATATGGTCTTCCTGAACTCTGTAAATAGAGCGTAGTATATGTCAGGATATAAATCAGCATATTTGAAGATAGGACTGTTTAAGAGATAACTTATTAATCGATAGGGGTTTGATCACTGAGACACCTACCAAATCCACAAAATTGTGAAAATTTACTAAACTGCCCTGAAAGGAATGAAAGCCAAGGAACCAGGGAAGGAAGGCAGCCTGCACTATTGCATGCAACCACATGGCTCGGTAGGAGACCCTTTAAGGATTCTGAGTCCAAGGGGCTCTGATGGCTTGATCAGCCTTTAAGCATTGTTACCCCCCCTTCTCTATCACTTATGATGCCTTACAGTCACCTTGGAACTCCATGACTCAAAGGCCCTCTAGACATGAGGCCATGTCTGTACCTGGGAGTGCCTGAGGTTGGCACCTAGGCCATGCCTGAAGCGTTCCCGATTCGCAGCAAAGACCACCCTCCCATAGGTCTACCACAGGTTTTCTGAATGTGCTCTTGGTGGCAAGCGGATCATATTAAGATCCCACTTGGACCACTTCCTGAAACATTCCCGATTAGTCCGCAGAAAAGCCCAACCTCCCAAAGGTCCAGCCTAGGTACTCATATAGTGCTCCTGATTATAGAAAAGTGTCTTAGCTTCTCTATCGTCTGCGGATATTGTCGACTGCAGGGAATTGAATAACCCCATGGGTGGTCTTCCACTCCTCAGTGTGGCAGGTAGTTGTAATTACCCCTTTTTTCTACATCTTTCCAAGCCAAAGGGCAGCTGGCCTTGATTGAAGAACCCTGCATACAGCAGCAGCATAGATCTCAGCCTCCGCTACAGGCAGGACTATGAATTCCTTTTGGTTCCACCTATGATGTAGGCAGGGGTCACACCAGCTGGCAATGCAAATCCTTAATTTATCCCTGTTCTTCTTTAGGGAAAGTTGTCATTTTGCAGATATTACCAGTTGTCCCCCCCACCCCCAAAACAGCATTTACATACAAGACATACAGCAAATGTCACACCGTCTCCCTCCCCGTGTGATAAATATCATGGGTGCTGCCCGCAGGAACATGTGTGTTACAGAGGATGCTATGGATATGTGACCCCTGTTATTTACTGCCCTCTCACTTCTTGTATCTGTAGCAGTTTTTACCAGAGTCAGGACTAATTTATGGCCGGATTGTGCCTGCCGCCTCCAATGAGCCAGGAATATTTATTGACTTCAGCGTGACTCTGCTTGGCCTTACCATTGACCTTGACTTCACTATGTGCTGTATACTGGCTCCATTATTTAAGGGTAAATCCTATTAAGATTCATTGTATTCTTCTATAATATTTACTGTGACAATAAACTGCTCCTTTTAATTGGGGGCCACATCATAAAGCACAAGAGCTCCTTGCGTAAGACCCCAAATCCATTGTGAAATGCTCCACTGTCAATTACCTGTCTCTGCAGTATATAAATACCTCATCATTCATAGATTATGTTTTTGCACATAGGGGACAGTATTATAGTAGTTATATTCTTGTACATAGAGGGCAGTATTATAGTAGTTATATTCTTGTACATAGGGGCAGTATTATAGTAGTTATATTCTTGTACAAAGGGGCAGTATTATGCTAGCTATATTCTTGTACATAGGGGCAGTATTATTGTAGTTATATTCTTGTACATAGGGGCAGTATTATAGTAGTTATATTCTTGTACATAGGAGCAGTATTATAGCAGTTATATTCTTGTACATAGGGGCAGTATTATAGTAGTTCTATTCTTGTACATAGGAGCAGTATTATAGTAGTTATATTCTTGTACATAGGAGCAGTATTATAGTAGTTATATTCCTGTACATAGGAGCAGTATTATAGTAGTTATACTCTTGTACATAGGGGCAGTATTATAGTAGTTATATTCTTGTACATAGGGAGCAGTATTATAGTAGTTATATTCTTGTACATAGGGGCAGTATTATAGTAGTTATATTCTTCTACATAGGGAGCAGTATTATAGTAGTTATATTCTTGTGCATGAGGCAGTGTTAAAGCAGTTATATTCTTGTACATAGGAGCAGTATTATAGTAGTTACATTCTTGTACATAGGAGGCAGTATTATAGTAGTTATATTCTTATACATATGGGGCAGTATTATAGTAGTTATATTCTTGTACATAGGGGCAGTATTATAGTAGTTATATTCTTGTACATAGGGGGCAGTATTATAGTAGTTATATTCTTGTACATAGGAGCAGTATTATAGTAGTTATATTCTTGTACATAGGAGCAGTGTTATAGTAGTTATATTCTTGTACATAGGAGCAGTATTATAGTAGTTATATTCTTGTACATAGGAACAGTATTATAGTAGTTATATTCTTGTACTTAGGGGGCTGTATTATAGTAGTTATATTCTTGTACATAGGGAGCAGTATTATAGTAGTTATATTCTTGTACATAGGGGGCAGTATTATAGTAGTTATATTCTTGTACATAGGGAGCAGTATTATAGTAGTTATATTCTTGTACATAGGGGGCAGTATTATAGTAGTTATATTCTTGTACATAGGAGCAGTATTATAGTAATTATATTTTTGTACATAGGGGGCAGTATTATAGCAGTTATATTCTTGTACATAGGAGCAGTATTATAGTAGTTATATTCTTGTACATAGGGGACAGTATTATAGTAGTTATATTCTTGTACAAAGGAGCAGTGTTATAGTAGTTATATTCTTGAACATAGGGAGCAGTATTATAGTAGTTATATTCTTGTACATAGGGGACAGTATTATAGTAGTTGTATTCTTGTACATAGGGGCAGTATTATAGTAGTTATATTCTTGCATATAAGGGCAATATTTTAGTAGTTATATTCTTGTACATAGGAGCAGTATTATAGTAGGTATATTCTTGTACATAGGGGCAGTATTATAGTAGTTATATTCTTGTACATAGGAGCAGTATTATAGTAGTTATATTCCTGTACATAGGAGGCAGTATGATAGTAGTTATATTCTTGTATATAGGAGCAGTATTATAGTAGTTATATTCTTGTACATAGGAGCAGTATTATAGTAGTTATATTCTTGTACATAGGGGGCAGTATTATAGTAGTTATATTCTTGTACATATGGGGCAGTATTATTGTAGTTATATTCTTGTACATATGGGGCAGTATTATAGTAGTTACTTTCTTGTACATAAGGGGCAGTATTATAGTAGTTATATTCTTGTACATATGGGGCAGTATTATAGTAGTTATATTCTTGTACATAGGGGCAGTATTATAGTAGTTATATTCTTGTACATAGGGGCAGTATTATAGTAGTTATATTCTTGTACATGAGGCAGTATTATAGCAGTTTATATTCTTATACATAGGAGCAGTATTATAGTAGTTATATTCTTGTACATAGGGGCAGTATTATAGTAGTTATATTCTTGTACATAGGAGCAGTATTATAGCAGTTATATTCTTGTACATAGGGGCAGTATTATAGTAGTTCTATTCTTGTACATAGGAGCAGTATTATAGTAGTTATATTCTTGTACATAGGAGCAGTATTATAGTAGTTATATTCCTGTACATAGGAGCAGTATTATAGTAGTTATACTCTTGTACATAGGGGCAGTATTATAGTAGTTATATTCTTGTACATAGGGAGCAGTATTATAGTAGTTATATTCTTGTACATAGGGGCAGTATTATAGTAGTTATATTCTTCTACATAGGGAGCAGTATTATAGTAGTTATATTCTTGTGCATGAGGCAGTGTTAAAGCAGTTATATTCTTGTACATAGGAGCAGTATTATAGTAGTTACATTCTTGTACATAGGAGGCAGTATTATAGTAGTTATATTCTTATACATATGGGGCAGTATTATAGTAGTTATATTCTTGTACATAGGGGCAGTATTATAGTAGTTATATTCTTGTACATAGGGGGCAGTATTATAGTAGTTATATTCTTGTACATAGGAGCAGTATTATAGTAGTTATATTCTTGTACATAGGAGCAGTGTTATAGTAGTTATATTCTTGTACATAGGAGCAGTATTATAGTAGTTATATTCTTGTACATAGGAACAGTATTATAGTAGTTATATTCTTGTACTTAGGGGGCCGTATTATAGTAGTTATATTCTTGTACATAGGGAGCAGTATTATAGTAGTTATATTCTTGTACATAGGGGGCAGTATTATAGTAGTTATATTCTTGTACATAGGGAGCAGTATTATAGTAGTTATATTCTTGTACATAGGGGGCAGTATTATAGTAGTTATATTCTTGTACATAGGAGCAGTATTATAGTAATTATATTCTTGTACATAGGGGGCAGTATTATAGCAGTTATATTCTTGTACATAGGAGCAGTATTATAGTAGTTATATTCTTGTACATAGGGGACAGTATTATAGTAGTTATATTCTTGTACAAAGGAGCAGTGTTATAGTAGTTATATTCTTGAACATAGGGAGCAGTATTATAGTAGTTATATTCTTGTACATAGGGGACAGTATTATAGTAGTTGTATTCTTGTACATAGGGGCAGTATTATAGTAGTTATATTCTTGCATATAAGGGCAATATTTTAGTAGTTATATTCTTGTACATAGGAGCAGTATTATGGTAGGTATATTCTTGTACATAGGGGCAGTATTATAGTAGTTATATTCTTGTACATAGGAGCAGTATTATAGTAGTTATATTCCTGTACATAGGAGGCAGTATGATAGTAGTTATATTCTTGTATATAGGAGCAGTATTATAGTAGTTATATTCTTGTACATAGGAGCAGTATTATAGTAGTTATATTCTTGTACATAGGGGGCAGTATTATAGTAGTTATATTCTTGTACATATGGGGCAGTATTATTGTAGTTATATTCTTGTACATATGGGGCAGTATTATAGTAGTTACTTTCTTGTACATAAGGGGCAGTATTATAGTAGTTATATTCTTGTACATATGGGGCAGTATTATAGTAGTTATATTCTTGTACATAGGGGCAGTATTATAGTAGTTATATTCTTGTACATAGGGGCAGTATTATAGTAGTTATATTCTTGTACATGAGGCAGTATTATAGCAGTTTATATTCTTATACATAGGAGCAGTATTATAGTAGTTATATTCTTGTACATAGGGGCAGTATTATAGTGGTTATATTCTTGTACATAGGGAGCAGTATTATAGTAGTTACATTCTTGTACATAGGGGCAGTATTATAGTAGTTATATTCTTGTATATAGGGGCAGTATTTTTGTAGTTATATTCTTGTACATAGGGAGCAGTATTATAGTAGTTATATTCTTGTACATAGGAGCAGTATTATAGTAGTTATATTCTTATACATAGGGGGCTTTATTATAGTAGTTATATTCTTGTACATAGGCAGCAGTATTATAGTAGTTATATTCTTGTACATAGGGGGCAGTATTATAGTAGTTACATTCTTGTACATAGGGAGCAGTATTATAGTAGTTATATTCTTGTACATAGGGGGCAGTATTATAGTAGTTATATTCTTGTACATAGGAGCAGTATTATAGTAATTATATTCTTGTACATAGGGGGCAGTATTATAGCAGTTATATTCTTGTACATATGGGGCAGTATTATAGTAGTTACTTTCTTGTACATAAGGGGCAGTATTATAGTAGTTATATTCTTGTACATATGGGGCAGTATTATAGTAGTTATATTCTTGTACATAGGGGCAGTATTATAGTAGTTATATTCTTGTACATAGGGGCATTATTATAGTAGTTATATTCTTGTACATGAGGCAGTATTATAGCAGTTTATATTCTTATACATAGGAGCAGTATTATAGTAGTTATATTCTTGTACATAGGGGCAGTATTATAGTGGTTATATTCTTGTACATAGGGAGCAGTATTATAGTAGTTACATTCTTGTACATAGGGGCAGTATTATAGTAGTTATATTCTTGTATATAGGGGCAGTATTTTTGTAGTTATATTCTTGTACATAGGGAGCAGTATTATAGTAGTTATATTCTTGTACATAGGAGCAGTATTATAGTAGTTATATTCTTATACATAGGGGGCTTTATTATAGTAGTTATATTCTTGTACATAGGCAGCAGTATTATAGTAGTTATATTCTTGTACATAGGGGGCAGTATTATAGTAGTTATATTCTTGTACATAGGGAGCAGTATTATAGTAGTTATATTCTTGTACATAGGGGGCAGTATTATAGTAGTTATATTCTTGTACATAGGAGCAGTATTATAGTAATTATATTCTTGTACATAGGGGGCAGTATTATAGCAGTTATATTCTTGTACATAGGAGCAGTATTATAGTAGTTGTATTCTTGTACATAGGGGACAGTATTATAGTAGTTATATTCTTGTACATAGGAGCAGTGTTATAGAAGTTATATTCTTGAACATAGGGAGCAGTATTATAGTAGTTATATTCTTGTACATAGGGGCAGTATTATAGTGGTTATATTCTTGTACATAGGGAGCAGTATTATAGTAGTTACATTCTTGTACATAGGGGCAGTATTATAGTAGTTATATTCTTGTATATAGGGGCAGTATTTTTGTAGTTATATTCTTGTACATAGGGAGCAGTATTATAGTAGTTATATTCTTGTACATAGGAGCAGTATTATAGTAGTTATATTCTTATACATAGGGGGCTTTATTATAGTAGTTATATTCTTGTACATAGGCAGCAGTATTATAGTAGTTATATTCTTGTACATAGGGGGCAGTATTATAGTAGTTACATTCTTGTACATAGGGAGCAGTATTATAGTAGTTATATTCTTGTACATAGGGGGCAGTATTATAGTAGTTATATTCTTGTACATAGGAGCAGTATTATAGTAATTATATTCTTGTACATAGGGGGCAGTATTATAGCAGTTATATTCTTGTACATATGGGGCAGTATTATAGTAGTTACTTTCTTGTACATAAGGGGCAGTATTATAGTAGTTATATTCTTGTACATATGGGGCAGTATTATAGTAGTTATATTCTTGTACATAGGGGCAGTATTATAGTAGTTATATTCTTGTACATAGGGGCATTATTATAGTAGTTATATTCTTGTACATGAGGCAGTATTATAGCAGTTTATATTCTTATACATAGGAGCAGTATTATAGTAGTTATATTCTTGTACATAGGGGCAGTATTATAGTGGTTATATTCTTGTACATAGGGAGCAGTATTATAGTAGTTACATTCTTGTACATAGGGGCAGTATTATAGTAGTTATATTCTTGTATATAGGGGCAGTATTTTTGTAGTTATATTCTTGTACATAGGGAGCAGTATTATAGTAGTTATATTCTTGTACATAGGAGCAGTATTATAGTAGTTATATTCTTATACATAGGGGGCTTTATTATAGTAGTTATATTCTTGTACATAGGCAGCAGTATTATAGTAGTTATATTCTTGTACATAGGGGGCAGTATTATAGTAGTTATATTCTTGTACATAGGGAGCAGTATTATAGTAGTTATATTCTTGTACATAGGGGGCAGTATTATAGTAGTTATATTCTTGTACATAGGAGCAGTATTATAGTAATTATATTCTTGTACATAGGGGGCAGTATTATAGCAGTTATATTCTTGTACATAGGAGCAGTATTATAGTAGTTATATTCTTGTACATAGGGGACAGTATTATAGTAGTTATATTCTTGTACATAGGAGCAGTGTTATAGAAGTTATATTCTTGAACATAGGGAGCAGTATTATAGTAGTTATATTCTTGTACATAGGGGACAGTATTATAGTAGTTGCATTCTTGAACATAGGGGCAGTATTATAGTAGTTATATTCTTGCATATATGGGCAATATTTTAGTAGTTATATTCTTGTACATAGGAGCAGTATTATAGTAGGTATATTCTTGTACATAGGGGCAGTATTATAGTAGTTATATTCTTGTACATAGGAGCAGTATTATAGTAGTTATGTTCCTGTACATAGGAGGCAGTATGATAGTAGTTATATTCTTGTATATAGGAGCAGTATTATAGTAGTTATATTCTTGTACATAGGAGCAGTATTATAGTAGTTATATTCGTGTACATAGGAGGCAGTATGATAGTAGTTATATTCTTGTACATAGGGGGCAGTATTATAGTAGTTATATTCTTGTACATATGGGGCAGTATTATTGTAGTTATATTCTTGTACATATGGGACAGTATTATAGTAGTTACTTTCTTGTACATAAGGGGCAGTATTATAGTAGTTATATTCTTGTACATATGGGGCAGTATTATAGTAGTTATATTCTTGTACATAGGGGCAGTATTATAGTAGTTATATTCTTGTACATAGGGGCAGTATTATAGTAGTTATATTCTTGTACATGAGGCAGTATTATAGCAGTTTATATTCTTATACATAGGAGCAGTATTATAGTAGTTATATTCTTGTACATAGGGGCAGTATTATAGTGGTTATATTCTTGTACATAGGGAGCAGTATTATAGTAGTTACATTCTTGTACATAGGGGCAGCATTATAGTAGTTATATTCTTGTATATAGGGGCAGTATTTTTGTAGTTATATTCTTGTACATAGGGAGCAGTATTATAGTAGTTATATTCTTGTACATAGGAGCAGTACTATAGTAGTTATATTCTTGTACATAGGGGGCGGTATTATAGTAGTTATATTCTTGTACATAGGGAGCAGTATTATAGTAGTTATATTCTTGTACATAAGGGGCAGTATTATAGTAGTTATATTCTTGTACATAGGGAGCAGTATTATAGTAGTTATATTCTTGTACATAGGGGGCAGTATTATAGTAGTTATATTCTTGTACATAGGAGCAGTATTATAGTAGTTATATTTGTGTTCATAGGGGGCAGTATTATAGTAGTTACATTCTTGTACATATGGGGCAGTATTATAGTAGTTATATTCTTGTACATATGGGGCAGTATTATAGTAGTTATATTCTTGTACATAGGGGCAGTATTATAGTAGTTATATTCTTGTACATAGGGGCAGTATTATAGTAGTTATATTCTTGTACATGAGGCAGTATTATAGCAGTTTATATTCTTATACATAGGAGCAGTATTATAGTAGTTATATTCTTGTACATAGGGGCAGTATTATAGTGGTTATATTCTTGTACATAGGGAGCAGTATTATAGTAGTTACATTCTTGTACATAGGGGCAGCATTATAGTAGTTATATTCTTGTATATAGGGGCAGTATTTTTGTAGTTATATTCTTGTACATAGGGAGCAGTATTATAGTAGTTATATTCTTGTACATAGGGGTAGTATTATAGTAGTTATATTCTTGTACATAGGGGGCGGTATTATAGTAGTTATATTCTTGTACATAGGGAGCAGTATTATAGTAGTTATATTCTTGTACATAAGGGGCAGTATTATAGTAGTTATATTCTTGTACATAGGGAGCAGTATTATAGTAGTTATATTCTTGTACATAGGGGGCAGTATTATAGTAGTTATATTCTTGTACATAGGAGCAGTATTATAGTAGTTATATTTGTGTTCATAGGGGGCAGTATTATAGTAGTTACATTCTTGTACATATGGGGCAGTATTATAGTAGTTATATTCTTGTACATAGGGGCAGTATTATAGTAGTTATATTCTTGTACATGGGGGCAGTATTATAGTAGTTATATTCTTGTACATGAGGCAGTATTATAGCAGTTTATATTCTTATACATAGGAGCAGTATTATAGTAGTTATATTCCTGTACATAGGGGCAGTATTATAGTGGTTATATTCTTGTATATAGGGAGCAGTATTATAGTAGTTACATTCTTGTACATAGGGGCAGTATTATAGTAGTTATATTCTTGTACATAGGGGCAGTATTATAGTGGTTATATTCTTGTACATAGGGAGCAGTATTATAGTAGTTACATTCTTGTACATAGGGGCAGTATTATAGTAGTTATATTCTTGTACATATGGGGCAGTATTATAGTAGTTATATTCTTGTACATGAGGCAGTATTATAGCAGTTTATATTCTTATACATAGGAGCAGTATTATAGTAGTTATATTCTTGTACATAGGGGCAGTATTATAGAGGTTATATTCTTGTACATAGGGGGCAGTATTATAGTAGTTATATTCTTGTACATAGGGGCAGTATTATAGTAGTTATATTCTTGTACATAGGGGGCAGTATTATAGTAGTTATATTCTTGTATATAGGAGCAGTATTATAGTAGTTATATTCTTGTATATAGGGGCAGTATTATAGTAGTTATATTCTTGTACATAGGGGGCAGTATTATAGTAGTTATATTCTTGTACATAGGAGCAGTATTATAGTAGTTATATTCTTGCACATAGGGGGCAGTATTATAGTAGTTATATTCTTGTACATAGGGAGCAGTATTATAGTAGTTATATTCTTGTACATAGGAGCAGTATTATAGTAGTTATATTCTTGTACATAGGAGCAGTATTATAGTAGTTATATTCTTGTACATAGGGGCAGTATTATAGTAGTTATATTCTTGTACATGGGGGCAGTATTATAGTAGTTATATTCTTGTACATGAGGCAGTATTATAGCAGTTTATATTCTTATACATAGGAGCAGTATTATAGTAGTTATATTCCTGTACATAGGGGCAGTATTATAGTGGTTATATTCTTGTATATAGGGAGCAGTATTATAGTAGTTACATTCTTGTACATAGGGGCAGTATTATAGTAGTTATATTCTTGTACATAGGGGCAGTATTATGGTGGTTATATTCTTGTACATAGGGAGCAGTATTATAGTAGTTACATTCTTGTACATAGGGGCAGTATTATAGTAGTTATATTCTTGTACATATGGGGCAGTATTATAGTAGTTATATTCTTGTACATAGGGGCAGTATTATAGTAGTTATATTCTTGTACATGAGGCAGTATTATAGCAGTTTATATTCTTATACATAGGAGCAGTATTATAGTAGTTATATTCTTGTACATAGGGGCAGTATTATAGAGGTTATATTCTTGTACATAGGGGGCAGTATTATAGTAGTTATATTCTTGTACATAGGGGCAGTATTATAGTAGTTATATTCTTGTACATAGGGGGCAGTATTATAGTAGTTATATTCTTGTATATAGGAGCAGTATTATAGTAGTTATATTCTTGTATATAGGGGCAGTATTATAGTAGTTATATTCTTGTACATAGGGGGCAGTATTATAGTAGTTATATTCTTGTACATAGGAGCAGTATTATAGTAGTTATATTCTTGTACATAGGGGGCAGTATTATAGTAGTTATATTCTTGTACATAGGGAGCAGTATTATAGTAGTTATATTCTTGTACATAGGAGCAGTATTATAGTAGTTATATTCTTGCACATAGGGGACAGTATTATAGTAGTTATATTCTTGTACATAGGGATCAGTACTATAGTAATTATATTCTTGTACATAGGGAGCAGTATTATAGTAGTTATATTCTTGTACATAGGGAGCAGTATTATAGTAGTTATATTCTTGTACATAGGGGGCAGTATTATGGTAGTTATATTCTTGTACATAGGGGACAGTATTATAGTAGTTATATTCTTGTACATAGGAGCAGTATTATAGTAGCTATATTCTTCTACATAGGGGGCAGTATTATGGTAGTTATATTCTTGTACATAGGGGCAGTATTATAGTAGTTATATTCTTGTACATAGGAGCTGTATTATAGTAGCTATATTCTTGTACATAGGGGGCAGTATTATAGTAGTTATATTATTGTACATAGGAGCAGTATTATAGTAGTTATATTCTTGTACATAGGGGACAGTATTATAGTAGTTATATTCTTGTACATAGGAGCAGTGTTATAGTAGTTATATTCTTGTACATAGGGAGCAGTATTATAGTAGTTATATTCTTGTACATAGGGGACAATATTATAGTAGTTGTATTCTTGTACATAGGGGCAGTATTATAGTAGTTATATTCTTGTATATAGGGGCAGTATTTTAGTAGTTATATACTTATACATAGGAGCAGTATTATAGTATTTATATTCTTGTACATAGGGGCAGTATTATAGTAGTTATATTCTGGTACAAAGGGGGCATTATTATAGTAGTTATATTCCTGTACATAGGGGCAGCATTATAGTAGTTATATTTTTGTACATAGGAGCAGTATTATAGTTGTGATATACTTGTACATAGGAGCAGTATCATAGTAGTAATATTCTGGTACATAGGGTGCTTGGAACGTTGCAGTATACAGTATACCGTATATGTACTGTGCAGTATCATAAAGAAGCATTGGTCATTAGTAAACAGTCACTATTGAATCTTTTTAATGTGAAAAAACTTATTTTCTTCATGAAGGTACGAGATTCTATTTCATAGGTGAGTTTAAAAGAAACATGGCAACTTTAACAGACTTTGACTTCTGTACACATTTTAAATAACATTAAAGTAATTGTATCAGTTTTTTGGACAAGATCCCATAGAAAAAGCATTTTCCTGGAACACTCTGGCTGTTCAATTCACGCAAACCATCAAGGTGATTGTCTTCTTACTATATTCTATCCTGCATCTAATTAAAAGTTTTCTTGGTAAAATAATTAGAGATGATCCAAGAAACTTTCCCCAGAGCATGACATTGCATCAGATTTAATAGTCCCAATGTAAATGGAGAAAAAAAAACATTTTTGGCACCATTTTGACAATGTTCTTTAACACATTGCCAGTGTTGTAATATTCATTCTATGAACTCGTGTCTTAATAGTGTTGTATTCTTATTTTGCTTTTACAGATGAAAAGGAAATATACAAACACAGAAAGATAATTAAAGAAACTGAGACTTAAATGGAATTTGATCCTAAATGCAATTAACGAAATATTAAAAGCTCCTAAAACAAAAAGTCTCCTATAAGTGGGGTAAGAAAACAAGAATCCATCTAGTCTTGGTCCTCCCTAATCTCAGCAGGAGAACAATTAATGTGGGTCCAGTTTGCCTTTTCTCCACGAGGGCTGGGGGGTAGGTTTTTGCTGCCTCCCAGTCAATGACAAAGCTGCTAAAGAAATAGATTTTGGTCTACAAAATTCAACATAATGGTTGTAAATTTTTAACAAATTGTGTAATAAAATATGGCTAGCGATGAGCGGACCCGTGGATAGAGATGAGCACACTCAAACTTACAAGTTCAGGGTTCGTACCGGACACCCAGTGTCCAGTGCAAAACTCCGAACATGGAAGTCCATTTTCAAGTTCGTAGTTCCGGGGGTAGTTCGGTCAAGAGAGTCATTTTTTTTCCCGATCCAAAGTTCGGGTCTCCAATGCTTTCAGTGGGGGTTCGGGTTCTGGTTTAAGCTCGGGTACTGTTCTTGTACCTGAACCAAACTTTGCACTGAAGTTCGGGGTGGGTACCAGAACCTGAAGTTCCAGGGGTCTTCTCATCCCTACTTGTGGAAGTTTGGGTTCTGGTACCCGACTTGAACTTTAGTCCAAAGTTCGGTTCAGGTACCAGAACTGTACTCGAACTTGAACCAGAACTCGAACACCATTGAAAACAACGTGGACCCGAACTTTGGAACTGGAAATTTTTTTCTCTCTCTTTGGACCAGACTTCCTCCGGAACTCCGAACATTAAAGTGGACATTGAGTGGGAAAAGAACAGGGTCAATATCTCACCCCTTTTTATCCAAAGCCTAAAGCCTTTTAAAAACAGTGGTCTTCTCCTGACTTGTTTCATATTCTCTAAAACATAGATTCCCAGCACGGAGGTCGCATCTCGCACTTACTGGCATCATCTTGGTGGCCAGTGACTAGCTGCATGGTCATTTGCTAGTATTAATGTTGCAAGATAAACTGAGACTGGTAGGGACCGACCACTGGAGCATTATCTCATGACGGTCAATGGTTTTAAAAGTTTTTTTTTTTTGTGATTTAGACTCATATTCTGCAACCAGATTTTTTTTTTAAATCTGGACAAATGCTATTAATTATGATGAATTGTACAAAGACCAGAGAATGAAAAAATCCTTCTGATGGGCTCCCCTCAACAGGGTTCTTGAAGATCAGTGGAGGAAATTTCTTGGTAATGTTGGTAAAGGAAAAAAAAACAAAAGTTGCCCTCTGTCCTATGTTACTTGACTTCTTGACCATTTTGGTTACATAGTTACATATTGTAGATGTGCCTTTCCTTTGTGAGTGGCATTATATAAGCAGCTTTGAAAAAAGACATGATTTAAGGATACTCTGCCCAGAGTTGTTTACGCTATATGTGTTCATATTATGTTTTCTTCCTCTCTTCTTGGCTTAATGTATCCCAAAATGTGTAGCGCAAGACGATTAACTTTAAAAAAAGCAACAGAAAACATATTTATGGGACTCACTCCCTGTAAGGAGGTGTTTACGATATAGGTGGCCATATATGTTCTTCTTCACCTTTCCTCTTTGCACAACATATTCTGAGTTGCGTAATGTTAGATAACCAGTTTTGAAAAAAGGTATGATTTTTGGGATACTCTGTCGGGAGTTATTTATGCACGATGTGGCTTCCTTACCTTTCCTTTTGGCTCAGCATAGCCTAAGATGAGAGACATGAGATGATCAGCTTTAAAGGGGTTGTCCACTACTAGGACAACCCCTTCTTGATCTAATTGTTTGGCCCCGATAAAATAAAAACTAATTGAACATGAAGAGGAAGTCAGAGATCAGCTGTAGCCCGGACTTCCTCTTCATGTTCAATTCGACAGGAGGCGGGGATAGTGACGCCAGTGCTGATTGGGCGCCTGGATCATGTGTCACAACAAGTGCACGAGAGCCCCGGGTACCATGATTGACAACACCGGTGGAACAGCGCCGGCACGGGAGGTGAGTATAAGCTTTTCTATTTTATCGGGGCCTAGCGTGGTGGAGGAGAAAGAGTTGTCCAAGTAGTGGACAACTTCTTTAAAGAAAAGTATCATGCTTTTTTTACTCTGTTGGCACCTGTTTATGCTACGACGTGTGTCTATAAAACCATTGGTGATGTCATCTACCATGGCTTAGTAGGAGCAATGAGGGAACGTTCAATACATTTCATAGACTGCATCTCAATTCAGCGGCAATTTAGGATTTAATAAAGGGCATGCAAGGTTTATAACTACAGAAGAGCCTTTACCGAGAGCCGTTCAACGAGATATTCGTGGAGCGTCGCATTGTGTTAAGAGGAAAACGGAATACAAAGGATGAGATACAAAGGACGACACCTCAGGTGTCTTGTTCTGCTTTGCTTTGTCATCTTTGGTGTGAAATCAGAATGTTAGGATGTCAAACCGCTGCGCTGCCAGCGTCAAGTGATATGATTAAAAAAAACAAGATGCACAATGTTTTTTTTTTTTTACATCTTTCTAGAACAGGTTTTGTCACTTTTTATTTCTCACACATCAAAGCTTCAATAGCGATGAACTAGCTAGCCCAGGTAGATGGAAAGTCATGTGGATACATTGTGACACCACAATTCTTGAGGTAGAATTTAATATGGGGTACAACTCATTTTTATACCACGCCAATCTTGTCTCAGGTGGGGGGTCAATAAGGAGCCATCCTTGTAAGTCGTCTTCTAGGTGCGGAAGCAAACAAAAGAACGTTTCCTGGATTTGAGACTTTTTATAACTTTTATACTAGTTTTCCAGATTTTTGTAAAATGTTTAAGTTTACATTTCATTATCTTTTAAAGGATGTAAAACTTAATAAACAAGCTACCTGGGAATTGTTGACACCTTGGATTCCAAGAGATTTGACTTGGTTAAAAATTATGGAGTGTATAATCGAATGGACTCCCTAGTTAGGGATGAGCGGACGGGTTTGTCACGTTCGACCAGACTTTAGTCCAATGTTCAGTTCGGGTACCAGAACTCTACCCGAACTAGTACCCAAAATCGAACCCCATAGAAGTCAATGGGAACACGAACTTTGGTGCTGTAAAGTAGTTGTACTAAGGGCTAGAGGTCTCTCTCCCAGAACCCTGAATACTAAAATGGACTTCCGGGAGAAGTCCGAAAACGAAACTGTAATTCCAGGAGAAGTCTGAACACTAAGCTTCACTTCCGGAAGAAATCCGAACACTAAAATTCACTTCCAGAAGAAGTTCGAAAACTAAAACTGACTTCCAGGAGAAGTCCGAACACTAAGACGGTCTTCCGGGAGAAGTTCGATCACTAAGACGGTCTTCCGGGAGAAGTCCGAACACTAAGACGGACTTCCGGGAGAAGTTCGTTCACTAAGACGGTCTTCCGGGAGAAGTCCGAACACTAAGACGGACTTCCGGGAGTTCAGTACGTGTGCGGTACGAATCCCAAACTTTACAGTTCGGTTTCGCTCATCTCTAGTTATTACCCTTTAGCTTGTATACAGGGGTCTGAAGTATGCTGGTTAGGCACCCTTGGACAAAATCCACAAAGTAGTTCTCACTTAGCAATAGCTTGTCAGATGATGGTCAGAGCAGTGAGAACTTGAGAAACAATGTCAGGAAACAAGCCAGATCGTTAGAGGATAGTCTTCTCAGAACTTTATTTGGCTGGCAATGAAAGATGAGGGAAGTCTCCTTATGTTCCCTGGGTAGATAGGCATTGCTTGCAGAAGATGAGCTGAGGAGCTCCTGGCCATTTAAGAAACAGGGATATATTGTGCGAACACCCTTGAGGCAGCCCCAGAGGTCCCATCAGGAATTAACCAATGCAAGCACATGACCCCTCTCAAAATTGCAGAAGAATAATAGGAAGATGGAGCATACAGGGCAACTGAACTGGCTTCTGGCTACCACCAGGAGTTTACTATCTACGTTAATTAATTTTAGTGTTCTTGGTGACCCAAGTTCCACAACCTGTCTTCAGCAGCCCTAAATTACATCCAACAGAGTACATTTTCAGACAAATTTATAAAGTCAAAATTGAAAGGATCTAGATCAAGCTTTGAGTTTCTTTTGGCTCACCTGGTGAGGTGGATCCTCCAAGCCCAAAGTTGTGTGGGCAAATGCGCCACGGGAGTTGGTACAACAGGCAAGTGAGGCACTCAGGACATGGGTAGTAGAAGCACTGGAGACCACTGGTAGACTGGAGAATGGGAAGCAGGTAGCAGAGGTACTGGAAGCCACAGGCAGACAGGAGACCGGGAAACAGGTACTAGAGGTACTGGAAGACACAGGCAGACAGGAGACTGGGAAGCAAGTACTAGAAGTACTGGAAGCCGCAGGCAGACAGGAGACTGGGAAGCAGGTACTAGAGGTACTGGAAGCCACAGGCAGACAGAAGATCGGGAAACAGGTACTAGAAGTACTGGAAGCCGCAGGCAGACAGGAGACTTGGAAGCAGGTACTAGAGGTACTGGAAGCCGCAGGCAGACAGGAGACCAGGAAGCAGGTAGCAGAAGTACTGGAGGCTGCAGACAGACTGTAGACCAGGAAGCAGGTTAAAGAGGCACAGGAGGCTGCAGGTAGACAGGAATCAGTCTTAAAAGTCTTAAAACCAAGGCATAGGTGGGTTTCTTGGTGTCTTAGTAGGCCTTATATAGACCCAGGCAGACGATCACATGGAAGCATGCCGGACCACCTACAAAGTCCGACGTGGAGCACAACAGCATTCAGCGGACCGGTGGGAGGGCAGCAAAGCCCAGATTTGGGACAGGTGTGTAGCAGAGTAATATTGAGAAATACAGACTTAACTCAAGTTAAGTCAAGTAAGCCACGTGTGGTTCCAAACCACTGGAGGAAACTCATAAGTTTGGTACTTAAACAACTATCTAAAAATCCTACTTTGCACCAGTCATTTGAAATGCATCCTAAGTGAAAAATAATATGCCTCGCTGCCACGCAGTTTATGATTGTCGCTCCTTAGGGACTAAAGTGTCATGGCCGCCAACACATGGTGCCTGTTGACCAATCAAGATGAGAAGTACATTCATTTTCATATACTGACAACGACTTGGGGTAATGAAGAAAACCTACAGGTGTAAAGTAGGGTGCATAAAGGGGTCCTATCTACCACTAATCCATCCAACATGTAAATTCTTCAGGTACTGTTATCTTTTGCAATTCTACACATGCGAGCATGCTCTGATTTTCTGCCAAACTAGATGCAATTATGCACCAATAACATTTTCCCTTCGGTTCAGCCCTTTTACCGTTCATGAATGACCCTTATTATCTTGTAAAGCTGCATTTTGAATACATGCAAATTTGAAGGGATTTCTGCTTAACACGTCTCTTCCTTTATAGAGCCCTTTTAACTCTATTGATTGACAATGCTCATGTATTATTAATCGGATGTGACATCAGTAGAATTAGTAATCAGGTCCTCACTGGAAACCTGCTCTTTACATTGCTTTGTTTTGCCATGCTCTTCATGTTTTCATATTAAATTGTATGGCTTTTTGCATTTGTTTGCCTTTGATTACACGATAAGATGTTTTCACAGAAAAAGCAAATCACAAGCGGCATGGCATAAAATTACATGGTTATTTCAAGGAATCTAGTCAGTTGTCTAATGTGTTTTATTTTCACAAAGGAAACCTGAGTATCCAGGCACCTGATGTTCTCCTTATTACACATAGTACGTTCATGTTTTTTTTTGGGGGCCATTTTGTGCTATTATCCCTATAGAAATTACTTAGAGAAATGAAAGATACTAAAAAATAGTCAAAACCTCTTTTAAAGATCACTCCAGGCAAAATCTATACAGAATTTACTTCTCACTGATCCTCAGGGGTGGGGCAAGACACGGGAAGAAATAATCTGTGGTATACCCCACCCCATTTTAGTTATAGATGGGAGTCCTAGCATTTGTCACATATCCATTTGCTCATCATCTATTTGACTTACAGCTGATTGTTTGTTACAGTGTAACACGTTGTCAAATCATCTGTTAGTGATAGAGGTTTTAAATCCTTTTCTGGCCAGAGGGAGTGATAATTAAGAAAGAAAGAAAGCAAGAAAGAAAGAAAGAAAGAAAGAAAGAAGAAAGAGTTACTTACCTCTCTGATTCCCCTCATTTTTGTAATATCACTTTGGTGGTCTCCACAAAAAAAGGTGAAAGGTAATGATGTTCTCACTAGAAATGAGCAAACCCAAACTTAAAGTTTGGGGTTTGTTCCGAACAGTTAGTGTCCGGTGCCAAATGCCGAACATGGACTTCTCCTGGAAGTCCGTTGCAATGTTTGGAGTTTTGGGGGATGTCCAGGAGGAGAGAGAGAGAGAGAAATGGGGTTCGGGTTCTGGTTCAAGTTTGGGTACCCGAACCAAACTTTGGAATAATGTTTGGGTCTGGTACCAGAACCCGAACTTCCACGGGTCCGCTCATCCCTAGTTCTCACCATAGAGATACTTTACTGCTGAGAACACTGAGTAGGGTGCGGTGACGAATGGATGAGACACCAACCCAAACAGTGGCCAGTCGGTGGTGTTAGTGGTCAGGTGACTCTATGGACATGACCTTATCATTTGTTCAGGCTGCAAGGTTGGAGTGGTGGGCATTCAGAGACTTAAGTAACACTTTTGTTTTAACAATGATCTTTTCCTGTTCGTCAATTTTGAAACTGGGTGGACATTTCTATTCAAGCTGTCCGAATTGCAGGTTGACTTACACTTTGCCTATACTTACGCATTATGTCAAGTCTGCAGGACTAATTGAAAAACATTAGACAAATCTGTGCTCTTCCATATATCTTTCTGTAGTTGGACTAGTTTACCAAAGGACCAAAAGTCCTCCAGTGGGTCCAGATATACTGTCTAAATCGTAGACACTGCAAACTTAGAGTAAACACTCTTAAAATTGGCCAGATTTATCACAGTGGATCTTGGATTTTAATAAATTTGTCTAATTTTAAGATAATGGCCCTGATTTATCAAAGTTTTTATGCTAGAGTTCAGTTCTAAAAAGCCACAAATTTTTTTGTGAGGCTACACAAAACTGTTGCCACTTTTGGCCTTTTCACGCCATTTTTACCCAGCTCTGACAAAGTGGGCAAAGTTGAGGACGAGACAGGGATGTTTTATTAGGTGTGACAAATCCCGCTCATCAAATTCATGATGAGCAGGGCTTTCTTTATGTCACAAATCTTACTCTACTTCCTGACTGGAGTAAGATTTGTGATGAGGCGCATGCCACTCTCCGCCTCGCTTGATTCATTAAAATTCATGCGCCTCTTAATGAAACAGGCACAACGCATTTCACCCAGTGCCGGAAAAACGTTCTTGATGTATTGGACTAGATTATGTCTAGTCTAAGTCTACACCACTTTTAATTGGCTTGCTTTGTACCTGAAATGTGCGCTACAATTCTGGCGCATTTTGGTGAGTTGTTTCGCACATTAGACCATGCCCCTTTCCCAATAAACCACACAACGCCATTGAGGCCACTCCTCTTTATTGGTCAAGGCGTAGTAAGCATCTAAACTAAACACATAATAAATATGGTACAGGTCATAAATGACAATTTTTTCTCACAAATTACTCCAGAATTCTGATGCATTTTGCTGAATAAATCTCCCCCGATGAGTTCCAAAGGTCTAAAAATCCACAAATGACCTCTCTTGGTTTCATCATGTGGTTGTTCTTTACGAATGGATGTTGAGCTCTTAGTATAATTTTTCATGGCTGGCCAAGGATTCACCAGCTTAATACTGTTTCTCTTTTTACTGACGAAGACCCCATTATTTAGTTGAAACGTGTTGTTTATATTTAAACTTTCTCTCATCTACTGAGGCGTGATTGAGGCTTCAAACATGCCTCAATCACACCCATCCTCAAAAAGCCCTCCCTTGACCCATCCTCTCTGACTAGCTATTGCCCCATATCACGTCTCCCCTATGCCTCAAAGCTACTGGAACAACATTCTGAGCTGTCCTCCCACCTCTCCTCCTGCTCCCTCTTTGACCGCCTACAATCTGGTTTCCGACTGCACCATTCTACTGAAACTGCACTGACTAAAGTCATCAACGACCTACTAACCGCCAAATCCAAGCGACACTACTCTGTCCTCCTCCTCCTAGACCTGTCATCTGCCTTCGACACAGTGGACCATTCCCTCTTACTACAGACTCTCATCTCTCGGCATCACAGACTTGGCTCTATCCTGGATCTCTTCATACCTAACAGACCGGACATTCAGTGTCTCCCATTCACACACCACCTCCTCATCTCACCCCCAATCTGTCGATGTCCCCCAAGGTTCAGTTCTAGGACCCCTACTCTTCTCCATTTACACCTTAGGCCTGGGACAGCTCATAGAGTCTCATGGCTTTCATTATCACCTCTATACTGATGACACACAGATCTACCTCTCCGGACCCGACATCTCCTCCCTGCTAACCAAAATCCCACAATATCTGTCTGCTATTTCATCCTTCTTCTCTGCTAGATTTCTAAAACTTAACATGGACAAAACAGAATTCATCATCTTTCCTCCATCTCATTCAATCCCCCCAACTGACCTATATATCAACGTCAATGGCTGTCCACTCTCCCTAGTCCCTCAAGCTCGCTGCCTTGGGGTAACCCTGGACTCTGATCTCTCCTTCAAACCACATATCCAAGCCATTTCCACTTCCTGCCGACTCCAACTCAAAAATATCTCCCGGATCTGCACATTCCTCAACCATGAATCTGCAAAAACACTAGTGCACGCCCTCATCATCTCCTGCCTCGACTACTGCAACCTTCTGCTCTGCGGCCTCCCTTCCAACACTCTCGCACCCCTCCAATCCATCCTAAGCTCTGCTGCCCGACTAATCCACCTGTCCCCCTGCTATTCCCCGGCCTCTCCTCTCTGTCAATCTCTTCACTGTCTCCCCATTGCTCAGAGACTCCAGTTCAAAACCCTAACCATGACATACAAAGCCATCCACAACCTGTCTCCTCCATACATCTGTGACATAGTCTCCTGTTACATACCCGCACGCAACCTCCGATCCTCACAAGATCTCCTTCTCTACTCCCCTCTTATCTCCTCCTCCCACAATCGCATACAAGATTTCTCCCTTGCTTCCCCCCTACTCTGGAACTTTCTACCCCAACACATCAGATTCTCGTCGACCATGGAAACCTTCACAAGGAGCCTCAAGACCCACCTCTTCCGTCAAGCCTACAACCTGCAGTAACCACCGCCCCACCACACCGCTGCACGACCAGCTCTACCCTCACCTACTGTATCCTCACCCTCCCTTGTAGACTGTGAGCCCTCGCGGTCAGGGTCCTCGCTCCTCCTGTACCAGTCGCTGTCACATTGTGTTCAAGACTATTGTAATAATTTTTGCTATGTATACCCCTTTTTCACATGTAAAACGCCATGGAATAAATGGCACTATAATAATAAATAATAATAATCTACTACCTTGAAGGTAAGACCAAATCTTTGGGTATTGTCAAATCTGCTTTCTACTGGTCCCTGGAACCAGGATCTTGGATCCAGAGCCAACTAGGCATTTGACAGTAGTCTGAACCCTTGGATTGATTGCCACCCAAAATTACCCCTAATAGTATTGAGCCTATACAAGCACAACTGAAATAGGAGAGTAACCACTAGCTAGGTTTACTTTTTTTTAGGGGGGTTGCTTTGGAACGACGACCTTCTCTTTTCATCTCTTCCATAACATTTTTTTCTCTTGCGAATATACAACTAGGTCTCTTTTCCGTAGATCACTATTCCCTACGTTCTCTCTGGGCCAAAATTTACTGAGCCCTTCACCATTTTCTCATCAGTTAGGAAGCTTTTCCACCTGATCAGTCCATTGGCCATGGCCATATGTTCTACGTGCTTCGGTAGGTATGATTAATGGGCCGCACACATCAGATAGTCCATGTGCATCCATTGTCTCCATGGTCCTCTATATTGCTTTGACCTCTCCCATTATTTTTGCATGGATGGTAAACTCAACGCACAAGATTTTCGAGTCTAAAAGAGAGAAAATTAACATGAAACTGTACATATTCTATATATTGTAATCCTGCGAGTCAACGTAGAGGGAAAAAATGGACATTTCACATGATATCGCAGCCATTGTAGTTACTGTAATAGGTTCACATTTATTATCAGCTCCATTTGAACAAACTAATCCCACTCCAGATGTCTCGTTGCATATAATTTTACAAAAAAGCAAATATTTTACCTTAATTTTAGAGATTTCTAGCCTGACAAATGCAGAATTGGCCACCATTAGGAGATAAATAGCTCAGATTTTATTTCATGTCCGCGGACAAGCTCTCTCTACTGTTCCTGCAAATGTATCTGAAAACACGAAATTCTTTCAACACATTCTGTGAAAAACTAAATACCTGTGATCAATGCCATTTTTATATCCAGAATTGGTCTGGAAATGGTCATGTGAATCGATCTGTGACCCAGGCGGTGCCAGTCCTGTAGACAAAGTTTTTATATGCAACTTCCAAAGTTCATAAAATATATATTTATATCGCATGAATTCATAATGCACTTAAAGGGAATCTGTCAGCAGGGTTTGCTGTGTCATCCGAGAATGGTATTATGTAGGGTCTGAGACCCTGATTCCAAGGGTGTGTCACTTATTAGGCTGTGTGTTGTTGTTTCAATAAAATCAGCGGAAGATTCACTACAGGACTAGTTGCCACGTGCAATGTAGTCCTCCTTCTCTCCCTCACCACTGAATGGATGCTTTCTGCCTATGTACAGTGTACACAGGAAGCTGCCAATCAGTGGTGTGGGCGGGATTATACTGGGCTCAGCATTCAGAGCACTGCTAGATCTTCAGCAGAAAAGATGGTGATTTTATAAAAACAACACCAGCCAGCTCAGTAAGTGATACATCGCTGAAATCAAGGTCTCTGCCTCTACATCTTACTGTTCACAGGTTACATAGCAAAATTTTGCTGACAATTTTCCTTTAAATGGGTTTTATCATGATAATAAATCCATCCTATGTAAAAGATCTCAGAAACACATTCACTATTCAAATGCAATACATTTCCAACAACAAATCATTTTTCTATTTCAGGGATACCTGTAGAATCTGACCACTCATGGGGTTACACAGGTAACACTGAAATAGAAATATGATGCATTTTTGGAAGTTAATTGTATTTGTAAAGTGTATTGTTTTCCAAGTTTTTTTTTAAGATAGGAAGAACTTTTGTGATACTTCCCCCTATAAAGTGAATGTCACCTCTTTTTTAACACCACAAAATTTTTAGCTTCAAAAATTGGTGCATAGTATGTTTATGGAGGTCAGAGACAGAGTTTTGTCATTCTGATACAAAGCTCAAAATCCACGGCACAGGCATTAAGATAAAGGGTATCGTTTCTATTTACTTTCAGGATAAGCTGTTCAATCATCTTGTTGTGGAAAAAATGAGAAACATCACTATTTCTGGCCATTATATGACTCGTATACTGCATTTTCCTACACTTTTCCCCTCTGCAGACTCTACCCTTTATTTTCAGTTGTCTCTGAGCTGGTGGAAGGAGACTCTCTGCTATGGTATCTCCCATACGCAGCACACACAGACATGACAGATTTCTGTTCTCCTGCTGCTATGGAACACATGTTCAGAAGAAGCAGCAGCATAGGGGACATAATAAAATAGTATGGAGCAGGGTGGCTGTTAATCCAGCTCTGTGATGAGATAAAACACTTATTAGCAGCAGCATAGAGTACATTATACTGCAGTACTGAGCTGTGTGTATGTGAATCCAGCACTGGGGTGAGATAAAATACTTATTAGCAGCAGCATAGAGTCCATTATACTGCAATACTGATCTGTGTGGATGTGAATCCAGCACTGGGGTGAGATAAAATACTTACTAATAGCATTAGTGAGGAGCACGTTATACTGCAGCACTGAGCTTTGTGGATGTGAATCCAGCACTGGGGTGAGATAAAATATTATTAGTAGCAGTATGGAGCAAATTATAATGCAGTATTGAACAGTGCGGTTGTCAATTCAGCTCTGTGGTGGTGAGATAAAACATGCACTAGTAGCTGCAGCATGAAAGACATTATGCAGCAGTATTAAGCAGTATAACAGTGAATCCATCAATGAGATAGATAAAACACTTACTAGTAAGTAGCAGCGCTGTCCCTATGAGTATCTCTGCTTTCCTTCTACATAAAACTGCAGCATAAAGGAAATTATACAGCAGTACTAAGCAGTGTAACTGTGAATCCATCACTGGGATGAGATAAAACACTTATTAGTAAGTAGCAGCACTGACCCTATGAGTATCTCTGCTTTTTTTCTCCATAAAGCAGCAGCAAAAAGGACATTATAGACGAGTACTAAGCAGCGTAAATGTGAATCCACCACTGGGATATAGAAAAAAAAACACTTACTAGTAAGTAGCAGCGCTTTCTCTATGAGTATCTCTGCTTTTTTTCCCATAAATTTCATTAGGCTATGGACTATAAACTGATTCTCTCAGTGAGCTGCCATCTCATCTTGACTTGATCAAGACTGATTCTAGCTGTCCTTCAGAATAAATAACGATGAGGCAATGGGAGAAGTGGCTCAGAAGTGGAGAAAGAAGCGTATTTTTTTGTTACATAGTTAGGATGGTTGAAAAAAGATACATATTCATAATTTCAACCAAAGAATAGGATATATTTCAAGGTTTTCTTCTATATTGATCTATGCAAATGAAAGATACCATTTAGGTTACGCCTCTGCTAGTGAATTTTTTGGGCACAAGAACACATACTATTGCATTGCCTTACAAAGTGGATGCCCAAGAAATGTAAAGCTGCATGGCTGATGTAGGGAATGGAGGAAGCAACCACTTCTGTAGCAATAGTTTATCTATGGGAAGGTTGGGAAGGGTGGGGGGACGACGACTATAAAACAAGGGGTTAAGAAACATCACATATTTGCAATTTGTAAGACATCAGATGACTTTTGAGGATATCTCCATAGCTTATGTTG
The DNA here is from genome assembly GCF_046119375.1 of Phyllobates terribilis. Taxonomy (NCBI): domain Eukaryota; kingdom Metazoa; phylum Chordata; class Amphibia; order Anura; family Dendrobatidae; genus Phyllobates; species Phyllobates terribilis. The sequence continues at coordinate 46,631,324 of NW_027362764.1, read as the reverse complement.
AATCCTCACAGTAAGATGCATTACAGTCCAGAATGTATTTCACAAACCCCCTTCTCGGGGAGACGTACCCGCCGCCATCCTCTCCGTGTCAACACACTCAGTAACATATTGCTTTTTGATTCCCAGGCAGCAATTTAAAGGAAAAGCCTTTTGGTGTTTTCGCAGGTCATATACAAACTGTCATTGCGGGTCTTTCAAGTATCTCTCAAGGGTAAAATGATTTGCCGAGACAAAACACATCAATGAAAACTGCTATCCAAACGTATTTGCAGTCGCCTCGCTTTTAGACGCTTTTCCGTACATGTGCTGCCTCTGTTTTGACATTGAAGAGAACGAGTTGGCAGAAATCCCACAATGCCTGTCAAACACTTTACACTTCATAACTAACTAAGCTGAAAAAAAAAAAAGAGGCTTTGAGTCGTTTTATAAAGCTGACATATGGAGAGTTTGTTACTACTGCACCTAATGTCTCGTGATTATATTACGCAGATGAGGGGGCTGGTTTATAGGGGGGGATTTTTAGTCTAGATAACTCAGTTTCTTATATTCTCTTTGTGAACTGTGAGTTAGCGGTTGTCTGGAGAACGAGACAAGTTATCACCTATTCATAGGATCATTGGGGGGGTCCGACCAATAGGACCGGCACCAATCGGTGGTGGTGTGGCGGTGCCCATGCTTGACTGCTGCACCATTCATACTTTATGGGACTGCCGAGCACTTGCTTGACTTTTTCTGGAGGCCCAATAGAGAAGAAAAGTGGAGGCGGGTGGGCATCCGACCTGTCCTCAATTTCAAAACGGGGATAAAAGTTCCCTATCTGGCGAACGTTGCAGGTTCCAGCTGTCGGACTCCCATTAATTGATGTTATCAACTCTCCAGCGGATAAATCAGAGAACCCCTTTAATGGATGGGGATCCTCATCTCTTGGCCAGAGAGGAGAAGGATTGCAAACTTTTTGACCTTACCATAAAAGTAAATGGAGAAATCCATGCAGGTGCAGTCGCCTCTCCAATCATATTACATGTGCAATGTAATATAATGTATAACATACAAGCTAAACCTGATAAAGGGAGCCGTACTGTCCTGAAACGCGTGGCATCACTAGAATACAGCCATTCATATTTCTGACAAGTATATCTCCTCTTTGGTATGCCGGTCTCTGGATCTGTGAATTGCGACTTTTCTTTGCGTGCATACATTTTAAAGTGACTTGAATGAGACTGAGAAACTAAATGTGTGCAGTTGTATTTGGCAGACAATACAGTCCTGGAAAATTCCTTAAAAAAAATCAAGTGATATAAATCTGTACTTGCCTTTATTTTAATTGAAAGGGGTTTCCTCATCACAGCCATCACCTCTATGTGAGTTCCAAAAATAACTGATTAAGTGCGCTCGGCTGTTTTTCAACTTACCATAAAAGTAGATTGGAGAAAGCCATACGTGTGCAGTCGCCTCTCCAATCATATAGACTAATTGCACTCGGCTGTTTTCAGATGTCACCAATAAAAATAAATATAGAGAGATGCCCATGTGCAGCCACCTCTCTAGTAACAAGTAAGTGCATTCAGATGTTTTCACACCTACAAAAAAAAGGGCGCTGTGCATGCGCAATCGCCTCTTTAGTAACAGTTGTAGAGTATGTGTCCATGGCAGTTTTGGAACATCTGACAAAAGTGTAAGGAGGGTGCAGTAAATACCAAACACTGCTCCACTCATAGCGGCCGAGCAAGTGCAGTCTGATGTTTTTGGACCTCCCATAAAAGTAAATGAAGAGAGCTATGCGCATGAGTCACCTCTCCAGGCACAACTCAGTAAGTGCACTCAGCTGTCTCCAAACCCACCATAAAAGTAAATTGAGGGAGACCATGCACCTCTCATATCACAATGACTAAATAAGATCACTCGACTGTTTTCAAGCCCACCAGAAAAGTAAATGGAGAGAGACGCGCATGTGCAGCCAACCATTCAGTATCAGCGACTGAGCAAGTGCACTCAGATGTTATCAGACCTCCCATAAAAGTTAAGAAAGAGCCTCTCGAATGCACACTGCTTCTCCAGTCACTGTTACGATACTGGCGTAGTACTGGTGGAAACCAGTGGCCGAAGGAGCACAAGTAAGAACAGAAAGAGGTAGTAGAAGTTCTTGGAGGTAGCAAAGAGTTGTAGGAAACAATCAATAGATACATTAGAACAATCTGGGTAAGAATGTTCAGAAGCTTGAGACTGAAACTAGGCTAACAGCTAGACACAATACTCAAGCAATGAGTGAGAGATCCATGCAGCTTTAAGTAGGCCCAAACAGGAAACAAGATGGATTCCACAGGTTCACAATCCATCATCTTGGTGAAGGGCAATTTCAGAACACAACAGAAGCCTCCAGTGGTAAGGAGTGAAACTATCAAACTGTACAAGGCAACAGAAATCCTGACAGCCACAGTTGTTGAGCAAGTGTGCTCAGAAAATTCTCAGTATGGGAGCGAATGCACTTGGCTGTTTTAAACCTATCATAAAAGTGAATGAAGAGAGCTGCATGAATGCAGTCTCCTTTCCAATTACAATCACACAGTAAGTACTGTGTCCAGATCTTCCATAAAGTCAATAAAGAGCATTGCGCATGCACAGCTACTTGTTGATCCCATGCACTTAGCAGTTTTGGATCCACCCAAAAAAGTGAATGGAGAGAGTTGTACATCCGCCGCCACCTCTCCAGTCACAGTGGCTGAGCAAGTGCTCTTTTCAGACTCCCTTTAAGGCCGGGGTCACACGAGCGGATAAAAAAATCTCATCCAGAAAAGCGGGACGATTTATTTGTCACTTGTCATCCCTATACAATCTGTTTTTTTTCACTTAGCAGCTATTAATCATTTACTTGACCATTTGCAGTTTCCCATCTTACAGAATTGCAATGTATCCCTAAAATTTGGATGCAAAATTTCTCCAATTTTTTTCTCGCGCTGAACCGATTTCAGAGTCAAATTGCGGAATACAGCTGAGAAAAAAAAAAACGCAATTCTGCACTGCCTCATCGAATAACAGTGGTCTGAGTGCAATCCCTTTTTTTTTATCAGATTGCACTTGTCTGATTTATAAGCGAACCCTTACAGTAAATGGAGCAAGATGTATATGCGCAGCCCACTCTACAATCACAGCGACCACGGCACCATCTGAAAAATTGGATCAGATAAGTGTGGGTCCCGACGATGTGATCTATCAGACATTTATGGCACACCTTAAATATACCTTTAATTATATATAAATTTTGAGCTCTGTAACGAAAAAAAAAAACTATTTTCGATCTCTATAAAGATATAAACTTTTTTCAAGGTAAAATTAGAGCGTAGTGGGCATCCCCTTTAACTAGCTATGAACAATGCCCCGTGCTTGGCAGATTGTCTGCCGTCACACAAACACGTACGCCACTCCACCTGCACATTGTCACAGTGGATTATCGTTACGTAGGATATAAAGCCTTAACTTGTGTTGAGTCTTTAGAAAATGGAGAACAGAAATAGAACTCTGGAAATAGAATAGCTCTCTCCTCCGCGCCGTCGAGCTGAAAAGACACACAATAATTCCCCCCTTTTTTTTCTCCGACTCGCCGCGCAGCCGGCAAAGGAGAAACCCTCGATGATAAATTAGAAGAGAGGAGAAGTGAATTGCATGAGCTGATGTACCAATATATGGGCAAGTTATACATAGATAACACAATACAGAACAAGAAAATCAACCCGGTGACATTTTGATTAAGTGTTCTCCATTCTAAGTCGAGGATGATACGGCAAAATTACTGTGTGACACAGGAAGATAAAGTACACTTTCTTCTCCCGTGATTGAGGTCCAGTGACAAACTGGCACTATAATTCAGACTGTCTCGAGACAATTGCGGGAGGCACAAGCGGGAGGAGATATATATAATGGAGATCAAAGTGCGCTCGGCTGGTATTGCGATGTTTTATATACCGGGTTGCGTTTGTGACTTTTTCAGTTTTCGAGTTATCAAATTCTTACAGCGAATATTTTATTCCATAAATCTATTAGGTAAAAATGGTAGAGTTATAATAATAAGGAGACCTCACAGGCATAGGTCTACCTACTGTGACCAACATGGCCATAGATATCTTCTATATCTGGTAGAAATGCATTTATGTTTGTTTTTCCAAAAATACTTCCATAATCGTCCACAGATTATGTGTTGTATTGCTGCTCACGTCCATTTATTTTATTGGCGCTGAGCTCCATAACTGTCCACGGGTCATGTGTTGTATTGATGCTCACGTCCATTTATTTTATTGGCGCTGAGCTGCAGTACCAGACACAACCTGCGGAAGTGCTGCAGGGAAGTTAAACACTTACTCTCAGATTCCATAACTGATCTCTTGAGGTCCAAAGCCATAATCAGCTAAGCTTAGTGAGATGCAACTATTTTTCTCTCTTTTTTTTCTGCTGGTGCTGATGACATATTATAAAAGATTTAATTTGGATTATTCTCCAGACTTGACTAAATAAGTTTCTTTTAAGGTAGAGCTGACTGTTGTTTGTCTGCAGCGCTTACAAGGAGACTGTGGAGGTCTGAAATATCCCTTATGACATATATCATCATTGGCTCCAGCTGCAGATCTTCTTGTTCAGATTGGCAGCTCTGTATTGGCAGAAGCCCACCAAGATCTCAAGATGTCATCAGGGGGGGTGAATGTCAGTATTAATTGTCCCACATAACGGTAAACTTTATTTGATGAACAGCAGTTAAAGGGGGTTCTGGAGATCTAGGTTAAAATTGAGTGATTGAATATCTGTAGAATATTAAAGGTATTGCATATGACATACTGTGATTTTGAACTTAGTATTATTAAAGGAATATACAATTCAGTGTCCATTGGAAGGTAAAACATTGACATTTCCAGCAACCAGCAGGTGGCACTGTATTATGTAGTAAAATTTGAGAAAAGTGTAACATTTGTCAAAACTGACAAGACGTGTATATTACAAAGAATTTGTCATAAGAAATGACCCAATGTTTAAATCAAGGTTTTTATGCTGAATGTATTTTTTTTATATTTTATATTGCCATCTATATTAAAAATTAAAAGATCTCTCAAAATTTTCACAATGATCACTATGTTGAATAATAGACTCTTACTTACTGTTCCATATAAATGACTTTTCAGAGTTAATTATCGTCACGGAAAGCTAACACATATATAAAGTAAATAACGCAGGATCCACCATTCTCAATAGGTGAAGGTGATGACACAGCTCACCTCCTCCTCCTCCTGTACAATGACTGATAACACTTCTATATATAGTAGATAACACAGGATTCACCATTCACAATAGGTGATATCACAGCTCACCTCCTCCTCCTGTACAATGACTGATAACACCTCTATATAAAGTAAATAACGCAGGATCCACCATTCTCATTAGGTGAAGGTGATGACACAGCTCACCTCCTCCTCCTGTACAATGACTGATAACACTTCTATATATAGTAGATAACACAGGATTCACCATTCACAATAGGTGATATCACAGCTCACCTCCTCCTCCTGTACAATGACTGATAACACCTCTATATACAGTAGATAACACAGGATCCACCATTCACAATAGGTGATGTCACAGCTCACCTCCTCCTCCTCCTGTACAATGACTGATAACACCTCTATATACAGTAGATAACACGGGATCCACCATTCACAATAGGTGATGTCACAGCTCACCTCCTCCTCCTGTACAATGACTGATAACACCTCTATATACAGTAGATAACACAGGATCCACCATTCACAATAGGTGATGTCACAGCTCACCTCCTCCTGTACAATGACTGATAACACCTCTATATACAGTAGATAACACAGGATCCACCATTCACAATAGGTGATGTCACAGCTCACCTCCTCCTCCTGTACAATGACTGATAACACCTCTATATACAGTAGATAACACAGGATCCACCATTCACAATAGGTGATGTCACAGCTCACCTCCTCTTCCTCCTGTACAATGACTGATAACACCTCTATATACAGTAGATAACGCAGGATCCACCATTCACAATAGGTGATGTCACAGCTCACCTCCTCCTCCTGTACAATGACTGATAACAGTTCTATATACAGTAGATAACACAGGATTCACCATTCATAATAGGTGATATCACAGCTCACCTCCTCCTCTTGTACAATGACTGATAACAACTTTATATATAGTAGATAACACAGGATCCACCATTCACAATAGATGATGTCACAGCTCACCTCCTCCTCTTGTACAATGACTGATAACACCTCTATATACATCAGATAACACGGGATCCACCATCCACAATAGGTGATGTCACAGCTCACCTCCACCTCCTGTACAATGACTGATAACACTTCTATATACAGTAGATAACACAGGATCCACCATTCACAATAGGTGATGTCACAGCTCACCTCCTCCTGTACAATGACTGATAACACCTCTACACACAGTAGATAACACGGGATCCACCATCCACAATAGGTGATGTCACAGCTCACCTCCTCCTCCTGTACAATGACTGATAGCACCTCTACACACAGTAGATAACATAGAATCCACCATTCACAATAGGTGATGTCACAGCTCACCTCCTCTCCCTCCTTTACAGTGACTGATAACACCTCTACACACAGTAGATAACACGGGTTCCACCATCCACAATAGGTGATGTCACAGCTCACCTCCTCCTCCTGTACAATGACTGATAGCACCTCTACACACAGTAGATAACATAGAATCCACCATTCACAATAGGTGATGTCACAGCTCACCTCCTCTCCCTCCTTTACAGTGACTGATAACACCTCTACACACAGTAGATAACACGGGATCCACCATCCACAATAGGTGATGTCACAGCTCACCTCCTCCTGTACAATGACTGATAACACCTCTATATACAGTAGATAACACAGGATCCACCATTCACAATAGGTGATGTCACAGCTCACCTCCTCCTGTACAATGACTGATAACACCTCTATATACAGTAGATAACACAGGATCCACCATTCACAATAGGTGATGTCACAGCTCACCTCCTCCTCCTGTACAATGACTGATAACACCTCTATATACAGTAGATAACACAGGATCCACCATTCACAATAGGTGATGTCACAGCTCACCTCCTCTTCCTCCTGTACAATGACTGATAACACCTCTATATACAGTAGATAACGCAGGATCCACCATTCACAATAGGTGATGTCACAGCTCACCTACTCCTCCTCCTCCTGTACAATTACTGATAACAGTTCTATATACAGTAGATAACACAGGATTCACCATTCATAATAGGTGATATCACAGCTCACCTCCTCCTCTTGTACAATGACTGATAACAACTTTATATATAGTAGATAACACAGGATCCACCATTCACAATAGATGATGTCACAGCTCACCTCCTCCTCTTGTACAATGACTGATAACACCTCTATATACATCAGATAACACGGGATCCACCATCCACAATAGGTGATGTCACAGCTCACCTCCACCTCCTGTACAATGACTGATAACACTTCTATATACAGTAGATAACACGGGATCCACCATTCACAATAGGTGATGTCACAGCTCACCTCCTCCTCCTCCTGTACAATGACTGATAACACCTCTACACACAGTAGATAACACGGGATCCACCATCCACAATAGGTGATGTCACAGCTCACCTCCTCCTCCTGTACAATGACTGATAGCACCTCTACACACAGTAGATAACATAGAATCCACCACTCACAATAGGTGATGTCACAGCTTACCTCCTCTCCCTCCTTTACAGTGACTGATAACACCTCTACACACAGTAGATAACACGGGTTCCACCATCCACAATAGGTGATGTCACAGCTCACCTCCTCCTCCTGTACAATGACTGATAGCACCTCTACACACAGTAGATAACATAGAATCCACCATTCACAATAGGTGATGTCACAGCTCACCTCCTCTCCCTCCTTTACAGTGACTGATAACACCTCTACACACAGTAGATAACACGGGATCCACCATCCACAATAGGTGATGTCACAGCTCACCTCCTCCTGTACAATGACTGATAACACCTCTATATACAGTAGATAACACAGGATCCACCATTCACAATAGGTGATGTCACAGCTCACCTCCTCCTGTACAATGACTGATAACACCTCTATATACAGTAGATAACACAGGATCCACCATTCACAATAGGTGATGTCACAGCTCACCTCCTCTTCCTCCTGTACAATGACTGATAACACCTCTATATACAGTAGATAACGCAGGATCCACCATTCACAATAGGTGATGTCACAGCTCACCTACTCCTCCTCCTCCTGTACAATGACTGATAACAGTTCTATATACAGTAGATAACACAGGATTCACCATTCATAATAGGTGATATCACAGCTCACCTCCTCCTCTTGTACAATGACTGATAACAACTTTATATATAGTAGATAACACAGGATCCACCATTCACAATAGATGATGTCACAGCTCACCTCCTCCTCTTGTACAATGACTGATAACACCTCTATATACATCAGATAACACGGGATCCACCATCCACAATAGGTGATGTCACAGCTCACCTCCACCTCCTGTACAATGACTGATAACACTTCTATATACAGTAGATAACACGGGATCCACCATTCACAATAGGTGATGTCACAGCTCACCTCCTCCTCCTCCTGTACAATGACTGATAACACCTCTACACACAGTAGATAACACGGGATCCACCATCCACAATAGGTGATGTCACAGCTCACCTCCTCCTCCTGTACAATGACTGATAGCACCTCTACACACAGTAGATAACATAGAATCCACCACTCACAATAGGTGATGTCACAGCTTACCTCCTCTCCCTCCTTTACAGTGACTGATAACACCTCTACACACAGTAGATAACACGGGTTCCACCATCCACAATAGGTGATGTCACAGCTCACCTCCTCCTCCTGTACAATGACTGATAGCACCTCTACACACAGTAGATAACATAGAATCCACCATTCACAATAGGTGATGTCACAGCTCACCTCCTCTCCCTCCTTTACAGTGACTGATAACACCTCTACACACAGTAGATAACACGGGATCCACCATCCACAATAGGTGATGTCACAGCTCACCTCCTCCTGTACAATGACTGATAACACCTCTATATACAGTAGATAACACAGGATCCACCATTCACAATAGGTGATGTCACAGCTCACCTCCTCCTGTACAATGACTGATAACACCTCTATATACAGTAGATAACACAGGATCCACCATTCACAATAGGTGATGTCACAGCTCACCTCCTCCTCCTGTACAATGACTGATAACACCTCTATATACAGTAGATAACACAGGATCCACCATTCACAATAGGTGATGTCACAGCTCACCTCCTCTTCCTCCTGTACAATGACTGATAACACCTCTATATACAGTAGATAACGCAGGATCCACCATTCACAATAGGTGATGTCACAGCTCACCTACTCCTCCTCCTCCTGTACAATGACTGATAACAGTTCTATATACAGTAGATAACACAGGATTCACCATTCATAATAGGTGATATCACAGCTCACCTCCTCCTCTTGTACAATGACTGATAACAACTTTATATATAGTAGATAACACAGGATCCACCATTCACAATAGATGATGTCACAGCTCACCTCCTCCTCTTGTACAATGACTGATAACACCTCTATATACATCAGATAACACGGGATCCACCATCCACAATAGGTGATGTCACAGCTCACCTCCACCTCCTGTACAATGACTGATAACACTTCTATATACAGTAGATAACACAGGATCCACCATTCACAATAGGTGATGTCACAGCTCACCTCCTCCTCCTCCTGTACAATGACTGATAACACCTCTACACACAGTAGATAACACGGGATCCACCATCCACAATAGGTGATGTCACAGCTCACCTCCTCCTCCTGTACAATGACTGATAGCACCTCTACACACAGTAGATAACATAGAATCCACCATTCACAATAGGTGATGTCACAGCTCACCTCCTCTCCCTCCTTTACAGTGACTGATAACACCTCTACACACAGTAGATAACACGGGATCCACCATCCACAATAGGTGATGTCACAGCTCACCTCCTCCTGTACAATGACTGATAACACCTCTATATACAGTAGATAACACAGGATCCACCATTCACAATAGGTGATGTCACAGCTCACCTCCTCCTGTACAATGACTGATAACACCTCTATATACAGTAGATAACACAGGATCCACCATTCACAATAGGTGATGTCACAGCTCACCTCCTCCTCCTGTACAATGACTGATAACACCTCTATATACAGTAGATAACACAGGATCCACCATTCACAATAGGTGATGTCACAGCTCACCTCCTCTTCCTCCTGTACAATGACTGATAACACCTCTATATACAGTAGATAACGCAGGATCCACCATTCACAATAGGTGATGTCACAGCTCACCTACTCCTCCTCCTCCTGTACAATGACTGATAACAGTTCTATATACAGTAGATAACACAGGATTCACCATTCATAATAGGTGATATCACAGCTCACCTCCTCCTCTTGTACAATGACTGATAACAACTTTATATATAGTAGATAACACAGGATCCACCATTCACAATAGATGATGTCACAGCTCACCTCCTCCTCTTGTACAATGACTGATAACACCTCTATATACATCAGATAACACGGGATCCACCATCCACAATAGGTGATGTCACAGCTCACCTCCACCTCCTGTACAATGACTGATAACACTTCTATATACAGTAGATAACACGGGATCCACCATTCACAATAGGTGATGTCACAGCTCACCTCCTCCTCCTCCTGTACAATGACTGATAACACCTCTACACACAGTAGATAACACGGGATCCACCATCCACAATAGGTGATGTCACAGCTCACCTCCTCCTCCTGTACAATGACTGATAGCACCTCTACACACAGTAGATAACATAGAATCCACCACTCACAATAGGTGATGTCACAGCTTACCTCCTCTCCCTCCTTTACAGTGACTGATAACACCTCTACACACAGTAGATAACACGGGTTCCACCATCCACAATAGGTGATGTCACAGCTCACCTCCTCCTCCTGTACAATGACTGATAGCACCTCTACACACAGTAGATAACATAGAATCCACCATTCACAATAGGTGATGTCACAGCTCACCTCCTCTCCCTCCTTTACAGTGACTGATAACACCTCTACACACAGTAGATAACACGGGATCCACCATCCACAATAGGTGATGTCACAGCTCACCTCCTCCTGTACAATGACTGATAACACCTCTATATACAGTAGATAACACAGGATCCACCATTCACAATAGGTGATGTCACAGCTCACCTCCTCCTGTACAATGACTGATAACACCTCTATATACAGTAGATAACACAGGATCCACCATTCACAATAGGTGATGTCACAGCTCACCTCCTCCTCCTGTACAATGACTGATAACACCTCTATATACAGTAGATAACACAGGATCCACCATTCACAATAGGTGATGTCACAGCTCACCTCCTCTTCCTCCTGTACAATGACTGATAACACCTCTATATACAGTAGATAACGCAGGATCCACCATTCACAATAGGTGATGTCACAGCTCACCTACTCCTCCTCCTCCTGTACAATGACTGATAACAGTTCTATATACAGTAGATAACACAGGATTCACCATTCATAATAGGTGATATCACAGCTCACCTCCTCCTCTTGTACAATGACTGATAACAACTTTATATATAGTAGATAACACAGGATCCACCATTCACAATAGATGATGTCACAGCTCACCTCCTCCTCTTGTACAATGACTGATAACACCTCTATATACATCAGATAACACGGGATCCACCATCCACAATAGGTGATGTCACAGCTCACCTCCACCTCCTGTACAATGACTGATAACACTTCTATATACAGTAGATAACACAGGATCCACCATTCACAATAGGTGATGTCACAGCTCACCTCCTCCTCCTCCTGTACAATGACTGATAACACCTCTACACACAGTAGATAACACGGGATCCACCATCCACAATAGGTGATGTCACAGCTCACCTCCTCCTCCTGTACAATGACTGATAGCACCTCTACACACAGTAGATAACATAGAATCCACCACTCACAATAGGTGATGTCACAGCTCACCTCCTCTCCCTCCTTTACAGTGACTGATAACACCTCTACACACAGTAGATAACACGGGTTCCACCATCCACAATAGGTGATGTCACAGCTCACCTCCTCCTCCTGTACAATGACTGATAGCACCTCTACACACAGTAGATAACATAGAATCCACCATTCACAATAGGTGATGTCACAGCTCACCTCCTCTCCCTCCTTTACAGTGACTGATAACACCTCTACACACAGTAGATAACACGGGATCCACCATCCACAATAGGTGATGTCACAGCTCACCTCCTCCTGTACAATGACTGATAACACCTCTATATACAGTAGATAACACAGGATCCACCATTCACAATAGGTGATGTCACAGCTCACCTCCTCCTGTACAATGACTGATAACACCTCTATATACAGTAGATAACACAGGATCCACCATTCACAATAGGTGATGTCACAGCTCACCTCCTCCTCCTGTACAATGACTGATAACACCTCTATATACAGTAGATAACACAGGATCCACCATTCACAATAGGTGATGTCACAGCTCACCTCCTCTTCCTCCTGTACAATGACTGATAACACCTCTATATACAGTAGATAACGCAGGATCCACCATTCACAATAGGTGATGTCACAGCTCACCTACTCCTCCTCCTCCTGTACAATGACTGATAACAGTTCTATATACAGTAGATAACACAGGATTCACCATTCATAATAGGTGATATCACAGCTCACCTCCTCCTCTTGTACAATGACTGATAACAACTTTATATATAGTAGATAACACAGGATCCACCATTCACAATAGATGATGTCACAGCTCACCTCCTCCTCTTGTACAATGACTGATAACACCTCTATATACATCAGATAACACGGGATCCACCATCCACAATAGGTGATGTCACAGCTCACCTCCACCTCCTGTACAATGACTGATAACACTTCTATATACAGTAGATAACACAGGATCCACCATTCACAATAGGTGATGTCACAGCTCACCTCCTCCTCCTCCTGTACAATGACTGATAACACCTCTACACACAGTAGATAACACGGGATCCACCATCCACAATAGGTGATGTCACAGCTCACCTCCTCCTCCTGTACAATGACTGATAGCACCTCTACACACAGTAGATAACATAGAATCCACCATTCACAATAGGTGATGTCACAGCTCACCTCCTCTCCCTCCTTTACAGTGACTGATAACACCTCTACACACAGTAGATAACACGGGTTCCACCATCCACAATAGGTGATGTCACAGCTCACCTCCTCCTCCTGTACAATGACTGATAGCACCTCTACACACAGTAGATAACATAGAATCCACCATTCACAATAGGTGATGTCACAGCTCACCTCCTCTCCCTCCTTTACAGTGACTGATAACACCTCTACACACAGTAGATAACACGGGATCCACCATCCACAATAGGTGATGTCACAGCTCACCTCTTCCTCCTCCTGTACAATAACTTTCCCACACAAGACTGTGAGCCAGTTCCAGTCTATTGCTGCTAATGTCCATTTGGCTGTTAAATAAAACAGGCCATATGGGGCCTCATATTAAGCCTTATGGCTAGTGTAAAATTCCAAAATTTCAGATTTTTTTTTAATATAGAAAAAAATATATGAAAAACATTAAAAATATATATTATTTAAAAAAAAAAAGACATTTAGCATAAGAACATTTAAACAATAGGTAATTTTCTGATGACTCATTCATTATAACCAGGAAGTCCACTTCATGTCATGTGTTTGGCATTTGCTGCTCTTAGTGTGGCAATGATGGAACAACCTCTGCTGCACATCACTGAGCCGGCAGCAGAGGTTGTCATACCTGACATCAGTCAGTGCTCTGCAGTTATTGGCTACAGCTAAATAGCACTGCTCAGCTTCAGCCAATAGCTGAAGAGCACTGACCGATGTCTTAGGTTGAAAGCTGTTATGAAAACTTTTTAGGGGAAGTTTTAGAAAAATTTGTTCTAGAAACTGCGCCACTATTAACTACAGGTTGTGTCCAGTATTGCAGCTCAGCTCCAATGAGGTGGATGGGGGGGTGATAGGGAAAAAAAAATGTAGTTTTCTTTCCATATAATTCTAATTTAATTTTTTTACACCATTTTACCAATCTTCATTTATGTACTTGAACATAAACCTTTTTGAATCTAAAATCAAAATTAATTTTTTGTTTTATATATTTTTTTATTTTCTTTCATTTACTGAAGGAATTATCTATAAAAAAAATAAAAAATAAAATAAATGCTGATCTAATCAGCTGGAAGCTCTCCCATAAAATGAGGCTTTCCAGATGTTAGCAATGAATTCTGGGTGGTTTACGACAAAAGCTGATCCTTGGTGAGAATGTAGATAAAGTCGTAATTAATTAATTTGGAATTTGAATGAAGCTTATGTGACGGCACATAGTTTGTTGAATGCTCATTGTCAAAAGGCTGAGAGAGATAAAACGAAGGCCCTGCCATTGTTATATGGGGCATGGAAACTGCTCGGCGAGGGTTCGCAGCGCCCATAAATCAGAAAAATAGAAACCGTTATTTTGCTTCCAGTTCATCACAGATCATTGGCATTAAACTGCAAGAGGTGACATTACAAGCGCTAAAAGTGAGAGGCAATGAATCCAAAAAGAGAGGTAATATAGAAAAGGAATCCCATATTTATTAAAATCCAGTGCTACATCTAATTAGTAACCACCCACATATTGTATATACAAGCACAGTATTGCGTACTTATTTAGTAGATGTAGCTGGGGTGTCACTTTATGGGGTGCGGAGGTAACGCTTACTCAAGGCCTTGGTGCCTAAGCAAGTCCATGTCCCTTCTGTTGCATTGGAAGACCTCCATATTATAATTCATTCATGTTGGGGCCTGTGACCCTAAAACTTCAAGTTATACCTCAAGAAATTACTCTGTCAACTGATTATTTTTTTGGTCTTCTAAGGGCACTTAATCAGGACCTGTCACTAATTCAGAAGTGGACAATTTTTGTTCTTACTTTATTCCCCCTTTACTCTCCTGAGTATTCCACCATTTTATTTTTTCAAATCCTCCATATGGTTCCAGAGAAATGGGCCTTGTTAGTTTATGTTTTATATATTTTTAATACAAGGTGGTGTGGTTACCAGGATCCTAGGGGGCGTGGTTACCAGGATCCTAGGGGTGGTGATCACCAGGATCCTAGGGGTGGTGGTCACCCGGATGTTAGGGGGTGTGGTCACCAGGATCCTAGGGGTGGTGGTCACCAGGATCCTAGGGGGCGTGGTTACCAGGATCATAGGGGTGGTGATCACCAGGATCCTAGGGGTGATGGTCATCTGGATCCTAGGGGGTGTGGTCACCATGATCCTAAGGGGGGTGGCTACTAGATCCTCTGGGAAGTGTTTTTAGGCTGGTCTTTATTATTACCCTGTGAGCCACACCCTCTTGTAAAGACTATAAATGTTAGCACTAGGTAGAAAGTTCTATATCTCTGAAACCGTAAGACGGATTTGAAAAAAAGAAAAAAAGTGGACTATTCAGGAGAGCAGCGACTGGATGCTTTTGACCTGGTGACAGGTCCTCTGTAAAAGTTCATGGCCAGGGGTTGTTTTCACTGGACAACCATTAAAGCTTAAGGACTCAATGCACAGTTTTAAACAGGACCCACAATTATCATGGGCGTTTAATGGAATTGATCTTCTCATATGTGCTAACGTGATCTTTTGGACACCATTGGCTCTAGGGCCTAAAAGATTTCTTTGGTCCAGATCAATTCTAAAAACAACACCCATGATAATTGGGGGCCTTTTTGAGATTGTGCATTGAGTCTACAAGCTTTAATGGGTTGTCCGATGAAAACAAGATATCATCTATCCACAGGATAGGTGATAAGTTGTCAATCGGTGGCGGTCCAGCCACTGGAATCTGAACCTATGAGCAGAATTGGGCACTTTGATCTCCGATAGAGTGAAGCACCGGGGCACATGCTTAACTACTGATCCATTAATTCCCTGTGAGGCTACCAAGTGCTCATCTTGGCTTTTCCCAACAGCCCCATCGAGAATGAGTAGAGAGGCCGTCGGGCATCCAATCTGCTGCTCCATTTTATAAGGGGGATAAAAGTGCTTTGCCATGGATAAAAATTCCCTTTAATGACAATTGATGAGGGACATAACGAACAGTAAGTTATCACCTATCTATGGAGAAGTGCTAACTTGTTTTTACGAGATAGCCCCATTGATCAGTTGTAAAGGGGAATAACCGTGGGAAAAAAATGTGAAAATTGGCACTATTCCTGGTGACTAGTTGACAATCTACCCTCTAAATCTCATAGTCACATGTGTCTTTCCTTACCTTTGACTGGATTGACATCCTAAAATAAGTGGTGAGACTTGATCACCTTTGAAATAAAAAAAGTAATTTTGTTATACTCTGTCAGGAGATATTTATGCCATATGTGTGTCTATATATCCCATTGGAGTTTTTTTTTATCATGGCACAATAATGTTTTGAATTTGCCTTACAGTAGGAATGATCATATGCTGATTGGTGGGTTTTGTACTGGATAGAACAGCATTTGATTTATCAACATAATGATCCCTTATTTTAATTCTATAAATAGTTTAGGATAAAACTAAAATATAAATTGAGCAATATCTGACATTTTATCAAAAACCTTGCCCACTGATGAGGTCCAGGTATCACAAAAACCCATTATTTTGTCTTAACAGCACTCCTCATGGTCTGGAGGGGTATAACAAGCAAAACATTTGTTGTTTAATATTAATACTTTCTCATAACACCAAGAGTTAAATGATAATAATGTAAAATAAATGTTATAATTTAGAATCTACTACTCAAAAGAAGCTAAAAATATAAAAATGTATTAAATTGAGTAGACAAGACAAATTAGGTTTTTATCACTCGATGGATGTGATTTGTTTGGATGGAATTTATACATTACATCTTTTCTTTTATTTTTACATTGATGATACTCTGTCAGGAGACGTGTATGCCATATGTGTCTATATATGACCTTCTATGAGTTGCATATCATTGGGGAGAGGTGGGGAAGTTCTATCATGGTACGATAATGTTTGGATTTTACATCATAATAGGAAGGATTAATGATGTCAATGGATGTAACATCATCTAATTTATCAACATAACTATATTGTTTTGACATACTGAGTATAGGATAAAAATAAAATATAAATTGAGCACTATTTGAAATTTTGGCATGAACTATGACCACTGGTGAGGTTTAGGCAGCATCAAATTCTTAACAGTTACGCCAAGGTACAAAAATGCATTCTTTCTTGTCTTAACTGCACTCCACATGGTCTGGAGGGGTATTGCAAGTGAAATATCTCAGTTTTTTTTAATTGTAATGAATGATTTATCATAACACCAAAAGTTAAGATAAAATAACGTAAAAATATAATTAAAATTACATTATATAATGAACTGCTAAAAATCCTAAGAAAAAGAATAATGAATTCAATTGAGCAGACGAGAGAAATTATGTTTTTATGATTCTACGGTTATGATTTGTTTGGAGGGAAATCATGCATTACGTCACATGTTTTTATTCTCGTTTTACATTTAAACATATGAAACATCTGTATAATGACAGCGAAAAATGCCGAAAAATTAGATAAATAATATAATTTGTCCTATTTCACATATTCTCCCATTGCAAACTGACACTTTGATATTTCCATCTTGCGTGCTGCACGGAGGAAGGTGAGGAGTGATAAATTCGCAGAGTCATTAAAGTAATGGATATGGCTATTATATTAGCACCATAATGAAATGCACTTACTGACATGTATATGAGTTTTCTAGTAAAATTGCTTTCCCCAATATACATTCGGAGTATATGCCGCACAGGCCTGCTAATATCACTTTGCATCTATTGGACATGAGTGATGTCTATGACATTTTTCACTGTAATTTTCCAAATTTGTCACATTTTAATTGGCACATTCAGGAAATCTCTGACGGAACAATGGCGTTGTTTTCAGAAAAAAACAGCAAATAGTCAACAGTTTGCCCTAATTACTTTTTTTTTCTATTGTTTTATGTGCTAGGAAACACAAAAAATAGATATTATAGGATGTGAAAAATATTATACTAAGGTTCACATACAAAACATTCAGACTCAGATATTAAGTGACATTTCCATCTTGCGTCTAGTGTATATCCAGCATTGTGAAAACAAGGACGGAACTATAGTGGGTGCAGGGGTTGGG
The DNA here is from genome assembly GCF_046119375.1 of Phyllobates terribilis. Classification (NCBI taxonomy): domain Eukaryota; kingdom Metazoa; phylum Chordata; class Amphibia; order Anura; family Dendrobatidae; genus Phyllobates; species Phyllobates terribilis. The sequence goes on along the minus strand of NW_027362764.1, from coordinate 46,612,813 downwards.
TTTGCATCCAAGTCCTTGGGCATTAGTTGGGAAGGTTTGGGGCCAGTGAGGCCCAAAAGGGTTTTTCTGCTCTATACGAGAAGATAGATGACATCCATGTTGGATATTTTGTACTAGAGATGAATGAATCTTTTGAAATTCGAATTCACCAGCTTTGACAAATTTTTACAAAAAAATTAGATTTGTGGCAAATTAATTCTTCAATTGCCCTGAAAAAAACATGTATCACTTTCTGACCCCATACCAGCTCTTACTGAAGTCAATATGACCTCAACATATATGGCAATGGGTAAACAGATGGTAACCATTCTTCACTGCTGTGCTGTCACAGACTATATGTACAGTTTATTCACTGTTTTATGTTTTTTTTCTCCCTATCTATGTTGCTGAACTGTGACGTTTTTTCACTATCCAGATTCGCTACAGAACCGCTGCTGCATTCCCTGCCTTGGATTTTATACAGGCTATGAAAATTCCTCTTGTTTGGATGTGCTATACCATGTGATGTGATAGCTGCAAGGCATTATAGGGATGACCTCCATGTTGCACCCGAGGTCATGTGCACCATAGAGTTCAAGTCCTCTTTTTCTCTCAAGAGGCAATTTGTATATTAAATTTCCCAGAGGAGCATTGCAGGGCGAATAAGCCTCCTTCCCTTGACATACCAGAGTCGGTATGTCACTCTCCACTAGGAGAAACGTTACCCCTTAGACCTCCTATCTAGGAATACGTCAAACCACGATCAATCAGTACAGTATAGGTATATTACTCAGATCACTGAAGCTACGCTTAGGTAATCTTTGAAGGTGCCTGTCTGTGATTGATAGAAAATTAGGGTGGCATAATTTAGGGCCAGTTTGGGGCTGCTCTTATAAGAGTTGTAGCTACAGTATGTGTTCATAAGGGTCACTGTTGTCCTCTGCAAAATGTATACATAACAATGGTTGGTGGTTGGATAACATGGCCTTCTGGCTACAGTTTTTGAAATTTGGATGTCTTACTGCCCACCCTCTTGGGTTTGCTCCATAAAATTGGTAAGACCGATATTGTTTGTCTATATGTGGCCAAATATACAAGTCATGCATGTGCAGCTTTGATGAACAAACATTTAGTGTTGAGAAACATTGTTTTTTGGGATGTTTGAAACAGTTTTATTTATGTTCTTTAACCAGTGGTCGGACATCTGCACCTTCGCTCCATTGAAGATGGGACTCTGCAGAGCCTGGATTTCAAGTTCCTGAGCTCTGTCCTTGGGATCACTTGGGATCTCAGTGGTCAGACCCCAAGGGATCAGTAATTTTTTTTCCTACCCCATGGATAGAAATAACAATAACTCTTTAATGCCTCATTATTTGTCATGCCAGGTGTGGGAAAGACTTAGTGCAACATAAAGGGAAGAGGGAAAGGGAGCCCAGACTCTAGGGAAAGGGGGGAAGTGGAGACCTCCTAGTCTGGTCTATCGTCACCCTGTCTCCCCTAATGTCCCTGTATTGGCTCTTCACCAATCTCCGCACGCTTACCTCGCCCTGTCTTTCCCTGGCGTTTGGTTAAGGCTAGGGAGGGGAGGAGATGAGCACTAGTTGATCTCCACTAAACACTATAGACAACAAGGAAGGACAAACAAGGGGAAATAGCTTAGCTTTAGCCGACTCCAGACAAATGCACACATGTCCTCAAGCTCCAGAGAGGACGAAGTACTGCTCTTGCTAAAGCCTTCACAGGTAGTAATGAATATCGCCCGCACCTCCCTCTAGAACACACCAGGTATTTATACACGCAGGCGAGGAAGTTAATTAGCCAGAGGGAGGTAGCCGCTGGGTCCTAGAGACAGCCTCTATAAAGATCTCTGTAATGCCAAACGTAGAGATCTCCTGCAACTAACTGCAGGGCGACTGTCTGTCACTTCTGACACACCCATGACATTATGCTTTTTTATTGCATATCTAGTAAGAGTTACATTTTCATAGAATTGTTTACCTTGCCACAGTGCTTTGTTTAATTTCAAGAAAATGTGGTCACCAGTCCTGAAAGATCTATGACCAGTACATTGCATTGCCAATTTAACATCTACATCTGCCGTGTTTGGGATGTGGCAGAAGGACCTTTTAGACCCCCTTAGATACCAGGGCTTCAGTGCAACTGCTGTTTCAGACGAGAGCACCCCTGCGGCATTCACATCAGACTGCCTTGAGGATAAAAGGATGTGACAACCATTCTCAACTCATTTATGATTTAGATCTCTGGCTGTCACATTTTTTCATTCCTTACATTACCATCCAAGAAGCCCTTCTGGAGGACTGAGCTCATTATTCCACTATCCTGGGACATCATAAAACTTTATAAAATGTTTACTAATTTCTGATCATATTCAAATAGGTGAAATGTTCAAGAAATATAAAATATGCCTGTGGGACACAGACAAGATACATCTCTTTGGTGATTTAGAAAAATAGTAATTTTCAAATTCGTACACTAAATAATAATCTTCACAGTTTGAAACATAAAATGTATTAGATCTATTAATTAATATTTATAGTAGATTAGAACATTAGATAATGTTTTAGCTTCATGTTGTTTTTAGATCTAAAATTTTGTGTCAATTTATTTTCATAGTGGTCAAAAACCTGATTTTGTATACAGATCTCCAAATCCCCTATATAGACATAGGATTAAATGATTTAATTTTGGTTACCTGCAGCCACCACTAGAGGGAGCTCAGGAGATTACTGTATATGGTTCGTAAGTTAGCTCCTGAGCTCCCCCTTGCGGTGGCTGCAGGCTGATAAACATGTATCTGTTAATTCAAATGCATATATAAAGAAATAAGAAAAATTATGCTCTGACCATAATTTAGGCATATTAAGTAAGTAAACAGTTTTTTTATGTATATTTTAAAATATTATAAATTTTAAATTATACAACATTTATATTACTACATTGGACAAAAATAAATTTTGGGAGGGATGTATCAGAAACTAAGGAATGAGAAATGTCTAATGTTAGGTGTTGGTTACCCCACATTATCTAGTAATTACATTGTGTACTAGTAAATAAATTCTATAAAATAATATATATAACATTGAATTCTTTTATTTTTTGCAAAAACAATACAAAATACATTGTACAGTAATATGTTTTGAACGTGTCCTTGCTTCTTCCTTTTTTTTTTCTTTATAATGAGGAAATCTTTTCTTGCAGATTTTTCTCATTACTGGGTTCACACAAAGTCATGTCAAACCTCAGACACAGTATTTCCTTCACTTTCTTTTTAATTTGTTGTTCAAAACAATCACTGTAAAATAATAGAATTGTTTTTTTTCTATCCCGGTTTTCATAATTCCACTTCTCAGACGCCCATTAAATTTGCAAAATCCTTAATGTCCTTATTTGAAATACTATTAAGTTTTTGAAATATATAAATATATATAAAATATATATTTCAAACACACTTAAAAACCCATTAGTTACAAAATAATTAATGTCCTTATATATATATATATATATATATATATATATTAATGAAAACATATTTATTTTAAAAACTTAAAATCCCATCAAATTTACAAAATCATTGGCGTCCTTATATATATATGAAAAAATATATAGTTCAAAAACTTAAAAACCCATTAAATTTACAAAATCCTTAATGTCCTGATATATATCTATATATATGAAAAAATATTATATTTCAAAAACTTAAAAACCCATGACATTTGCAAAATCCTTGATGTCCTCATTATATATACATATATATATATATATAATATATATGAAAAAATATATATTTCAGAAAATTAAAAACCCATTAAATTTACAAAATCCCTGATGTCCTTATATATATATATATATATATATATATATATATATATATATATATATACACATGAAAAAAATATATATTTCAAAAACTTACAAACCCAGTAAATTTTCAAAATCCTTGATGTCCTTATTATACTTATTATATATATATATATATATATATATATATATATATATATATGAAAAGATTCATATTCAAAAACGTAATAATATTTCAAATAAGGAAATTAAGAACTTTGAAAATGTAATGGGTGTTTGACAGGTGGAATTATATATATATATATATATATATATATATATATATATATATATATATAAATATATATATATATATATTGACAGATACATCTTTCTTGACCCATTAAATATTCATCTGATTGCTATATTTAATTAGACACATTACACATAAGAATCAAACATGGTAATAAGACATGAAATGAAATGGCTAATTAAAAGAAAAAATAAAATAGCCTAATTCTCGCATAACAACAAGACATATGCTGTACTAAATACCAGTTTATAAAATATAAAATGAGTCAAAAATTTTTAAAAAATGCATATGTAAATAGTTATATTCTATTGCCATACCGCACCATTTATTCAAAAAAAATGCTTAATGAAAAGAAATCTTACACTGATACATTTTCACCTTAAGTAGCAAAATCTTTTGCTACAGTAAGAAAAAAAGAAAAAAGAGGAAATAACATTTCCCTTCATTTGATTAATATCTTCAATTCCTACAATACACATTCACTTCATTATACTTGCGAACACACCGGAGCGTTCACGTGAATGTGACATTATTTTATTTCTAAATTTAATATTTTGACTTTTTACGGAAACATTTTCTGAAAAGAATTAAGTGAATCATTTGTCTAGATCTCTATATTCCATGGAAGGAGGATTTTTTATTTTTTTTATTTTTTTTATTATTTCCCTGCCTGAAAATATGTGTAAATGCTATAGTGTTATAGAAGAGCATTTAAACGGCATCTATACACCATTGAACATGGATTGACTTCAGTCTCTTTTTCCAACGACTGCGGAGCTCAATAAATAATAGCTCAGATACAAACTGTAATGGCTGTGAAATAGAGGGAAAATAAAAGAAATCTTTTGTTTCATCCTCTGTGTGTTCCGGAGAAGGTTTCTTTGAGTAGTGGTTTTATCATTAAAAGCTGGTTATCCACAGGCATTTGCAAATGAGCTTCACTGTCAGTTTATCTTACATGAACACTTCAGTCATTTTTATGCGACAGTACAAAGGACTTGCACTGTGGGAATTCAGGAGCACAGCTGTCAGAAATGCCATCTTTACATATTACTGTCCAAGGCTTGTGTCTCTCCTTGCTGCAGACTACAGATGAGAAATCTCAGGGGATTTGTATAGCATAATACGATTGCTTACTAAAGACGGAGTGAAAACAAATCTGCAAACACAAACCATACGAAAAAAAATAAATATATATATATATATATATATATATATATATATATATATAAAGATCAGTTAAATTTTATTTTTGCATTTCTAGAAATTCCATTTTATCTCTTGAAGAAATTAAAAAAAAATAATATTTTTAAATAAATTTAAATCTCTTCTTTTTGTACTAATTTATTGTTTTAATTACTTTTATAATTAATATTTATTCTCATTTTTATTTCCCTTTTTTATTTATTTTTATTCTCTCTATATTTATATACACCTTGTCGTGGTGGGATGGCTTTTATGCTTTTTTTTTTTTTTTAAATCAAAATAGCTTTAACTAAGTGTCCTATATTATTTACATTTACTATAACAATTTACTGATTTACTTGCTGTAGGGTATATGCTCATTTATTTTTTCTTGGGTTTTCTTTATATTTACATATGTAAATATTTCATTAATATTGTTGCAATTTATTTTCTGCATAATATATATATGTGTATATATATATATATATATATATGTGTATATATATGTATATATATTTATATATATATATATATACAAATTGCCTTTCAGAGAAAAAGAGGACCTGAACTCTATAGCGCCACCTGCTGGAAGCAGCAAGCATGGCGAATAAGCCTTCTTACCTTGACATGCCAGATCCGGTGTGTCACTCTCTACAAGGAGAAACGTTACCCATATATAAATATATATATATATATATATATATATATATATATGTATATATATATAAAGAGTAGCATTGGAAAAAAATGTCATTTTTAAAAAACTACCATTACATCCAACCTAAAAAAAAACAAAATAAATCAAGGAGATACTTGTTCAGAAGGGTTCATTTGTAGACCGATCCACATTGATTAAGGTAGCACAAAGGATTATGCTCCTACAATCACTTCTAATTTCTCCTGAAGAGCTCGACTCTATATTTGTTATTTTAGTCTATCTCTAAACCAGCTTCGCTACACTTTTCAAAGTAGACTTTTGTGGATTCCTAGTTTGTTGGCAAGGCTCGGCTAATAAATATGTCACTTTTCATTTTCAGACTATCCATGAAAGTACTATTGGATTGCCCAATTCACACTTCGATAGCCCCCCTGTGAATATTATGAAGATAACCAGTGATATTCTCATTTTGGGAGCTTTTTATCTTGAGTGCGGCTCAGGGTGAAATAAGAAGCCACAACGGCCCTTATCTTTATAGAGATCATTCTTTAAAACATATATCCAGGCAGTTCATTCGCATTGTATAGCATCGCCATAATAACCATTGACTTTCTGACTCATAAACTGGATAAAATCACTGATACAAGTTTTTTGAGTCCATTTTTTGTTTCATTTCCTTTCCTTATAGGTCACTATCGGTACATACCTACTCCTCAACAAATTTTGAAAATAGTTTGAAATATATATATTTTTTGCATCTTACATACGTAGCTGCCGGTTGGGATCTATCACTCAACGATCTCTTACAGGCTTTTAATGAAAGCAGCTGGTCTCTTGTGTTATCTACATCAGGAATGACAGAGAACACCATCATCTTGTTATGGCAACTGGTGACCCCATGACATCAACTACTGTTGGGCTACTTACATTGACCTTGCTGCAATCTTGGGCTAGTGGATATAAAATTGTAGTACATGTACCACAAGGGGATAAAATTCATATCTCTCGGAGATGCGTTAAGTGATTTATTTCTACTTTGATATAATGTATGTTAGTGGGGACTTGGCTTAAAAATATTGAGATTAATTGGTCTAGAGTATGATGTGATCTCGATCACCATTTGGTCATCATCTTTAGTTTATCTTCAAGTTATTTCTTTTGGCATAATTCCTTGGCTTGGGTTGGGTTCCAGTTCTCCTCATTGTTCTGGCTTCTAGCATGACCTTGACTTTTATATCTTGACTGAGACTACGCTAGTTTCTAATAAAGACTGGTTTAGCTAACTGTGCCAATAGTTCATTGTTCCTGTGTCAACCAACTATTGTGCACTTCTAAGCCCGCCATTAGATGCCATTTGATGGCCATTAGATGGCTGTTGGCCTAATGGTGGCAGCTATCTCTGCTGTCTCTCTCATATATCAGGGAAAACACTCTTGTTTTCTCTATGATAGAGCTGTTACTAGACATATCTGGCAGCACTTTATCTTTGGGAGAACAAAAGGATTGTCATTCCAAAATTGGATACTCCGGATCCTTATCTCCCTTCAATAATCTATTGTACACTGCCTTTTTACACATTGCAGACGATTGCATCAACCACAGAAGGCCAATATGATCTCAGGTGTGACTGCATGAGATTCCCCATAATGTCTTGACGTTATCACATCACATAGTAAAGCACAGTCAATCAGGAGGGATTATGAGAGCCAGTATAAAAGCTGCGGCAGGGTATGTGGCAGCGATTTTAGGCTGATTTATGATAGTGTAAAGAAGTCAGGGCTCATAGCTCAGCAGAATAGACCGGAAGAGAAAGTCATAAAATGTTGGACAAATACAAAAGAGAGTTGGACACTTGCAGCAGTGAAAAATATGAGTGTAGAAGTCAACAAATAATACAAAGATTCAGTTGCTAGTGGAAGAGATGGGAGAGGTGTCAGGAGCAGTGTCAGACTCAGTGTGATTGATCAGTAATATGGTGAAAGTGGCATCTGTCCTGATACATTTGAATTTCATTTTTTTTCTTTATTCTTAATGCACTAGAAAGCAGCAGCAAGACAGTACAATAGTTTTTGCCAAAAAGTCACAAGTGACTGTACTGAATTTTTGCATTTCTTGTGCAAACCTTTTTGCGAAGTAGAGAATAATTATTTTTTAAAAAAACAAAAGAAAGTGCCTACCTCACAAACTGTGCATGTAGCAACCATTTTTTTACTCATCTGTTTTACTAGTCAAATTTTAAATCTGTACATAAAATACAGTGGCAAGTTGCAGATGTTGGGTTTTTAGTCTTATACCTAACCTACCATTTGTTATTATGTCATTATTGGAAAGGAGGGTGAATTTTGTTGAAAAAAATATCAAGGAAAATGTAAATATTTAACTGTGCCTGTCTGTTTTTTGCACACCTGTTTTACTAGTCCATTTTGACAGCCCTACATACCACACTTATACTGCCTCCTGGTGATATTTTTTGCTTTCTGCACATCTGCCTTCCTACCTGGAATTCATTTTTACATCTTATTCGATGAGGGTTGAAAAATTAGGGTTGAAATGATTGTAAAAAGTTAATTATAGTGTTGTGTAAAATGCATGGTAAAAGAAAAAGTCGAATTGACAATGGAGGGGGTAGTTAAAAAAGAGAAAAAAAATCCACACCATGGCTAAGAATGTAGGAACTGCTAACAGAAGCAGAAGCACCACCCCAACTCCAGCTGGTGTGTGTGGGAAGGCCCAGATGGTGTCATGGACTATATAGGACATCACTCACCTCAGTCACAGCTACACCTCAGTTACCTCTGACAGTGACACCGTCAGTTTGACTTAGTGTTCTGGACAGAACGGTCTGCCTGATCACAAATGACTAAGAGGGATAATTTTTAGATTTTTTTTTTAAATTAAAAAGCGTGAAATCTGTCAGTGCACTGTGTTATTAAATGGGCTGTTTCTCTTTATGGTGTGGGCACTTTGACATTACGAAGCCTTTTGTTTGCTTTAAAGAGAAAAGAAAGGAAAGGTATTAGATACAGTCCTTGGAGACCTTTGCACAAATCTTTTCCCGGCAATCGAATACATTTTCTGCAAATCGAAATTTTTGCGAAAAATTGGCGAATTTGAGTTTCAAAAGATTCCCATCTATCTATCTATCTATCTATCTATCTATCTATCTATCTATCTATCTATCCAATCATCCATCTCTCTATCCAATCTGGGTAGGTAATAGAGGTCCCCTGACTTTTGTGAGACCCTTGTCAAGGTACCCTTGGTGACCCCGTTTCATCCGCGAGCGTCCATGTATTTGGAGCCAACATGTTTTAGATTTTTAGATTTTTCTTTTTAAGTCTTGTTGTAATAAATGACTACATGGAACGGCAGCATGTTTTCAATTACAACATATATCTCTATGCACCTTTTCTTTGTATATTTTCATGTATCTGAGTAATTGTGCCTTTCCCATTGATCCAAATGTCTTTGTTTTGTCAGTAAAGTCTATTCCCAGTCATGTAATCTGACTTTTATTTCGACTTGAAAACAAATCAAATACATGCATTTAGCTGCTTCCCCGAGTCCTCTGGAGGATCTAAGTCTATAATGTCTAACCTCAGTCTTCCTGAGTCCCAGGTGAGCCCGGTCTAGTCAACTTGATCTGACTTGCTCTTTTCTTACAAGGAATTGATCTCAGCCGCGTTTCACTTTGCAGACACTTAACAGTTTAAGCAATGGCAATTTAATGAATAACTTTTACAGAAATTTCCCTAATGAAAACAGTTCGTAGAGCTGATGACTTTTGGGATGTGTTTAACAAGCTATTCTTTTATACTGGATGTAACAGCAGCGAGGCCGGAAACAATCATTGTATCATTATTGGTTTGTTATTCAAAATCTAAGAAAAAAAAAAAAAAGGATTGTAGTGTATTGTGCTTCAGGTCTGTGCTGAAATGAGAATATAATAGCTACAATACAATAGATAAAATATGCAGACACCGTTAAAAAGGTTTTTATTTTTTTTCACCCTGGTGGAGGCTTGTATTGCAGCTGAGCCCCATTAAAATAAAGAGAGGTCAGATAAAGGGGACCTGTCACCATAAATATGTATTTTTTTTTAATCTCATTTAGACGCCGCTGTTTTTCTGAATCCGGTGTTATTTTCCTTTTGTTTTTATGTCTCTCCATTCCTGAGATATGACCTCCTTTTCCCTGTATAAAAAGCTAGTTTTTCTTTAGCCAACTAGGCATGGTCCTCAAGAAGATGCCTACAGAGTAGAGTTGAGGACCACACCTACTTGGCTAAAAAGACCAGATTTACCTACAGAGAAGAAGTAACCATATCTCAAAAATGGAAAGGAGCAGGAATAAAAACATCGCCGGATTCAGGAGAACAGAGGCATTTACACCAGGTAAAGGAATTACATGTCTATAGCAAGTGAAAGGTCCACCTTAAATAGGACACAGCCTATATACAAGTGATGGAAAAATATAGAACTTGTTTTTAATCTCATGTAACGCCTTTATTTAATTTCAAAATATAGATTTTGTCCTTAAAGAGGTCTCCGGCTGACAGCTATTCCTCCCAAAAACCCCTATACACAAGCATGCTCATTTTGGCTGAGTGTACATGTTTTCTCAATAGGGAGAAGAAAGCAAGTGTAACATCCCTGGCGGCGTGCTGGCATGGCTTACCATCTCCCACCATGCAAGACCGCCAACTTACCTATCAGTCCAGGCTGCTCATTTTACTCCAGTACTTGCTGTGTGCATGTCTCTTGTCTGATTGCTTAGGGCGGCGGCACGGTTACTGCCTGATTCTTAAAGTTACAGTGTGCGCACTCCTAATGCGTCCCCAGCATATTGCTGTGAGTCACTGAATACTTAAACCCCCTCCACCCAGTAGGAGGTGCCTGAGCAACACTTTCTTTCAGTGTGTTCTGTGCAACTGAGTTGCCAGGTCCTGTCCTGTATCTTGTCTGTTTCCGACACCTTAGGGGCTGTATACCCAGGCCCGTTACCTGTATCTGTGACTTCTAGTCTGCTTCTGCCACCCTGGTTTCTGAGTTCCCAGGCTCGTTCCTGTATCTTGTTCCGGGTTCAGTTCCTGTCTGAACTGTGTCCTAGCCCGTTAGCTGTTTGTCTCTATGTCCGTACCTTCCCTTTTCCTGCAGTGTCTGAACCTGCACCTTACTCCAACTCATTGTCTCTGTACTTCTGTTTGTGAGTTTTGTGTCCACTCGCTACTTCATTAAAAGTACCTTGTGTGTATCTGGTTCTGCTTGTCCCATTTCCCTGCCTCCGTATCTACCTCCTGTGTTCTAACTATCTTCCTGTGTTTCCTAGTCTGTTCCATGTCAACAGAGCCCTGTCCTGTTCTGGCCTGCTTGTCCGCCGCACCTGCGGTTTCGCTCTGCTCTATCCTGCCTTGCTTGTCCTCCGCACCTGCGGCTTCGCTCTGCTCTGTTCTGCCCTGCTTGTCCTCCTCACCTGCGGTTTCTCTCTGCTCTGCTTGTCCTCCGCACCTGCGGTTTCGCACTGCTCTGTTCTGCCTCGCTTGTCCTCCGCACTTGCGGTTTCGCTCTGCTCTGTTCTGCCTCGCTTGTCCTCTGCACTTGCGGTTTCGCTCTGCTCTATTCTGCCTCACTTGTCCTCCGCACCTGCGGTTGCGCTCTGCCTCACTTGTCCTCCGCACCTGCGGTTTTGCTCTGCCTTGCTTGTCCTCCGCACCTGCGGTTTCGCTCTGCCTCGCTTGTCCTCCGCACCTGCGGTTTCGCTCTGCCTCGCTTGTCCTCCGCACCTGCGGTTTTGCTCTGCTTTGTTCTGTCCTGCTTGTCCTCCGCACCTGCGGTTTGTTCCTGTATCCCAGTCTGTACTGGTCCCTATCCAGCCTGCTTTCCTACCTGCCAATACCAGCCTGTCTGCATACCTGCCAGTACCCGCCTGTCTGCATACCAGCCGTGCCTGCCAGTATCCACCTGTCTGCATACCAGCCGTGCCTGCCAGTACCCACCTGTCTGCATACCAGCCGTGCCTGCCAGTACCCGCCTGTCTGCATACCAGCCGTGCCTGCCAGCACCCACCTGTCTGCATAGCAGCCGTGCCTGCCCGTTCCTGCATTCCCCGGTGTGGGTCAACAGCTGTGACCGGGGTCTGACCTGGAGTAGCACCTGGGCCACCTCCCACGTCCCTCCTCAGACCACGGAGTCGATTAAGCTGCCGTGTGTTCGTGGTCAGATCTGGTGAGGCCCCTAGTCACGCCCCTCCAGGCACTCCTCGGTTCATGGCCCAGTGGGACCACTAACGACGCTCATGCCAGTCAGTCCAGGCATGAGCGTAACAGCAAGTCACTGTCAGACATCTTTGTTGATGGATTAACTTCCCTTGGAAAAGGACTAGATGTTAAAACTTAACATGCTCCATACTTCTCTCTTTTGAAATTACCAAGGACCCGTTGGCTGAATCCTGCTGCTAAGTAAATGGGACACCATTTAGGTGTAGAGCCATAGAGGGCCCAATGTCTTCCATATCCATGAGTTGATAAGCCTAGAACATCTTCACAACATTTTAGTGGATCCATCTAAACTAAATGGGATGTGGATTGCCAAATGTTACCAGATCTTTCCTATTTTATTATGTCTGTGCTTGCCTCTTTGAAATAGGTCCAAAGACACTCAAGGACATAACAATAAGCGTGCTAAAGGACATACCAGTGTTTGCCTTAAGGCCCCGTCACACTTAGCAACGCTACAGCGATCCCGACAACGATACGACCAGTCTGTATCATGATGCATGCCTATGTGTTTCTGTGTCTGAGTCGTCAACAAGGTCGTTGGTAAGGTGTCAAACACACCGAGGCATGCTACCCAGCGGGGCCGCAACGATCAAAGAAATGTCCAGACCATTCCGACACGACCAGCGATCTCACAGCAGGGGCCTGGTCGCTGCTAAGTGTCAAACGTAGCGAGATCGCTACTGAGGTCGCTGTTGCGTCACAAAACTTGTGACTCAGCAGCGATCTCGCTTAGTGTGACGGGGGCTTTAGCCAGGGTATTTAGATATAATATTGGGCCTTGTGAACTGAATAATTGCCCCAGACGAAGAAAAGTCTATCTGGGTCTGTGTTAACACTTGAGACTGACATACATGGAAGTATTTGCTTGGAGACGACTCTGCTGACTCCTCCGCCTTCTGCTTGTTAAGATTTCCTGGTTAAGTTCATTATGGTGTTTACCGCTCCTCTCATATCTCAGGATCTGATTAATAAGAAGATTTATGAACATGATTTGTTTTACAGGATCCTATTTCTGGAGAGATTTACAGAATCACTGCAGATAGTTCCAGCGCAGCGTACGTTGTTTATTGGCTTTATTTTCTTTACAGCAAAGACTGTTGGGAATACAGATATAATGCCATAACCATCTGTCAGCGTCAATGGAGGCATGTGGCGAGGAAGAGACTGTAGATCAGGGATGCAGAGAAAATAAGAATCATAGGCAAAAAGCAAGAGAACAATCACTACATTTTCTACACATAAATCTTTATTATTTATCTGTTATTTGTTTATTTATATCTATTAACTGCATCTATCTATTAGGATTGAGAGAATCTGCCCAAATTAGAATTTTGCTGATTCTCTCAGAATCTGCCGAGAAACTCAATTTGCAGTGAATTTATTTGATATACATCGAATGAGCCTTGACTGCTGTTAAAATGCCGACCCCCAAAGCATAATAAAAAGATGGGCCGGGAAAGGGTTAAAAAAACATTAAAAAAATATCATACGTTCATAGCCCCTCATCTGTCCCTGCAGCTCCCCGCTTGTCTTTCTCTGGCTCCCTAGGCGTCCTCGATGTGTGTTCTGACATAATGACATCATGATGTGCATCGTCCTATGAGGGGCAGCTCATGTGATGACATCATCGTGTTACACCACACATTGAGGACTAGCCGGCGCCAAAAGGGTGAAAGAAGAGTGAAAAGAAGAGCAGAGATGTAATGGACTGGGGGCCGAGGAAGCCAACAGAGCTGCGGTGACAGGGACAGGGGAGTATGAATTTTTATTGTTTTTTAACCCCTTTCTGTCCCAAGTTTACCCAGTAAAATAGTGACCAGCTGGAGCCAATGTGCTGGATTCACACAAATGTAAATTCCCAAATATGTGATTTGCTAAAAGGATTTGATTTCTTTTGAACAGATTCACTCATCATCATCATCACCACTATCTATTATGTATTATCTATCTATGTATTATCTATCTATCTATTATCTATGTATTATATATCATCTATCTATTATCTATCTATTATCTTTCTATTATCTATCTATTAACTATCTTCTATCATCTATTATTTATCTATCTATCTGTTATCTATCCATTATCTATCATGTATCTATTTTCTATCCTTCTATTATCTATCTATTATCTATCCTTCTATTATCTAACTATTATCTATCTATTATCTATTATCTATCTATCTATCTATTATCTATCTATTATCTATTATCTATCATCTATCTATTATCTATCTATCTATTTATCTATCTATTATCTATCTATCTATTATCTATCTATCCATCTATCTATCTATATATCTCCCATATGTACAGTATACAGTATGTGTTATGTGAAGCCCCTCTATATGAATCCTGTTTGTACTCACACACATAGATGAATCCCCCCTACGTTCTGTCACTGTTCTCCTCCTTCTGTTGGATAGAGGCGACGCTTTCTTCCAGCGTTAGTATTTCTTTTTGTTTCATGGTCAGATTCTTTTATCTTCCCGACACTTCAATTACTGACAAAAACTGCACATAAATGCTCTGTGCCGCTCGGTACCATTTGTAACGCAGCCTCCATTGATGGGCATAACACACGTACTGTGACCAATCCTTAATGAGACCCGGTAGGCCGGCCGATTGACATTGATGGAGATTTCTCCATTCTCAGTCATTGCGGCGTCGTTTTCTCTTCAGTCAGTGTCTGAAAGGAAAGCGAATCAGACGCCACATCCAAAAGCGCAAGAGAAAAAGGAAAAGGTCAAGTTACTGTTCCTTGCCAGAAATTAATTAATAAAAAAAAAAAAAGGAAAATGTTTTTAAAAAATTCTCCATTACGTCCAATGTTAAGTAGCCCTCTCCTCGCCGGCGGAGCACCGGGTACCACGATACACTGATTCTGCTGATTTATGCACTAAAGACTTCAGAGAGCGAAGACAAAGCATGAAGTGAATTTTCTTATTTTTACGGCAAAAGGGGTAAAGGAAAATTAGGAAAAATGTAAACAATGGCGCACGTTGTACTGGCAATTTTTCTTCTGAGAAGCTTTGGGACATCAACTTTCTTCAAGGTTTTACCCCATATGGAAAATGGAGATTTTTTTAGGAAATTGTTTAAAAAGTTATTTTTTTTTTGCATTTGTCTTGCATTATTTTAGGGCTTCCTGCTTGCCAGGGGAAGGAGGGGGGTCTTCCAAAAATTGAAAATGCTGCTAGCCTGAATTGTGAACGCTCCTATACTGCAAGCTTTGCCTTTGCAACATCGGAAAAGAGCAAGGTCACAAAAGCCACCCCGATCCAGTAACTTTAGAGCAGCGCTTGTAAGCTGTAAAGCGAAAAGCTTGTAAGCACTTTGCTCCTTGCCTATGATACCGGTCACTTCTGATAGATTGCAGCAGTGGCAGGTAACCTAGGCAATGCACTGTACAATACATAATTAAAAAGAGTAAATTGCAAAGTTGTTTGTTTTTACAAGCACTTTGCAATTTTACCAATTTTTTAATGGTGCGAAAACCACTTGAAAAGGTTGGACCCCTTGTGATTATGTATGAAAAATCATCCAATAATAAGACATGTTTCCAGAATTGCTTTCTCTTGAAAAACTTGACAGTTTCACGCGTATGGTAAAGATCTTGTGTGCACATACCAGAAATTTTGCCAACTTTTTCATTGTTTTAGTTGCAGTAGGTATTAGATATGTTCGTCAGGGTTCAGTTTTCCCGATACAGATTTTCACATAGTCTGTATAAACTAGAAAAAGAAAAAAAAAATCTTTGCTTCCTGCGACCACCACAAGAGGGAGCTCAGGAGCTTATATATTGAACTCAGTAATAAACCAGCATGCAGTAAGCTCCTTGGCTCCCTCTAGTGGTGGTGAGAAGAAGTTGGAATGGTATTCTTTAACCTTATCTCTGTGCAGATGAGGTTGTAGCACTGTTTTTAAAATGTTGACTCTTCTTTGGTAAGATAAATGACTTGGAAATAGTGGATTCCTGTACTGTTTCCCATGATCCAATAAAACAAGAAATGAAACATTTCTGAACTGGACACTCTGTTTTCCAAGATCCAAACGACAACCGCTTGAGCTACCTTTATAGTATAATCTACCATAGCAGATGTGGGTCATTCCCTAAGAAACAAAAGTAAAAATATTCTGCCATATTTGACTACTATTTGATAACTAGAGAAGCAAGAAGCTCTGTTCCTTACACTGCTTTTAAAAACAGCAGTGTAGTAATACATATAACCACTAGGGGCAAGCAGGTTTTTCCAACTCTATTTACTGATTGATTGTGTGCTATTCAATGGCTAGTAGAACATTTTTTTTTGGGGGGTGCACAGTGGTTCAGTAGGTAACAATTGTTCTACTTTATATTTAACCAAAAGCAACATCTGCATAGAGTTTTTATGGTTTGCTGGGGCCCAATTCATTATTGCACTTTTTGTCTAGTTTTTGGTGTTTTTCACCTGTTTTTTTTATGTATATTCTTTTAATTTGCACCTTTTTTAAAGTCTATGCGTTTACCTGTTTTTTATTTTTTCTATGTTTTTCATTGTGGGTAGCGTTTTCAGATGTTTTCGGATGAGTCATTAATTGCGACGTTTTAAAAAGTCACAAAATGTTTGTGCAAATACACTCCATTTCCTTCCCTTGTAGTGGTTTTATACACTTCTGAGATTTTTCACTCAAATTTTGCAATATTTTTAGTGGACGAGTAACGCATTTTGCGCTATAAAGTCGCAAGAAAGTTTAAAGACAAAAATAAAGAATGTTTTTGTACAAAATTTGTTCACCCATTGTGCCATTTTGGAAAATTTGGTATAAAAAATGACTACAAATGCCAAAATACACAAAAAAAAAGAAACGTGATTCAAAAAAATGTAACTTGTTCCTAGGGGGTGGGTCAATATTCTGTATTAGCTGATGCAGTCTTAGATATAAAGATAGGCTAGAGAAAACAGTTTTTCAGCCTGACAATATATCTAAAGCATATTTGTCAACCATTCTCAAAAAGTATGCAAAACTGCATAGTTGCTTTAAGACTCTGTTCACATATTCATTGTACAGTAGATTTTAGTCATTGCTGTGGTGGATCCATCATATGAGCAATCCGAGCTTGCGACAAGCCCAATGACATATAATGGGGTCTCTTCAGGTTTCTTTTTGGTTCCCGTTGACTTGTTGGGAGGAATAATGATGGATGCTGGTGGGGTGAGCATTGCCTTTAAGAAGGAATAAAAGTATTACTCATCCACAGGGATCCAAGTTTGCTCTTTTCCCTCACTGCAGGGCCGGCGTCAGCACCCGGCGCACCCGGGCAAATGCCGGGGCCCTGAGCAGGCAGAGGGGCCCACTGGCGCACCCCGCTGGGCTATGGGCGGAGGAGAGCGGTGTCAGCGCCCGCCCTTCTCCGCCGCTTGCTCAGGGCCCCGGCAGCTGGATACTTACCTCTCCCCGTGCCTCCGCAGATCAGCTGTCTTCCTGCTCTGCGCTCCCTGTGACGTGTGAGGTCAGAGGGCGCGGTGACGTCTTTACACCGCGCCCTCCCCTGAGCCGTCACAGGGAGCGCTGAGCGGGAAGATGCCGACAACGCTGGAGTTCGGACCCGAGCAGCGGGCAGCAGGCAGCAGGCAGCGGGCAGCAGGCAGCAGGTGAGGAGAAGGGAGGTGAGTATTTGATTTTTTTTTTTAATGTATGGAGGCATCGGGCATTATAAGGAGAGGGGGGGGGCATCCTGCATGGGGCATTATAAGGAGAGGGGGGGACATCCTGCATGGGGCATTATAAGGTGGGGAACAGCCTGCATGGGGCATTATAAGGAGAGGGGGGGACATCCTGCATGGGGCATTATAAGGAGAGGGGGGGACATCCTGCATGGGGCATTATAAGGAGAGGGGGGGACATCCTGCATGGGGCATTATAAGGAGAGGGGGGGACATCCTGCATGGGGCATTATAAAGAGAGGGGGGGGGGACATCCTGCATGGGGCATTATAAAGAGGGGGGGTGACATCCTGCATGGGGCATTATAAGGTGGGGAACAGCCTGCATGGGGCATTATAAAGGGGGGGGGCAGACTGCATAGTGCATTATGTGGGGGGGAACAGCCTGCATGGAGCATTATAAGGGGGGGGGCTGTATGGGGCATTATGTGGGGGGGTAACAGCCTGCATGGAGCATTATAAGGGGGGGACAGCCTGTATGGGGCATTATGTGGGGGGTAACAGCCTGCATGGAGCATTATAAGGGGGGGACAGCCTGTATGGGGCATTATGTGGGGGGTAACAGCCTGCATGCAGCATTATATGGGGACCAGTATCCTGTATGGAGCGTTATAAGGGGACCAGTATCCTGTATGGAGCGTTATATGTGGGCCAGTATCCTGTATGGAGCTTTATATGGGGGCCAGTATTCCGTATGGAGCCTTATATGGGGGCCAGTATTCCGTATGGAGCCTTATATGGGGGCCAGTATTCCGTATGGAGCCTTATATGGGGACCAGTATTCCGTATGGAGCCTTATATGGGGGCCAGTATTCCGTATGGAGCCTTATATGGGGACCAGTATTCTGTATGGAGCCTTATATGGGGGCCAGTATTCCGTATGGAGCCTTATATGGGGGCCAGTATTCCGTATGGAGCCTTATATGGGGGCCAGTATTCCGTATGGAGCCTTATATGGGGGCCAGTATTCCGTATGGAGCCTTATATGGGGGCCAGTATTCCGTATGGAGCCTTATATGGGGGCCAGTATTCCGTATGGAGCCTTATATGGGGGCCAGTATTCCGTATGGAGCCTTATATGGGGGCCAGTATTCCGTATGGAGCCTTATATGGGGGCCAGTATTCCGTATGGAGCCTTATATGGGGGCCAGTATTCTGTATGGAGCCTTATATGGGGGCCAGTATTCTGTATGGAGCCTTATATGGGGGCCAGTATTCTGTATGGAGCCTTATATGGGGGCCAGTATTCTGTATGGAGCCTTATATGGGGGCCAGTATTCTGTATGGAGCCTTATATGGGGGCCAGTATTCCGTATGGGGCCTTATATGGGGGCCAGTACTCCGTATGGGGCCTTATATGGGGGCCAGTATTCCGTATGGGGCCTTATATGGGGGCCAGTATTCTGTATGGAGCCTTATATGGGGGCCAGTATTCTGTATGGAGCCTTATATGGGGGCCAGTATTCTGTATGGAGCCTTATATGGGGGCCAGTATTCCTTATATGGGGGCCAGTATTCCGTATGGGGCCTTATATGGGGGCCAGTATTCCGTATGGAGCCTTATATGGGGGCCAGTATTCCTTATATGGGGGCCAGTATTCCGTATGGGGCCTTATATGGGGGCCAGTATTCCGTATGGAGCCTTATATGGGGGCCAGTATTCCTTATATGGGGGCCAGTATTCCGTATGAAGCGTTATATGGGGGCCAGTATTCCGTATGGAGCCTTATATGGGGGCCAGTATTCTGTGTGGAGCGATTCACCGGTTTCTGAGCTATTGTGGAATTTACAATAGATATCACTCATGTAATGTAAGAAGTGAAATCTTGGCCTTGTACTATATATATATTTCTCCGCCGTATCTCTGCATCATGAATCGTGGTATGTGTTAAAGGGGCCACTGAGACTCTTTCGCCCGGGGCCCAGAAAAACCTGGAGCCGGCCCTGCCTCACTGCATAGCTATGATGAATAAAGTTTGAAGAGATTAACAGTCGCGCATGCGCACCGCTGTTCCAATTAAAGTTTGTGTCTGACGGAGATATCCAAGCACAGTGAAAAATCCTGTAGTCTTCACGAAAGATATTTGCTGCTTATCCTCTTGGACCTAAATCATCCATTCTTCCTCCTTGAAAAACCACAGTGAAGAGAGATTTAAAGGGTTTAATGGTCGCACATGTTGCTCCAGTCAAAGTCTGTGGAACTGATGAAGACAGCTGAGCACAGTGCAATAGTTCTGAAAAATTCAACATTCTTCCTGTTAGGCATCAGTCTTGTGCTGGATTTGAAATGGGTCCAGGACCTTCTGTGGTCTCCCATTTCAGTCCAGCCAGGGCTGATGCTGCTCAGCATCACCATCAGCCCCAAAGCCTAGCTGGTCCGCGAGCACTGTATGTCTCCCAGGTAGTTGTGCCTAGCAATGTTAAGCATAGGTTGCAGAGGGAGACAGGGCTTGTGGAATCTAAGTCCAGGATTTGCCGCACTGAGCATGTCCGTGACCTGGCGGATCATGATTGGTGGCTTGGCACCCACCTGACCCGGTGATCTTGCACCGCCTTATTGGTCCACGGGTAATGTCACCAATGGCGCGTCGGTGGGCAGGGCTTAGTCTTTAAAAGGCCCGCCCACAAAGATGGCGACGCGCTCAGATCATTTGAGCTGGCTGTTTGTAGTGTGCACGCTTACTCTTGTGCTCCTTGTAGAGCCATAGCTTTAGTCTGTTCCGCCTGTGAGCTTATAGAGCGGGTTTGCTCAGTCCGGTAGCACGCCGGCTGAGTGCTCGAATACCCGGCGGGAATCTCACCCGCACCCTAGCGCCTACTCCTATAACGTAGTGCCTGTATCGAAGACAGGGCTACTGCTTCTCCCACGGTCACACGTCTCCCTGCGGTTCTTGGAGATTGTGTGAACCGTTATACTAGCGCCAAACCCCATAGCGTGGCGCCTGTATCAAAGACAGGGCTACTGCTTCCCCCACGGTCGCACGTCTCCCTGCGGTTCTTGGAGATTGTGCGAACCGTCTTACCCTTCCGTGTGCATTAACACGAAGGGCTAAGATAGTTGATAGGTGCGTCGCCGGTCGCTCTCCCTCCGTGCAGTTAAACGGAGATAGAGCGTACCGCTTTACCCGTTCCTGTGTGAAGAAACACGGAAGGGTTTAACATTTAAGTTGTCACTTGCCTTTCCACCTGGAAAGTGTTCGGCAGCAGTCCTCCAGGCTGCATCGCGGACCCCGGGGCCATTAAAATAAAGTTGTCTGCAACCGCCCTCCTAACACTTCCTCCCTACACAAGGTGAAAAGGACTAGCAAAGACAGCCAAGCACAGTGCAAAAGCCCATAGTACACAAAAAGAACATAATTTCCTATCCACATGGGCCTAAGTCAACCATTCTTCCTCACTGAAAAACCATGATGAAGAGGGATTTGAAGGGATTAATGACAGCCAAGCAAAGTCCAATAATTTGTAAATAACATTTATTACTGTAATACTAATGCCGGCGCCCCTGCATGGTTCTCCTTCCCCCTCCATGCAGGTACGCCGACATACTCACCGCCCCAGCTACGCTGCGAGCTCTCCTTCTCCTGATTCCCCTTCCCTGCTTCCTTTGCACTCCGCACAGACTTCCTGCTGGCGTGTCCAGTGCTCGCGCTCCCCTGTTCTTAAAGGGGCTGCACACGAACTGTGAAAATGCCCCCAGCCAATAACTTTGAGTCATCTTGTTTAAAAGGCACTTGCCCCATTAGGGAAGTGCCTGAGCAACCCCTGAAGTTAGTTTATAATCCTGATTCTGTTCTAGTATTCCTGGATAGTGTGCACGTTACCCTGAAGCTGCTCTGGCGGTATCTGACACCTTTGGGGTCAACAGCTACAGTACTGAGGACTGCCTAGGAGTGGTACTTGGTGGCTACCTGAAGCTCAAACCTGACTCCACTACCAGAAGCTCCCTTGAAAACCAGTTAGCCACTTAGCTACGCCCCTCCTAGGTAAGTCCGGCCCCGTGACACAGTGGGTCCATGAACCATGTGCGCCCCCTGTGCGTCTAACAATTACTAATCCACAAGGACCCAAGTCTACCATTCTCCCTTTCTGTACAACCATGGTGAGGAGGGTGTTGAATTTTTTGAAGGGGGCACATCCGCGATACTGTTCTAATTGAAATCTGTGGAATTGATAGAGATAGATGAGCACAGTGCAAAGTCCAATAGTTCCTAAAAATTCACCATTCTTCCTCCCTACACAAGGTGACGAGGAGTTTCAAGGGATTAATGCTTGCGCATGTGCATTGCTCCAATTAACGTCTATGGAACTACCAAAGACAGCCAAGCCCAGTGCAAAGTCCCATTGTCACGCAAAAAAAAAAAATATTGTTACCTATCCATATAGACCTAAATCAACTCACTGTTCTGTATTGAAAAGCTACAATGAAAAGGGTATTGAAGGGATCAACGGTTGCATATGTGCAGTGTTGCTCACTAGTGATGAGCGCATGTGCTCATTTAAGCCTTTAAATGAGCACACTTGGGTGCTCGCCGAGTATTTGCGGTGTGCTCAGCATCTAGGTTTGATCCGCCGCGGCTGCATGTGTCGCGGCTGTTAGACAGCTGCGACACATGCAGGGATTGCCTAACAAACAGTCAATTCCTGCATGTGTCGCAGCTGTCTAATAGCCGCGACACATGCAGCCACAGCGGATCAAACCTAGATGCTGAGCATGCCGCAAATACTCCGCGAGCACCTGAGTGCTTGCTCACACTTAAAGTCTGTGAGACTACCAAGAATAGTGCAAAGTCCCATAGTTCCCAAAAAAACATTATTTTCCACACACGTGGACTTAAGTCAGCTATTCTTCCTCACTGAAAAAACACGATGAAGAGGGATTTGAAGGGATTAACTGTTGCGCATGCGCACTGTTGCTCCAATTAAAGTCAGTGGGACTACCAGAGACAGCTGAACACACCGCAAGATCCAATAGACCCTAAAATGACATTTATTACCTATCTACAGGGACCCAAGTCCACCATTCTTCCTCGCTGCACCACCACGTTGAGGAGGGATTTGAACTGTTTCGCGGGTGCGCATGCGCGATACTGTTCCGACTCAAGTCTGCGGAATTGACGGACACAGTTGAGCACAGTGCAAAATCCTGTAGACTTTAACAAATTTGCCTCTGCTACACCCACACTTATTATCATCTTCTTTTGACAGTTACCGAGATATAATTGAGTAGAGCGATTTTCCATATCAATAAAGATATATTAAAGTAACACTTAATTTCCAGCGCTTGTTATTCACATTGAAAAGATGTACCAGCGCTGATTTTTAATAGCTTGTACATGTCAATAAACCCTGTTAGCCCAGATTAGTTTAGTATTTGAAGAGCGTTTACTGTGAATGGAATATTAACATCTTGTGAATTCTTCTCTTTTTTTTTTTTTTGAACCAAAAGATGGAGATCAATTAGGTGTAAATTATAACTTCTATAGAACGAGGGCAGCTGTGAATCGCATTCAAAACAGACGGGCGCCGGCTCGGCTCTGCAGATATTACTCAGCCTTTTGTTCTAAATTGTAAATCAGTACGGTTTAAATGTCAGAAAATCACTGTCTCTGAATGCGCGATATTTATTGACTGCTCCTGAGAAGCAGTTTGAAGATCTTTTGTGAAATCCTTCATTCACTATGATTCATCAATACTTTTACAACGGCAATAAATGTTCAAGGGTTTGTGGAGCTTAGTGGAATTAGAAACAGTTACCTGTCCTTGTACTTGATATCTCCGGCTTTTTTTGTGCTTGCAGAACAGAGTCATTGCTGAACGTTTCGAGAAAAAAAAAGAGAGATACAATCTGTCATAATGGTTCTTGTTTTTTTACAGATGGAGCAGAATTTGTTGCACCATACAATGAGTCCAACAGATCATTGAGACAATGAGGTTAAAGGTGTTGTATCATAAATCCAAGCCTTTTCCATATACTCTATTAAAGAGGTTGTCCACTACTTTTACATTGATAGCCTATCCTTAGGTCATCAATGTCTGATCTGCCGGGGTCTGACACCCAGCACCCAGTCAATCAGCTGTCATCGGTGGCGGTCGTCAGCCGTAAGTGCTCACTTGCGGGCCCGGCCGTCTACTTGTAGTGGCCGGGGGTTGTCACTGCACATCCACCTTCTATTAATTTGAATAGGAGGCAGATGTGCAGTAAACAGCCCCGGCCACTACAAGTAGACGGCCAGGCCCGCAACTAGTTCCTGCCGACATTGATAACAGCTGATCGGCGGGGGTGCCGGGTGTCGGACCCCGGCCGATCAGACATTGATGACCTATCCTAAGGATAGGCCATCAATGTAAAAGAAGTGGACAACCTCTTTGAAGCTTATGGATGTCAACGACTAGGGTACTCTGCTCAAGAACCCCCGACTAATGAGACAAAGAGCCAATACTCCAAGTATTATATGAACCGTGATGATTACCATAAGGATTTGAAGGATCCTCGTTGGTACTAAATGACAGCTGGATGTAAACCTCCTTAGCTGGCACTCGATTGTCAGCATCCTGGGTACCACTGGCAGTTATGAGGCCCTTGCAAAGCTATGATGTTACAGTGCAAAAGACATCATTCCATTGCAGGGTCTTTGTAACCACCCGAGATGACCAGTATGCTCATTCTTGGACTGGCCCACCGGAGAGCAGGTGAATTCCCCCATTGCAGGGTCTTTGTAAACACTAAAGATGACCAGTATGCTCATTCTTGGACTGGCCCACCGGAGAGCAGGTGAATCCCCCCATTGCAGGGTCTTTGTAAACACCAGAGATGACCAGTATGCTCATTCTTGGACTGGCCCACCGGAGAGCAGGTGAATCCCCCCATTGCAAGGTCTTTGTAAACACCAAAGATGAGCAGTATGCTCATTCTTGGACTGGCCCACCAGAGAGCAGGTGAATTCCCCCATTGCAGGGTCTTTGTAAACACCAGAGATGACCAGTATGCTCATTCTTGGACTGGCCCACCGGAGAGCAGGTGAATCACCAGGTGGGCTCCTGTGAAGGAGTGCTAGTGAGCACTGCTAATATACTTGATTATTTATAGAAAAAGGCATCATCCAATAATTCATTATACAAACTATTCAATTTAAGATTATAGAAAAGCATAAAAAATTTGTGTACTAGTGTAAGGTCATTTTTCCATGTAGCTGAACAGTGGGCCCGTAGATTCAATATTACTGGTGGGTCTTTGTTACCCCAGTCTGGCACTGAGTATGCCAATACATTCAATGACCGGCTGCGGAGGTCTGCAGGACCATGACCATGGTCCCAGCACTCACGGAAGGTGTAACATTATATCTTTATTATATCACACTGTGGAAAAGTCATTATGCGCTGAAACATTCAGTTGGATGAGTGTGATGTAATAAAGATGTAAGGTTACACCTTCCGTGAGTGCTGGAACGTCTCTGATTTTGCACCATTTACCCTCCTGTTGCATCTCCGTTACAAGGGAGTGCCGATTATTTTGGAGTTCTGCAAGACCATGATTTGGCTGCCATGTGGACAGGGGGACCAGGGCCCTACAAATCTATTTTGCTCACTTCTAATGAATCCCCCGAATGGCAATCGGCTAACTAACACTATACTTCAGTGCAGTGTTACATCCTATAGGGGAAATATATATTAAAATATACGATAACATCAGATTGATAAAAAATTTCAGAAACCTAATCTATGATGATCAGCTGATCGGCCAGTGGGCTTTAAATAAAAAGAGGATTTGTAATTATATGATATCATAATGTGCTGCCGCCCTTCCTTAAAAAGATGAGTCCAATTTAGAAAACCACCCAATAATAGATTTGGTACAAAGAGCTTCCCTCACTCTGAACGATCAGCCCCATCTCTGCTTTACAATAGACACGAATGGACAATATAATTCTTATTTTCCACTCTGGAAGTGCTGTCAGGACATTGAGCTCGCACTGTCACATTTCCCCACAGATCACAGCTGATCGTTGGGTTTTAACGGGGTGATGATACTTTGTGATGTGCTGATTGGGAACCTTCTATCAAGAAGAGTTTCATCAGTATACAGCATATATAAACT
Organism: Phyllobates terribilis; assembly: GCF_046119375.1. NCBI lineage: Eukaryota > Metazoa > Chordata > Amphibia > Anura > Dendrobatidae > Phyllobates > Phyllobates terribilis. The sequence goes on along the minus strand of NW_027362764.1, from coordinate 46,586,802 downwards.
TATTCGTTTCTGTTCTGTTCATATTGATTTTTAAAGATGAGAGGAGGAAATAAAAATGGGTCCAAATTATTCATATAGCCTTCCCCACCTAATGAAATGTATGGTAAAAAAAAAATCTAGAAAATTGTGAGAGGCTCATACTGCTTTGAGAGGAAGCTTTCTGCAGCACAAACCTTCGTCCCACTCTGTAACACAGTCTATGAAAGAATAATCCGTGATACTGAGCTAAGCGCCATCTGGTCTATTAAGTCCAACCCCTTTTAACACACAGAGGTAATATAGATTTAAACAGCCACCACTAGGGGGAGCTCAATGCATATCAATTTGTACAGCCACCACTAGGGAGAGTTCACTACCTACAGATTTGAACAGCTACCACTAGGGGGAGTTCACTACATACAAATTTAGACAGCCACTACTTGAAGTGGCTCACTACATACAGATTTATACAGTCACCACTAGGAGGAGCTCACTGCATACAGAGTTATACAGCCACCACTAGGAGGAGCTCACTACATACAGAGTTATACAGCCACCACTAGGAGGAGCTCAATACATACAGAGTTATACAGCCACCACTAGAGGGAGCTCACTATATACAGATTTATACAGCCACCACTAGAGGGAGCTCACTACATACAGAGTTATACAGCCACCACTAGAAGGAGCTCACTACATACAGAGTTATACAGCCACCACTAGAGGGAGCTCACTACATACAGATTTATACAGCCACCACTAGAGGGAGCTCACTACATACAGATTTATACAGCCACCACTAGAAGGAGCTCACTACATACAGAGTTATACAGCCACCACTAGAGGGAGCTCACTACATACAGATTTATACAGCCACCACTAGAGGGAGCTCACTATATACAGATTTATACAGCCACCACTAGAGGGAGCTCACTACATACAGAGTTATACAGCCACCACTAGAGGGAGCTCACTACATACAGATTTATACAGCCACCACTAGAAGGAGCTCACTACATACAGAGTTATACAGCCACCACTAGAGGGAGCTCACTACATACAGATTTATACAGCCACCACTAGGAGGAGCTCACTACATACAGATTTATACAGCCACCACTAGAAGGAGCTCACTACATACAGAGTTATACAGCCACCACTAGAGGGAGCTCACTACATACAGATTTATACAGCCACCACTAGGAGGAGCTCACTACATACAGAGTTATACAGCCACCACTAGAAGGAGCTCACTATATACAGATTTAGACAGCCACCACTAGAGGGAGCTCACTACATACAGAGTTATACAGCCACCACTAGGAGGAGCTCACTACATACAGATTTAGACAGCCACCACTAGAGGGAGCTCACTACATACAGATTCTGACAGCCACAATACTAGAGGGAGCTTACTGTATATAGATTTATAGTCACTACTAGGTGATCTCACTGTATACAGATTTGTCCCACCACCACTAGAGGGAGCTCACTGTATACAGATTTGTCCCACCACCACTAGAGGGAGCTCACTACATACAGATTCTGACAGCCACAATACTAGAGGGAGCTTACTGTATATAGATTTATAGTCACTACTAGGTGATCTCACTATATACAGATTTGTCCCACCACCACTAGAGGGAGCTCACTGTATACAGATTTGTCCCACCACCACTAGAGGGAGCTCACTACATACAAATTTATAGAGCCACAACTAGAGGGAGCTCACTACATACAGATTTATATAGTCACCACTAGTAGGAACTCACTACATAAATAATTATACAGCCACTACTAGGAGGAGCTCAGTACACATAGATTTATAGAGCCACCACTAGGGGGAGGTCACTGATTATTGATTTATACAGCCACCACTAGGGAAATCTCACTGCATAAGGATTTGTAAAGCCATTACTGGGAGGAGCTCTCTACATGCAGAATTACACAGGCACCATTAGGAGGAGCTCACTGCATACAGATGTATATAGCTACCAATAGGAGTTGCTCACTACATTCACTTTTATAGAGCCACCACTAGACAGAGCTCACTACATATAGATTTATACAGCCACCACTAGTGGGAGCTCAAATCATACAGATTTATACAGCCAATACACTTTGGGGAGCTCACTGTACACAGATTTATACAGCCACCACTAGGAAGAGCTCACTGCATAAAGATTTATACAGCCACCACTAGGGGGAGCTCACTGCATATAGAATTATACAGCCATCACTAGGCAGAGCTCACTACATATAGATTTATACTGTCATCGTCATCACTAGGGGGAGCTCACTACATATAGATTTATACAGCCACCACTAGAGGGGGCTCACTACATACAGAGTTATACAGCCACCACTAGAGGGGGCTCACTACATACAGAGTTATACAGCCACACCACTAGTGGGAGCTCTCTACATACAGAGTTATACAGCCACCACTAGGAGGAGCTCACTGCATACAGACGTATACAGCCAGCACTTGAGGGAGCTCATTACATACAGAGTTATACAGCCACCACTAGGGGGAGGTCACTATATACAGAGTTATACAGCCACCACTAGAAGGAGCTCACTACATATAGATTTATACTGCCATCGTCATCACTAGGGGGAGCTCACTACATATAGATTTATACATCTACCAATAGTGGGAGCTCACATCATACAGATTTATACAGTCACCACTAGAGGGGGATCACTACATACTGAGTTATACAGCCACACCACTAGTGGGAGCTCACTACATACAGATTTATACAGCCACCACTAGGAGGAGCTCACTACGTACAGACTTGCACAGCTTCCATTGAGTTCAGTAGTCGCTATATAAATGCATATATTTCTAGCCTCCCTTGGCTGTAAATAGCCAGAATTATTAAAAATTGTTTAGCAGTCATTGGGAAATCAGCCCATTCAGCGTTGGCTATAAGACTCTATGATATCTGTGTGCGCTGCTGGCAGGTAAACACTTTATAATGGTGCTGATAATATTTTACAGATGATGAACAATAATGAACACAGATACTTTAGAAAATGTAAAACCCAAGGAAAAAACGACTCTCGGGCTAAGTGGCTCTATTGAAATGAAATAATTCAAACATTGTTCTATACATAAAACCTACCACCTAAGTGATTAAAATAAATGAAACCTACTATGAAACAAATAAAATGCTTGTGAGCGTTCGTATTTCTGAACCACTTGGCGACAATGAGCTCTTGTTAATTGATGATTGTTATTCAGAGCATTATGTTCACAAAATTGTTACTGGGAGCGAGATGTTTACAATGTTTGCAAATTTGGGGAGGAGACAGCTGTATGAAACAGATTGTTTTGGGCTTGAAGTAATGCCAACCAGCCTGGCAATTGTTACCGTCTCTTCCCTGTATTGTACATGTGCTCCAGAACTCATTAGTATGCCTATTTTTTATTAATTAACTTTCAAAAATGGAGTTTATATCATAGATGCCGTTCAAGTTGCTTCAGAACTGGGCAAAAATGGAAATAAGAGCAAACTTGGATCAGCAAATATCCGGAATGAGTCATATTTACAGTATTATCAGTATTAGATTATTTTGTATCACATTCCAACATATTCTGTTATACATTGCAGATATTATAATATAGGTATTTATAGGTATAAAGTATATATTTTAATGGTCCTTGTATTCTCAGACATTGTCATCTAATTTAATAGATGATGTGATAAAGTGACAATAACTTTATTTAAATGTTATTGGTGTTTACTCCCCCCTCAAATCTCTCCAAAGTGCTCGCTACTAAGTGTTTTCCTTTTGTGTAACTTGTTCTCTTCATTTTATCAAGTGTAATTCATCTCTATGAGTTGAGACGCTGGAAATGATTAAAGGAAGTGAGACAGGGTATTAGTCTCTTTACTGGAAATGGTTGGTTATATCTCTAAAGTAAGTGGGGGCAGGTCTTTGCTTCTTTACAGGAAGTGGGGGCGGGTCTTCAACTTTCTAGAAAAAGTGAGGGTGGGTATTTGTCTCTACAATAAGTTGTGGTGGATATTTATATCTCTACAGGAAGTGGGGTCGGGTCTTTGTCTCTTCCGGAAGTGGAGGCGGGTCATTGTCTCTCTACAGGAAGTGGGGGCAGGTCATTGTCTGTAGGAAGTGGAGGCAGTCATTGTTTCTCTATAGCAAGTTGGGGCAGGTCATTGTCTCTCTACAGGAAGTGGGGGTGGATCTTAATCTCTTTACAGCAAGTGAGGGTGGATCTTTATTTCCTCACAGGAAGTAAGGGAGGGTATTAATCTTTGTAAAGGAAGTGGAGTCAGGTCTTTGTTTCTCTACAGAAAGTTGGGTTGGGTATTTTTCTTGAAGTGGGGGCAGGTGTTTGTCTCTCTTCAGGAAGTGGAGGTGGGTCATTGTTTCTCTGCAGGAAGAGGAGGGAGGTCATTGTCTCTCTGTAGGAAGTGAAGGCAGGTCATTGTTTCTCTGCAGGAAGAGGAGGGAGGTCATTGTCTCTCTGTAGGAAGTGAAGGCAGGTCATTGTGTCTCTACAGGAAGTTGTGGTAGGTATTTGTCTTTCTACATGAAGTGGGGAAGGTCTTTGTCTCTCTTCAGGAAGTGGAGGTGGGTCATTGTTTCTCTACAGTAAGAGGGGGCAGGTCACTGTCTCTGCAAGAAGTGGGGTGGATCTTTATCTCTCCAAGAAGTGAGGGAATGTTTTTGTTTCTCTACAGGAAGTGGGGGTTGGTCTTAATCTCTTTACAGCAAGTGGGGCTTTGTGTTTATTTCACCACAGGAAGAAAGGGAGGGTATTGAATTCTCTAAAGGAAGTGTGGTTGGGCCTTTGTTTCTGTACAGGAAGTTGGGAAGGGTCTTTGTCTCTATACAGGAAGTGGGGAAAGGTCCTTGTCTCTCTACAGGAAGTGGGGACTGGAAATTGTCTCTACAGGAAGTGAGGGTGGATTTTTATCTCTCTACAAGAAGTGGGGGCAGGTTTTTGTCTCTTTGCAGCAAGTGGGGGTGGGTCTTTATTTCCATACAGAAAGTAAGGGAGGGTATTAATCTCTCTAAAGGAAGTGGGTCTTTATCTTTCTATAGTAAGTGTGGGTGGGTCTTTGTCTCTGCAAGAAGTTGGGATGGATATTTATATATCTAAAGGATGTGGAATCATGTCATTATCTCTGTACAAGAAGTGGGGGCAGATCTTTGTTGTTCTATAGGATTTGGGGAAGGGTCTTAATCTCTTTAGGGTCTTTATTTCCCTACAGGAAGTAAGGCTGGGTACTAATCTATTAACAGGATGTAGGGGCGGATCTTTATCTCTATACAGGAAGTGCAGCTACTGTTTGTCTCTCTGCTCCAGCTCACATGTCTGTAAAACGGCCTATAAGAATAACAGAGAGCAGGGCTTTCTATTCAGGTCTGGTGGACAATTGAACAATGTCAGCAATAATACATTCTGGGAAGTCAGCAAAGGAAGTTCCAACACCTGTAGTGCTAGAAGAATGTAAATGACATAAAAAACATTCATGCATGACAAATTACAGCACAGGAGAATCAGGAAAAATTTTTTGTGTATTCACCAAAAGCAGTTTTAACTTGTTGGGGAGGAGGGTAGCAAAATTAAACTATTCTACAGGTTTTGTACAAAAGAAAAGGTATGATTTAAAAGTTCCCAAATTAATAAAGGTGTTTATTTAACCCAACATTAGGTAAGGTCATGTTTCTTTGAATGATCAAAATATATTTAAAGGAATGAATGATCATACATGTATTACTTTTTTTAAACTCTTCAGAGAAACATACTTGTAATCTAAATTTGAGACTGAAAGAGTGAAAACTAAGAAAATGAAATATTGTGATGTATAGAAGAGAGTAGTGAGCATGCTTTGAGATGGCACTGTGCTGAGAAGGGGAGGAGGAGAGAGGAGGAATGAGGATGAGGGTTCACTTGTGATCGTATTATTATAAGAGGGTTTAATCACAATAAAAGGTAACAACTCAATCATAAATGGTCCTACAGCCAAATCAGCATTCTATGGCTGCCGGATGGGAGACCTCTGAGTGTCCTACCTGTTGGCCTGGCATGATGGAGGTTCAGAGGGCTTCTGTCCGGTGGCCATGGAGTATTGATATATATATACTGTATGTATATATATGTTTCTTCTTGGATTTGTATGTCCTGAGTAGCATGGGATGACCAGTTTTAAAAAGAAAAACATGATTTTGAGATACTCTGTTTGGAGATGTTTATACTATATGTCTCTATACATTGCCATCCAGTGACTGTCATGCGTACTGCCACCTGTTGAGGATTTCCCTTGCATTGCGTGAGAATGTATTAAAGTTTCATTGTGAGAAAATTTAAACTCTTAACGAAATTTGCTGAAAAGTAACAGTGGCCGCATATGCATTTTTTAATTTAGAAAAATTTGATTGAAGGTCATTATTAGATTGTAGAGTCTCTCTCTTTATAAAATTAGAAAAAAAAGGAAACCTATTTTTTAATCAAAACAACAGCACCTCTATTATTTATGGCTATTTCTGCTATTGCAGCTCAGTTCTATATTGAAGTTCAGCTGGAATATCTGATAAAATCCATGGACAAAACAGATCATGTGTGTTGACATAAAATGTGCTACATTTTTTTTTTTTATAAACTAAAATTTTAACAAATCTTTAGAGGAATTTAAAATATAAAATTGGTGGAGGGATGCGGGCACAGTGTATTCTTTACACTTTACTCATTCCTTCCCCTCTGGCCCTTTCTTCATTAAGTCCCTCTCAGTAGAAATCTGTATATTAGAGTCTTCAGAGTGCACGGTGCAAGCTGCAGAATGATCTTCCTCGCTGTGTATATTTGAGCACAACGGCCGTGGTTAATTCTAGTTATTAAGTTCGGTGAGCAGGTTGATGGGAGGATTAATCCTCAATAATGGGAAAATGGAGAGTCCTACATGACACATAATAGTAAATTAATGCACAATTCATTGTCAGGTCTTCAGGAAAAGGGATTTAATTCCTCTGATGTCTTTGACCTTTGATGCTCATTTTAATGTCTTATATAAAATGAGGCATGGTGTTTGGTGTCTAATATGGACTTTATATTAGTCTAACATTATATCTGTGCATTTATTGTTCTTTCTTTTAAGATATAAAGTAAGATAAATAAAGAAATGTCTATTTTCTATGTATTATTATTCCTCATTATTATTCCACCCTTTAATATTTACATATATTTCTATAAAATTTTAGGCTGCAAATTCAAGGTAGATTTCAAGACGTTTCCTTGTCTTGAATAAACCAAAAATCCAATTGAAAACATTTCATATGAGAGACAGAAGGTTAAAAAGCAGCACGAGCATTTTAACGCTAGAGTAAGACAATAGACAAGTTCAGAGAAGAGCTACCAGGATAGTGAGCAGACTGCAAACTATGTCCTACGAGGAACGGTTAAAAGATCTGGGAATGTTTAGCTTGCAAAAAAGAAGGCCTTAAGAGGAGACTTAATAACTGTCTACAAATATCTGAAGGGATGTCACAATGTAGAGGGATCATCCTTATTCTCATTTTCACAAGGAAAGACTAGAAGCAATGGAATGAAACTGAAAGGGAGAAGATACAGATTAGATATTAGAAAAGAAAATTTGACAGTGAGGGTGATCAATCAGTGGAACAGGCGGCCACGAGAGGTGGTGAGTTCTCCTTCAATGGAAGTCTTCAAACAGAGGCTGGACATCTGAGATGGTTTGGTGAATCCAGCATTGAGCAGGGGGTTGGACCAGGTGAACCTGGAGGTCACTTCCAACTCTGACATTCAAGGATTCTCTGATTCTATAGATGATGGGAAAGCACACCTCCTCATCCCTCCTTCCTCTCTCTTTACAATGTTTACTGCTGATGAGGCAGAGCATGCCCACTACATTTCTAGATGGGATAAAAGTGCTCTGTTCTGCTAATCAGTGCAGGTCCCATCATTTCGACCCTCACAAATACAGAAGTTATCGCCTATCCTTTTTGTTATCAAAAGTAGAAAGACCAGCACTCTTGTGGTTGAAGAAGTTTCAAATTTTTATTTAATCAGTAGCAACATAAATAGCATCAATGACGCGTTTCGGCTCAAACTATGTTTGATTATACATGGGACAACTTCTCTAGTCACGAGCACCACCAACTTCACGAGGGCCGAATGGATCACTTGCTGTTCTATCCTTTATATAGGTGATAATTTGCTTTCTCCGAACAATCCCTTTAAAGCATCCGAAAATGACTCTTCTAATATTGACTTTGATTTACCTGTGTATATAGAAAACTTTCACTTGACATTTAATGTATTCCATGTCTTTGAAAATGGCAAATTAAGATTTGGTTCGGTAGAAAGTTAAAGTTTGCTACATCTTTATATTGACTGTTCTGTCTTCTTATAGTGCCTGGTTTAATGGATTCCCTATTCAGTCTCCAATTGACAAAATCCACTTATCTTCAATAAAAATACGGTGAACAATTCCCCCATGTGTCTGTATCTGGTACTGCAGCTCTTTCACATGGACGCACATGCATAGATGTCATTGTGTCAGGTGCTAAAGTAAAGGAGTGGCTAAACGGAGTGGCTAAACAGACCATCCATGACCTACAGATGTGTCCTTCCTCTCTTTTTCCTCTCTGTGAAATATCCCCAGATGAGTAGAACAAGATGACCATTTGAAAACAAAAAATAAAAAAAAATATGAGATTGTGATACTCTGTCTGGAGATGTTTCTACTATATGTGCCAATATGTGGCCAGATTTTCTAGCATTTCGTGATATTTATTGAATTTGCATTGTGATAAGTTACAGTTCTTAACAAAATTTGACTAGGATGGTTACTTTCAATGTTATCTCCCACTATATTAAAGAAGCACCCCTCCCATCAAAGTTTTTATCTTCTTAATATATTGCAGGCATCATATCATATAGAACTGTGTACTTACAATTGCTTATTTTGCCTTTCTATCCAGTTAATTCTTCTCTTTTCCATTAGGTCTATAACATTAAATGATTAAAAACTGACTAGCTGAATCCTTCTAAGCACTATGACGGAACAGGAGGTCAATTTTCCCTGCATGAGTCATCATTAGACCTGCAATACTACAACCCTGGCAGCCCAGCAGTGATGTAGAATTGTAGTTCTAATGATGACTCATGCAGGGAAATGAGACATCCTGTGTCTACATAGAGCATAGGAGGATTCAGTTTGTCTACTTTTAATCACGTAATGTCACAGACCTATTGGAAAAGAGAAGAATTAACTGGGTAGAAAGGCAAAATGAATAATTGTGATAGATGTAATTATATTACACCTATCTTTATATTTATCTGTCATCTACCCAGCTATCTATCTTGCATTACGTTAATGTCATAGCATATATTATTATTACTTTTTTTTAAATGCATTTTATGAACTGTATTTGCAATATAGGTTGAACACACTTCCTTCATTCATGGTGTATTATGTGGCGCCATGTCACGTGCGCAGCACACTTAAGCTATTGAAATACAGTTACATAATAAGTGTCACTGACCTTGATGTCGCACCTTGCATTGACATCTATCAAAAAGTCCTACTGAGTTAATGGCCCTTATCTTCCTTCACTTCCATACAGTATGAAGTCGAGCCTTGATCAGAGTCAATATATTTTCCAAGACATATGTCAGATGTATGTTACATGTCAAACACACATGTAAAAGTCTGTGAATAATGGATGCCTGGTCTCGCTTAATTCTGCAGTATTCATTTGATGAAGGAAATGCACAGATTCAAAAAATACAATAAACAATTAAGAGACTTTAAGGTTACATTCTTTTTTTCTTGATGTTGCCACTTGGTAGTAGAGAAGTGCTGTACATGTGATTCCATTCCATTCCTCGAGTTTTATTAAAAAAAAATTCTGATTTTGGAGAACCCTTGTCACCCGGTTGAAGTTTCCTTAGTTGGAAAAGCATTATCTGCCGGTTGAAGTTTGTTTAAAAAACAAACTGTGCTTTTCTTATCTTCCCGAATGTTGAGTCTCCACTGCTACATCAACATCGACAGAGCTGCATCGACAGTGCTGCATAAACAGTGCTACAGAGACAGTGCTGCATCAACAGTGCTGCATCAACAATGCTGCATCAACAGTGCTGCATAAGCAGTGCTTCAGACAGTGCTGCAGAGACAGTGCTGCATCAACAGTGCTGCATCAACAGTGCTGCAGCCAATAACTGAGCTCAGCGGCTCTGTCCGAGTTGACAGTCCAAGGCGCTCAGTTATTGGGAGCAGCGTATTTACGCGCTGCTACATAATAACTAACAGAGGGAGCAGTGTTACAGACTCGGCACTGGACACAGGGAGGAAAGGTAAGGCACAGTTTGTTTGTTATTAAAGTAAACTGCATTTAGTGAATAAGGCTTTTCCAAAACCGAAAAACCCCTTTAAGTGCTACAATTTTTCACACTACAAATATAATAGAAAAACCATTGATGGACTGCAACTTACATCACAACCACTAGGTGGCCACGTATAGACATATACAGCATTATCATCTATCACAAAATCTTGTTTTCTATAAAAGCAAGTCATCTCCCACCAGAAATTTCAGCCAATAATGATCTAGGAGAAACATTAAGGGAAGAAAAAAATAGCATCAGGTTCTTAAAATAGGTTCCCCAACCTGTGTTGTGTCATTGATGATAATTTGCTATTCTCTGACATATAAGGAATCTCCATTCTAGAGACACAAGCAAGTCCCATAGTTGGGACCCACATTTACTGTATAGCGACATGTAAAAGTTTGGGCACCCCGGGTCAGTTAAGCATTTTGAAAATCGAATGATCTCTAAAAGGCCTAAAGTTACAGATGACACATTTCCTTTGAATTTTAGGGAAAAAAAATATATTTTCATCTTTTACATTTTAAAAATTACAAAAAGGAAAATGGGCCGATGCAAAAGTTTGGGCACCCTTGGAGATTTGTGTGCTCAGATAACTTTGACCAAGGTTTCAGACCTTAATTAGCCTGTTAGGGTTATGGCTTTTTCACTATCATCGTTAGGAAAGGCCGGTGATGCAAATTTACCAGCTTCATAAAAACCGTGCCTCCTCTAACCTTGTGCCAAAAACAATAGCCATGGGTTCTTCTAAGCAGCTGCCGAGCACTCTGAAAATTAAAATGGTGGAGGCCCATAAAGCAGGAGCAGGCTATAAGAAGATAGCAAAGCATTTTCAAGTTGCCCTTTCCTTAGTTCAAAATGTAATTAAGAAATGGCAGTTACCAGGAACAGTGGAGGTCAAGATAAGGTCTGGAAGACCAAGCAAAATGTCAGTGATAGCTGCTTGTAGGATTGCTACAGAGGCAAATCAGAACCCCCGCTTGACTGCAAAAGACCTTCAGAAAGATTTAGCAGACTCTGGAGTTGTGGTACATTGTTCTACTGTTCAAAGACACCTGCACAAATATGGCCTTCATGGAGGAGTCATCAGAAGAAAACCTCTCCTGTGTCCTCACCATAAAATTCAGTGTCAGAAGTATGCAAAAGAACATCCAAACAAGCCTGATGCACTTTGAAAACAAGTCCTGTGGACCGATGAGATTAAAATAGAACTCTTTGGTCACAATGATCAAAGGTAATTGTGGAGAAAAAAGGGCACAGAATTTCAGGAAAAGAACATCTCATCAAGCATTAAGCATGGGGGAGGATCAATCATGCTTTGGGGATGTGTTACAGCCAATGGCACTGGGAACATTTCACGGGTAGAGGAAAGAGTGGATTCAATGAAATTTCAACTAATTCTTCATCTAAACATAACACCGTCTGTAAAAAAGCTGAAGATGAAAAGAGGATGGTTTCTACAAATGGATAATGATCCTAAACACACGTCAAAATCCACAATAGACGACCTCAAAAGGCACAAGCTGAAGGTTTTACAATGGCCCTCACAGTCCCCTGTTCTGAACATCATTGAATATCTGTGGTCAGACCTCAAAATGGCAGAGCATGCAAGACGCCCCCAGGAATCTCACAGAACAGGAAGAATTTTCCAAGGAAGAATGGATGAAAATCCTTTAAACAATAATTGAAAGACTCTTGTCTGGCTACAAAAGGCGTTTATAAGCTGTGATACTTTCAAAAGGGGGCGCTACTAAGTACTAACCATGCAGGGTGCCCAAAGTTTTGAGTAGGCCCATTTTCCTTTTTGTAATTTTTAAAATGTAAAAGATAAAAAAACATATTTTTGCCTAAAATGCAACGAAAATGTGTTATCTTTAACTTTAGATCTTTGGCCACGACCCCACTATCAGTATTCGGTCAGTATTTTTTCTCAGGAGTGGGAGCCAAAACCAGGAGTGGGTGATAAATGCAGAGTTGGTGACTTGTTTCTATTTTACCTTTTCTCTGATTGTTCCTCATCTGGTTTTGGCTCCCACTCCTGAGAAAAAATACTGACCGAATACTGACCGAATACTGATAGTGGGGTTGTGGCCTTTTAGAGATCATTTCATCTTCAACTTGCTTAACTGTTCACAATAACAGTAATTTTGACCAGAGGTGCCCAAGGTTTTACATGCTACTGTATATTTATAGATTGTGCTGCTATAAATGTACAAGGCGGGAATGCTCCTCTGATATTTGCTCTTTATACTTTGAGCTTCCACTTCTCTCCATCTGCCCTCATATTATGTGCATGGATTGCCTCTATGACCAGTATATCCAATCGTATTTTAGAAAGTCCACTCCCTTGGCGCCGCTGTCAAACCAAAAATGCATCTTTAGTTCAGCCCCATTGATAACTTCATAAAATGAGGTACAGAGTCTACGCACTTCAAGCAGTTAACCCGCTCTTAATCATAGCTTACTGGTTAACCACTCAAAACACGTAGGCTCTGCACCTCATTTTCTGATGTTCCACTGTTACAACATGTTTTTACTCAACAGTCAATAAAGAAGATTTTATGCTTTATCCACGTGGCTGGACTAGACATGTATTTTTGGACTCTCATTGGAATGACATACAGGAGCATGGTCCGTGCCTTGGATTAAGCCTATCTATATCTGGTGAGCTTTAAAACATTTTGGTTTTTGGGCTACTGTCAAACACCAGTGGGTTGAACTATGTCTTTTCTGGAGGACGGTGGATGTCAGGTGATACCGGTTGTTGCACGGCCACACTTGGTCAGTCGATAGGGTACAAAGTCTTTTATTGACAGACACAATTTGTGACGCTCTTTCATCAGGTCACATGTAAAAATACTGTTTGATGCTCAACAAAAGCCCATTTCAAAAGCTTTTATTGAGCAAGTGTGTCTGTGGCACCCTGCTGTTCACGGGTACCACAGGACCCAAAAGGGTGCATGGATGGACTTCTCCACAAGAAGCCCTCATTACAAACAAACACCTCCACCCTTCCACCTCATACCACCAGAGGGAGCCCGTTAGGGATATATATATAAATGGAGGGTGGAACCATGCAGTTCAGTTAGAGTAAGAGAGAGCGTGCTGACGCTGAGAGCAGCGATGACGCAGCACGTCTGCTGCTGTATTGAGGGCCCCGAGTGTGGCTGGAGGCAAAGAGGTGAGGAGAGAGGAGTTGAGGGGGCAGAGGAGCATCATAGGCTCACCCCAAGACACGAACCGGACACCGGGTCCATGCCTACAGGATCCTTTATACCCAGTAGGGATCACTGGCATACCAAGAGGACTACAAGTCCCTGGTCGACCTGAAGCTAAACCCTTGACAGAACCACGAAGGCCCCGGCGTCCAGGGAAAGAGGTTGCCAGAAAAAGGTCCTACTACCAAGCGACAGGTGAAGGAACGGCACGACACAGAAGCTAGGCCCAGTTGCAGGATGGCCAGAAACTTAGAGAGAGGGAGACACAGACCAGGAGGCCTTATACCCGCTCACTGGGGAGAAGTCCTGAAGTGCACCCTTCCTACCGAGTACCCTGGACCGTACCTGACATCCGCACCAGTAAAGGTACTGAAGTGAATCCCCTGTCTCTGTCAGTTACTTCTGCTGCGCCATCTCTCCTGCACTCAAAGCCCCAGCATCACCACCATCTGCACCTACACTGCCCCGGGGCCCGCTACACCTGTGGGGAGCAGAAACATCTCAGCTGCCATCCCATCACCCCCCGGAGGTCTGCAGCAGCGCCGGTAACCATTACCGGAAACCATAGGTTGCGTCACGAGACAAACTGTACACTAAAACCCCTTTTAAAAGAGAGACCCTGAGTACGGGCCCGGGAGCCGACTGCCGTGACCTCCTAAACAAGGTAAAAGGCCCGGGTACCGAGTCCCCTATATTCCTCCTGGGTGACACATGTCCATACAATACCCAGTTCCGCCTGACGTCCATGGTCCTCATGGAAAAGCCCAGTTCAACCCACTGATGTCTGACAGCTTTGCCAAGGAAGCAGACCATTATCAAAACCTATCAGATGTGCTTATACCGTTTTCGGGAATAAGCCACCGGCTGCAATGGAGAATTTGGTGGCGTAGTGTGGAACAAGATTATTAAAAATTTCTTATCAAAATACTTGACCTTTAAGAATAATTGAAACAAATCCTAAATGAAGGATCCCCCCATATTTCTCAACAATTGATGAGCAAATGTTCATCTGCACTATTTGCTGTTCTTCAACTGTAATTGACTTCAATGGAGACAGCCACATACACTCGTAGATAGCTCTTCCAGTCTTGAGGAACAGTGCGCTGGCGTAAAAGTATCTTTTCAAAAAAGTTGGCGGAGATGGCCAAGGGTGTTGTAAGAAGACCAAAATTTGCCAATTTTTACTTTTTATTTTTAACACTTAAAATTTGCAATATAACATATAGTTTTGCACCAGAATTCTGGAGAAATTTGATGAATCGGGGGGCCATAGTCTGCATAAGAGCTATATCCACAAAACTAAAATACTTTTAATTAAGACTGTGGCCCCTGATCTTTGCCTTTGTACCTGTATTTAGTCTACTTTTGAGTGTTTCACGCCTTTTTTATTTGCACCCAATTCATTATTTTAATAGCGCTATTTTTGAAGTCCATTTTATATTTGCTCACCTGTTTTCTCTTCACTTTGTTTGCGGAGTTTAACAATTCTCAATGCTAATTCATCAATTTTGACTTTTTAAAAAGTTGCAAAATTTGGCACTACTCTTCTCCGGTTCCCTCTGTAGCGATTTTATATACATATTGCAAAAGTTGCATCTTGTGCAAAATTATTATTATTTTTTTTTTTTAAATAAGCGAGTTTTTGCTCAAAACTTTGCAAAAATGTCTAAAGACAGGAAAAATTCTCTTTTTTTTTTTTTACTTTGCCCAAATTAATGAATTACATGCACAATTTTTATTATATATGTTAATGAATACCCCAGGACAAAGACCCCAATTCATAATTTTAACAATTTTTTAAGTCACTTTTTTCTTTTTTATCTTCTGGTAATAGTTGCCGTTTCTGGCGCCAAGTTAATCAAAATGACGGACAGGGTTCATGAATTTGGTGCAAAGTCAAAAAACGTTTTTTTTTTTGATTAATTGACGCAATGGTTAAAATAGTTTCAAAAGTGAACACATACTTAACATTTTACATATGTTAAGTAGTTTTGGGAAAATGTAACATCTTGTTTTATTATATTAACTTCCCCCAGAATTTAAATAAAATATATTAAAAAGTAAACTGCGCTGGAGAGAACGGCGAGCATCGGCAGGTTTTAAGATGACGTCCGCTATTGTACTGTACAACAGAACGAATAATAAAATCATATTATATATGGCACTAAATATAAATTCTCCAAATCAAAAGATATTAAAAGAGTTGTAATTCAGGAAGTCTTAAATGGGAATGATGGCCGGAGCACAGGGACTATTTTATTGCCCTCTTAAAATCTTGCTGGCGGCCCATAATGAAAGCGCTCAAATTCTTCATTCATTTTCAGAGAAATATGAATTGATCACATGCAGCATGCCACATTTTCATTATACTTTCAGCTCCAGCTGACTGACTTCTTCATAAAAAGTGCCATTCTTTTCCTCTTGTAGCCTTTTAGTTTATGATCAAAATCAATGAAGACTGAAGCTTTCCACGGCCATCTATAAAATGCAATTACTGTATACAACACACTGTAAAGATCCCACCGTGTATATGTTGAGGAATTATTTATGCCACTTTTCTCCAGAGCAGTATTGATCTTCATTACTGACTTCTTTACAAAAAGCCTAAAGTCTACATGTTCAAAAAAATATCTAGTTATTGAGCCTGATTTATTACTTGAGCATTAATGACCTTTGCTTTACCTCCTGTCTTTAACTCTCCCATTATCCAGAACAGGATGTTTGGTTTCTAACTTTACATACAATGGTGCATTTTTCTTCCTTTGTAATTTTTTTTAAAATTTATTTTATTTTGAATTCTATGTACTTTTTAGCTGTGTATTTTTTGAGTACATATTATATTTTTTTCTAAGTTTACATACAATGGTGCATTTTTCTACAAATGTCATCTTTTGTTACTCTTTTTGTTATTATTTGCTTTTAATTTTATTTACTTGTAATTTATTTGCTACTTGTTTATTTTTTGAGTACATTGTATTTTTTTTTCTAATTTTACATACAATGGTGCATTTTTCTACAAATATTCTTTGTTATTTTTTTTATTATTTGCTTTGAATTTTATTTACTTTTTATTTATTTATTTGCTTATTCATTATTTTTCGAGTACATTCTATATTTTTTTTCTAATTTTACATACAATTATGCATTTTTCTACAAATATAATTTGCTATTTTTTTCATTATTATTTATTTTGAATTTTATTTACTTTTTATTTGCTTATTTTTTATTTTTTGAGTACATTGAATATTTTTTCCAAGTGTACATAGAATGGTACATTGTTCTACTAATATCAACTTTTGTTATTTTTCATTTTTTGAGTACATTGTATATTTTTTTCTAATTTTACATACAATGGTACATTTTTCTACAAATATAATACTTTGTTATTTTTTTATTATTTACTTTATTCTTTTGTATTATTTACTTTGAATTTTATTTACCGTACTTTTAAATCATTTGCTTATTTTTTACTTTTTCAGTACATTGTATATGTTTGCTAATTTTACATACAAAGTTGCATTTTTTTTACAAATATCATCCTTTGTTATTTTTTCATTATTATTTAGTTTGAATTTTATTTACATTTTATTTGTTTATTTTTTGAGTACATTGTAAATCTTTTCTAATTATATATACAATGGTGCATTGTTCTGCAAATATCATCATTTGTTATTTTTTTCATTATTATTTATTTTGAATTTTATTTACTTTTTATTTATTTGCTTATTTTTTGAGTACATTGCATATTTTTGCTAATTTTACATAGAAAGATACATTTTTCTGCAAACATCATTTTTTGTTATTTTTTATTTTTTTAGTACATTGTATATATTTTTTACTAATTTTACATACAATGGTGCATTTTTCTACAAATATAATCTTTTGTTATTTTTTACTTTATTTTTTGTATTATTGTTTACTCTGAATTTTATGTACTTTTTATTTGCTTATTTTTTATCTTTTGAATACACTGTACATTTATTTATATTTTTACATACAATGGTGCATTTTTCTACAAATATCATCCTTTGTTATTTTTTCATTATTATTTACTTTAAATTTTATTTACTTTTCATTCATTTGCTTATTTTTTATTTTGTGAGTGCATTGTATATTTTTTTAGCATTTTTTATTTTTGCATATTGTTAATTGTCTAAAAATATTTTTTTAAATGATTTCTTATTTATCAGACCTATTTTTAAGCAGAAATTCCTAAGTGTCATTCAAAATATATAGAAAGTGATTGATAAACTTGATTCATAGACTGCACTTCGAAATATTCAACATAGCAACAATACAAGAGATAAAATAGACCTCTGGAAAAAAAGTGAACAATGGTGTCCAAAAATGCTATAATACTTTATTAGAAAAAAATTATACAAAGATATAAAAGGTGCCTCAACAGTGGGAACGTGGATAGCAGGTCATATAAAGAAAATGTAATACATGGAGTACAAGAAACAGTATATGTCAACAATTGTATAAATATAGACCTTAAGATTAGTGGCCTCCTTGATAATCCATATACTGCATGGTGAAACAGCTGAACAGTATTAAATAAAATACATGTAATATTACCTTTAGAGGTATATTTAGCTGCAGCTACAAGTGGATCAGCATCGCATCCCTCCACCCCGATGCGCGTTTCGCTTGGCTTCTTCTGGGGGCATTTCTGTTGAGGCACCTTTTATACCTCTATAACAAAGAGAATGCCATATAATAACTGCGAAAGCATGGGCGGATAGCTAGTCAAGTGATGAGCAGCCGCCCAACAGCATGCTGAAAGAACATATCAAAAAGAGAAGGAGAACTCAGCGTATCTTTGCAAAAAGGTGTATTTATTTAAACATTAAGAAAAAAGGTGAGTATTTAACCAGACAAAAATGGAAATGAGGTGACTGGATAGAAAAATACTGGAAAATCAGGTACATATAATAATAAGACAATGATTTTAGCCCTTTGGTATAGATAGAATTGCACAATTGCCCATGGTGAGTCATGAATATAATAAATATAATAAATATAATAGAGGCATTCCACCTATATGGGGTAAACAGGTGCCATTAATATAACAAGGGGGAACACTGCCATGTGGCAAGGGGGCACACCAACATATACCTGGTGCCAAAACAGAATGTATAATCATAAATAGATTACCTGTAGAAACTATCACAGTCAGAGTGGAGAGAGGGGGGGGAGTATCACCCGCCCTTGAGAAAGCGGTTTTACCGCGAAACGCGCGTCGGGCTTCGTGCTACCACCATCCTTTCTCTCCCCCTCTCTCCACTCTGACTGTGATAGTTTCTACAGGTAATCTATTTATGATTATACATTCTGTTTTGGCACCAGGTATATGTTGGTGTGCCCCCTTGCCACATGGCAGTGTTCCCCCTTGTTATATTAATTGCACCTGTTTACCTCATATAGGTGGAATGTCTCTATTATATTTATTATATTCATGACTCACCATGGGCAATTGTGCAATTCTATCTATACCAAAGGGCTAAAATCATTGTCTTATTATTATATGTACCTGATTTTCCAGTATTTTTCTATCCAGTCACCTCATTTCCATTTTTGTCTGGTTAAATACTCACCTTTTTTCTTAATGTTTAAATAAATACACCTTTTTGCAAAGATACGCTGAGTTCTCCTTCTCTTTTTGACCTTTTATATCTCTGTATAATTTTTTTCTAATAAAGTAATATAGCATTTTTGGACACCATTGTTCACTTTTTTCTAGAGGTCTATTTTATCTCTGGTATTGTTGCAATGATCTAAATAGAAAGTGAATATGAATACTAACTTGATCTTTGCATTTACTCTCCATTTTTTGATAGATATATTTTTCCAGATCTATAATCCTTTATTTTGTATTGATTATTTTTTATTTAATTTTAATCTCTTTTCATTTTTATTTTCCCGCACATTTATTTACAAAAAAAAGAGACTGAATAGTAACGCAAAGTTTGCTTGACCTCATGTCCTGAACTCCTTTCTTACATACAACTATAATTTTTGTGTTTTAATTGTTTTTTTTAAAGAGAAAAATAAGAAAGAAAAGCAATACATAAACGATGTGCACACCTACCGTATTTTTCGGACTATAAAACGCACTTTTTTCCCCCCAAATTTGGGGTCGGGCGATACTGCGGGCCCTGGACTGGGAGAAGGGCATGTTCTGAGGTGCAATGCTGTAGGACTCTCAAGACCTCAATCTGTGCATGTGTCAGCTCCAGCGGCCATTTTCCCAGAGATTGCTGCATCAAAACCATGTAAGTGCTTGGCCTCCGGGCTTTCACAAAATGTCGGCGGAGCGCCTGCACCGCTGAACACCCCCTTCTACCAGACTGGGATTGAACTCGCAGCGTCGCACTTCCTGTGACCCGGCTCTTTGCATCTTCTGATCCCTGATGCTTGTGCTGATATCACCGGGCCTCTCCCACTGAGCCAGAACTTCAGAGAATTCTGTGTAAGTGAGTGGGAAGTCACAAGTAAAGATGAGCGAACCTGAACTTAAAAGTTTTTCGTTAATACTGGACAGTTAGTGTTCGATGCTAAACGCTGAACAGGGACATTCCCCGGCAGTCCGTTGAAATGTTTGGAGTTCCAGAGAGAGAAAGACTTTTTTTCCAGCAAAGATCGGGTCCTCATTGTTTTCAATGGGGTTTGGGTTCTGATACCCGATGTGAACATTGGAATAAAGTTTGGGTCGGGTACCAGAACCTGAACTTCCACGGGTCCGCTCATAGCTAGTCACAACATCATGACATCATGACATGTGCTGTGAGCTTGTGTGCACTTGTGCGAAACCATCCCAGGCCTCACCATAGCCGAAAGTCCCAGCTCAAGGTGAGAGGCTCAGAGATTTCAGTGCTAGTGGTGGAGATAAGGACATACATTCAGTACCGGATGGGTGACGATGAGAAGCATAAGGGCTGAAGAGTTGAGCGGTGGGATGAGTACATGGAATTTTTTTTATTTTTTAACTTTCTGATGACCCTTTACGTTTCAGAAAAATGACAGCCAGTGGCTGCTATTTTGCTGAATCTGCATGGAAACAAGTTCCAAAATTCCGCAAATTGACTATTGCAAATTTTTGTAAAATTTGATTAGAATTCGAATCCACTCGAATATATTTTCTCATCTATAATATCTACTAGCATTGTCTAATTCTTATACCATTTGCACGGTATAAGAATTGGGTAGTACTAGTAGATATTAGAGAAGAGCGAATATATTCAAGACTAGAAATATATATATTGTGGTAAAGCGATTTACTTGGCTGTATGCGGAGGAAGACAAGGAACCCTGTCTCTTTAAGTTTTGGCTTGATTTATTAAACATCATTATCAACCAGGAGTCCATAAAGTAAACACGGCCCATTTGGCATAATGGCAAAACAAAATACAAAGATGCAGCACAGTTCGTATCTGGGCCGCGGTCTGGCTACTCAGGGTTATACACACACGGTTTAACTCAACACATGCGAGCTCCTCTATGGAGCACGTTTCTCCAGACACTGAACACACCTGAGTGTAAAAGCTGGCTATTTAAAGCCCAGGCCACTCCCTGGAGTGGAGATATGGTGGATGGATTCCCGCCCTGCACTTAGCCAACCACGTAAAACCAGGCCCTTGTAAACCTGGTTCATTAACCCTCTCTGCACCTAATATGCAGTAAAAACTTCCCTGTTTCATATCACTGAGGCTAAAAGCCTCAGTGAAACGTATCTCCCCTCCGACACTCTGCAGGGTACTTTGACACAATATATATATATATATATATATATATATATATATATATATATATTCAGGTCTTAAAATGTGTCAGCTTTTATAGTTGTGCTGTTTGATAAGTCTGGTGCATCTTTAGCCTGTCTATTTTAAGATGGAAAATCATCAAAAATTTTCTCCAGAGAACTGGCAGAGAAAAGTTACATTTTTTTTGTGCAATAGGTGGTTGAGCAAATATTTTGCAATTTTTAGTGTTCTGATAACTTTTTGAAAAGTTGGTGGAACTTGGTAGAAGGGAGAATGTCCAACCACCGCCCAACAGATTTCCTATATATTTTCCTATATCCAAAAAAGTGGTATAAATTGTAACAGAAATGTATTCCAGTTCACCCAACAGACTCTGGAGCAAGACTGGCGTACCAGCAAGATCTATTCATAATTTGCTATTATTTATTTGCCCTATCGTTCTTATCTATGGTCTTTTTTCCCTTATGGGATTTTGTTACATCTTCTTTATGCAGCCATGTTGTCTTGTTATCACTGACATCCATCTTTCTGTTTTCGAGCCTTCCTGACAGCGCTAGATTTTTTTTCCCCGTTTACAATGTATAGTTTAGTCTCACACAAGTCATTGCACGTTGCTATTCGCTTCCAGCAAAGAGATATTCTGGTAAACATTTGTTTCCAATTAGAAAAAAAAAAATGCATTGAATGCAAATTGTGAATGTGACACATTTAATTAATTAAGCTAATACGAAGAACAGGGCTGCAATCAGGAGGATGAAATTAACTGGAACAGAACTTACTCAGATTTCCTTTCTGTTGCTTTTAATTTGGAGATCAGGATTTGTGTATAAGTAGAAAGAAAAGATTGTGCTCCTTCTGCCCCCAGGTTACTCTGAACCACCAAGGTAGAGTCAGGTTTTATGTCAAAAATGAGATTGAAAATTATTTTTTTCAAACACAAAAAATGTAATAGCAGGCTTGTCTCATGAAGATAATCCCTTTTTGAAAATTAAGCGGCGATCATCGGATCGTCATAGGTCTGGCTTTTCTTACCTTCAGTAATCAATTGGGGTCGCGGGTGGAGATGCGGACAGTCACGCTATTCCAAACTGGGGAAAATTAACATTTCATGCCAGATATCGAAATGAATGGTCATCCATTTATTTATGCATGGAAAAACCGGGTCTGCTATGCAAGAGCCACTCTTACAATGAGGGAACTTGCCATCTTTCACATTCATGTGCTCTAGTAGGACACAAGGAGTGGTGTTGTCCATTATTAATTCCAATATCATGAACGGCCAATTGTGAAACATCCTTGAAAAAGATTGTACATGGCTTTTGGAGACCTGCTGATTAACCTACCGACTATAAATGTCTTACGAGAATTACGAGAATCCAATGCAAAAACTATTGCAGCCATCAGCTGGTCAAATATTAAAAGTCAAAAGAAGTTGTATGGATTGTCTCTAGAAAAATCTATTATTACTCCCTACCATTAAAACTTTTCCCATTTTTTATTTGTTTCTCTTTCATTTTTTCCTTTTTTGCTTTGTGATATGTAATTTTTATTGGTACCGTTTTCGGATACACATTTGCATCGCTTTTTATTGCAATTTGTTGTGACCAAAAATGGCTATTCTGACGTTTTGATTTTTTTATTCAAATTGTCTCTTCAGAGAGAAAGAGGACTAAAACTCTAGTGCCACCTATTGGAAGTAGCAAACCTAAAAGTCAATATAGACTTTCTAACGAGCCTTGTCACATGACTTAGGATAATAGCCAAAACCAAAATCGCAATTTGCAGACACTGTGTTTTAGGTACTGCCCCTCGTCAGTGCAAAGTATGAGATCTGGTTTGGCTGGGTGACAGGTATCTGATTGGGATCCAAGGGGTAACATTTCTCCTAGCGGAGAGTGACATGTCAAGCCTGACATGCCAAGGTGAGGAGACTTCTAAGCCGCAATGTTCCTCTAGGAAATATGCAAATTGTCTCCTCAGAGAAGAAGAGAACTAGAACTCCAGTGCCACCTATAGGAAGTAGCGGTCCTAAAAGTCAATATCAACTTTCTAATGAGGGGCAGTACCCCAAAACACAATGTCTGCAAATTGAGATTTTGGTTTTGGCTATTATCCTAAGTCATGTGACAAGGCTCATTAGAGAGTTGATATTGACTTTTAGGATTGCTACTTCATATAGGTGGCACTATATTTCCTATTGTCTGCCTTCTTTATTCTCCCATGAAACTCAAACAACAGATGGGCTTCATTGGAGGTCGGGCATTTCTACTACACCTCAATATGCAAGCACATACGTATTGCAGTATTGCAGGTTCAAGACCCCTGAGGGCACAAAAAAAAAAAAAAATTAAGCAAAAAATGATTAAAAGTATTTTAAAAATATATAAAACTTTTACTTATCCACCTTTTGCCAAATTTAAAGACAAAAAAAAACTAATAAACATACAGTAATGTATTTGACATAACCAGGTTCATAAAAGTACAAAGGAAATATGAAAGAATTAACCAATGCAGTAAAAGCCATAAAATAAATGAGTCAATGCACTTTACCTCCCCCGTAAAAAATAAAAGTGATTAAAATGTAAATCATTTGGTACATGCCCTGCAAAGTATGAAAAACAAACCCTCACACAGCTGTCGGCAGAAAATATATGGGATTCAATCCCAAAACCATAAACAAAGTTTAGAGGTTTTCCTTCCATGTTTACAGAATTTTGGCACAAAACTTCTTGATAAATGGTGCTCAATAGTGAATGGTGTCATTCAAAGCTGCAAGTAGTCAATGTCACGATTCCACCGCTCAGTGTGTCTTGGACGCAGTGATTGGATTGACAGCTCAGTCTTCAAATCTGGTGCAGGGGTGTGCTGAGCAGTTGGTATTTTGATTGACAGCTCAGTTGTCCAATCTAGTGCAGAGGCGTGCTGACCTGTTGATGTTTTGAGTGACAGCTCGGCCGTCCAATCTAGGACTGTGAGGTTCTGAGCTTCCTTCAGGTGTCCCCTGTTGCGTGTGTCCGTCCCAGATGGCTGCCAGTCGTAGCTTTCAGCTTGTCCTCTGTGCCTTGCTCTGAAATCTAACATTCTGAGCTTTTGTTGCCGGACCCTGGATTTGCCTATTGACTACCCGTTTTTATTACTTCTTTTGTCTTGACGCCCTCTGACCTTGGAATTCTGACTCTGGACTGTGACCTGACTGCGCCTTTTCTCTTACTCCTTTGTACATGATGAGACCTCTTAGTATCTGACCCTGGACCTCTTGACTGCCCGAGTCTCACGTCTTGTCCTTGAGTAGTGACTAGCATCGCCCGGTCACAAGGGTGTTAATCCTCAGCTTTCCTTGAATGTAAACATGATAAAGATCTGTAACTTCTACAGGGAGACATTTCTAATGCCTTTCAGCACACTGCGGTGTCCATGACCGTACAAGACGAAGGTGAATTAATATGCATATTCCGTTGTGTGGTTCCATAATTTTGATGACCCCTAAGTCACAAAGATGGCACAGGGAATATCCAATCAAGCAAATTACATGGTGCAACGGCACAAATTGATGTATCCAAAAACAGAATTAATTTAGAGAAATTACGAACTGGAAAATGAATATTTGATTTTAATCTCAGAGGGATGAAGTATTCAATATCTTTCCTGACTTATTGAACTTGAAGTCGGAGATTGAAATTTTGTTTTTTCCCCATTAGGTGTCTATGAATTTAATAGGTTGATTGGTTTGTACAACCTCTTCCTAAATTTGAGCAAAGAGAATTATGTCAAAATCTAGTACTCCAAAGTACTTGTCTCTGGGGAACAATGGATGCTCATGAATATCAATGCATGACATGCAATAGTTTGTTTTATCCAGGGTGGCTCACCCAACCCACAGTCTAGGGCTGTGCAGTCAAAATGGTTGAAGTTTTTGGATAACTGGACAGCCACAGTTTAAAGACTAGAGAAAGATTATTGACGGCCAGCTGAACTATTGGTTTGGCAATTAGTTTGACTTTGGATACATTTGCAGAAGAAAACTTCAAGAGCCAAAGGAGTTGCCCAGTGTCATCGCCTTGGCATTGGCCAATAGCTTAGACTCAGGCATCAACGTTAAGACCAATTAAGGCTTCATCGATCACATGGATGTGATTTCTACCTTCTACCTTTTGGCAGATATAAAGTTTAAAGACTTCTTTTCTGCAGTGGAGGCAACGTTTTAAGCTTCTCAACAGTATGAAAGTCACAGAGTGGCAGTATTATAGTAGTTATATTCTTGTACATAGGGGGAAGTATTATAGTAGTTATATTCTTGTACATAGGGGGCAGTATTATAGTAGTTATATTCTTGTACATAGGGGCAGTATTATAGTAGTTATATTCTTGTACATAGGGGGCAGTATTATAGTAGTTATATTCTTGTACATAGGGGCAGTATTATAGTAGTTATATTCTTGTACATAGGGGCAGTATTATAGTAGTTATATTCTTGTACTTGGGGGCAGTATTATAGTAGTTATATTCTTGTACATAGGGGGCAGTATTATAGTAGTTATATTCTTGTACATAGGAGCAGTATTATACTAGTTATATTCTTGTACTTGGGGGCAGTATTATAGTAGTTATATTCTTGTACATAGGAGCAGTATTATAGTAGTTATATTCTTGTACATAGGAGCAGTATTATAGTAGTTATATTCTTGTACATAGGGGCAGTATTATAGTAGTTATATTCTTGTACATAGGAGCAGTATTATAGTAGGTACATTCTTGTAGAAAGGGGGCAGTATTATAGTAGTTATATTCTTGTACATAGGAGCAGTATTATAGTAGTTATATTCTTGTACATAGGGAGCAGTATTATAGTAGTTATATTCTTGTACAAAGGGGGCAGTATTATAGTAGTTATATTCTTGTACATAGGGGTAGTATTATAGTAGTTATATTCTTGTACAAAGGGGGCAGTATTGTAGTAGTTATATTCTTGTACATAGGAGCAGTATTATAGTAGTTATATTGTTGTACATAGGAGCAGTATTAAAGAAGAAATATATTTGTGTACATAGGAGCAGTATTATAGTAGTTATATTCTTGTACAAAGGGGGCAGTATTATAGTAGTTATATTCTTGTACATAGGAGCAGTATTATAGTAGTTATATTCATGTACAAAAGGGGCAGTATTATAGTAGTTATATTTGTGTACATAGGAGCAGTATTATAGTAGTTATATTCTTTTACATAGGAGCAGTATTATAGTGGTTATATTCTTGTACAAAAGGGGCAGTATTATAGTAGTTATTTTTGTGTACATAGGAGCAGTATTATAGTAGTTATATTCTTGTACATAGGGGGCAGTATTATAGTAGTTATATTCTTGTACATAGGAGCAATATTATAGTAGTTATATCCTTGTACATAGGAGCAGTATTATAGTAGGTATATTCTTGTACAAAGGGGGCAGTATTATAGTAGTTATATTCTTGTACATAGTGGGCAGTGTTATTGTAGTTATATTCTTGTACATAGAAGCAGTATTATAGTAGTTATATTCTTGTACATAGGGGTAGTATTATAGTAGGTATATTCTTGTACATAGGGGGCAGTGTTATTGTAGTTATATTCTTGTACATAGGGGGCAGTGTTATTGTAGTTATATTCTTGTACATAGAAGCAGCATTATACTGTAGCAGTAATACTCTTGTACATAGGAGCAGTATAAGGCCACAGCCCCATTATCAGTATTTGGTCATTATTCGGTCAGTATTTTTTCTCAGGAGTGAGAGACAAAACCAGGAGTGGGTGATAATTGCAGAATTGGGGACTTGTTTCTATTTTACATTTTCTCTGATTGTTCCTCACCTAGTTTTAGCTCCCACTCCTGAGAAACAATACTGACCGAATACTGACCAAATACTGATAGTGGGGCCGTGGCCTTATA
Organism: Phyllobates terribilis; assembly: GCF_046119375.1. Taxonomy (NCBI): domain Eukaryota; kingdom Metazoa; phylum Chordata; class Amphibia; order Anura; family Dendrobatidae; genus Phyllobates; species Phyllobates terribilis. The sequence continues at coordinate 46,559,531 of NW_027362764.1, read as the reverse complement.
GTAGTTATATTCTTGTACATAGGGGGCAGTATTATAGTAGTTATATTCTTGTACATAGGGGGCAGTATTATAGTAGTTATAGTCTTGTACATAGGGGGCAGTATTATAGAAGTTATATTCTTGTACATAGGGGGTGGTATTATAGTAGTTATATTCTTGTACATAGGAGCAGTATTATAGTAGTTATATTCTTGTACATAGGAGCAGTATTATAGTAGTTATATTCTTGTACATAAGGAGCAGTATTATAGTAGTTATATTCTTGTACATAGAGGGCAGTATTATAGTAGTTATATTCTTGTACATATGGGGCAGTATTATAGTAGTTATATTCTTGTACATAGGAGACAGTATTATAGTAGTTATATTCTTGTACATAGGGAGCAGTATTATAGTAGTTATATTCTTGTACATAGAGGGCAGTATTATAGTAGTTATATTCTTGTACATATGGGGCAGTATTATAGTAGTTATATTCTTGTATATAGGGACAGTATTATAGTAGTTATATTCTTGTACATAGGGGGCAGTATTATAGTAGTTATATTCTTGTACATAGGGGGCAGTATTATAGTAGTTATATTTTTGTACATAGGGGCAGTATTATAGTAGTTATATTCTTGTACATAGGGGCAGTATTATAGTAGTTATATTCTTATACATAGGAGCAGTATTATAGTAGTTATATTCTTGTACATAGGCGCAGTATTATAGTAGTTATATTCTTGTACATAGGGGCAGTATTATAGTAGCTATATTCTTGTACATAGGAGACAGTATTATAGTAGTTATATTCTTTTACATAGGAGACAGTATTATAGTAGTTATATTCTTATACATAGGAACTATTATTATTATAGTAGTTATATTCTTGTATATAGGGGCAGAATGCTAGTAATTTTATGAAGCATTGAAGTCATTATTATAATTTCAAATAGTATTCTAATATTAAAATCATGGAATATACTGTATATATATATTTGGGCTCTTCACCTTTAGAACCTCAATCTTGTTGCATAATGGGGGCTCCTGCCAGTAGATGTTTCAATGGTAAAGAGGCACTTTTTTTTAAACTCCAGTAAACTGTATTATAGACTTATCTATATGGACGGTTACACTTACCCTTATTCTCTTACTGCCAGCTTTGATTGCACAAAATCATGAGTACCCAGAAAGGAGAAGGTGGAGGGGTGCGGAATCTAAGAGGTCAGACTCCATTTATTGGAATTTGTCATCATGATGCCCTATTTAACACATTAATGGTATAAATAGTGTAAGTTTTACAGTCAGAATATAAAAATGTAAAAATGGTGCTGAACTGCCAGAGATTACTGTAGTTTTAATAGTATGATTCCATTACCACAGAGTTGAGGTCAATGAAGCATTTTAATGTGATGTAAGGATATAATTATCGCAAGTGTTTTTACTTCAAGTGAACAGAAAAGTATTAGAAAAACTTTCAAGCCCATTCACATGTAAGTCTTCTTAATGGAGTGTATTAATAGCAGGCTTGTCATTATGGACATTTGAGTATTAATCTCAAAGTGTAAAGGAATTGGGAAGCAAGAACTGCAAGCACATAGGGTGCTGTACAACATGATGAAAACCACTTCAATTTTTAGAAAATTTGTTTTTTTTTTGCACAAAGAACTAGGGTAGTTGCCAGAGATGGCATAATTAGATAAGGATCATATTCATTTTACATATTATAGTTTTTATACAACATATGTGGAATATAATACTGCACACCAATATATAAATAGGATACATAAACAGTATATATACATAATTTTTGCATTAGGGGCAGTATTATAGCAGTCATAGTCTTGTACATAGGAACAGTATTATAGTAGTTATATTCTTGTACATAGGAGCAGTATTATAGTAGTTATAGTCTTGTACATTTATATTCTTGTACATAGGGGGCAGTATTATAGTAGTTATATTCTTGTACATAGGGGCTGTATTATAGTAGTTATATTCTTGTACATAGGAGCAGTGTTATAGTAGTTATATTCTTGTACATAGGGGGCAGTATTATAGTAGTTATATTCTTGTACATAGGGGCAGTATTATAGTAGTTATATTCTTGTACATAGGGGGCAGTATTATAGTAGTTATATTCTTGTACATAGAGGGCAGTATTATAGTAGTTATATTCTTGTACATAGGAGCAGTATTATAGTAGTTATATTCTTGTACATAGGAGCAGTATTATAATAGTTATATTCTTGTACGTAGGAGCAGTATTATAGTAGTTATATTCTTGTACATAGGGGCAGTATTATAGTAGTTATATTCTTGTACATAGCGGCTGTAGTATAGTAGTTATATTCTTGTACATAGGGGGCAGTATTATAGTAGTTATATTCTTGTACATTTATATTCTTGTACGTAGGGGGCAGTATTATAGTAGTTATATTCTTGTACATTTATATTCTTGTACATAGGGGGCAGTATTATAGTAGTTATATTCTTGTACATAGGGGCAGTATTATAGTAGTTATGTTCTTGTACATAGGGGCAGTATTATAGTAGTTATATTCTTGTACATAGGGGGCAGAATTATAGTAGTTATATTCTTGTACATAGGGAGCAGTATTATAGTAGTTATATTCTTGTACATAGGAGCAGTATTATAATAGTTATATTCTTGTACGTAGGAGCAGTATTATAGTAGTTATATACTTGTACATAGGGGCAGTATTATAGTAGTTATATTTTTGTACATAGGGGCTGTAGTATAGTAGTTATATTCTTGTACATAGCGGGCAGTATTATAGTAGTTATATTCTTGTACATAGGGGGCAGTATTATAGTAGTTATATTCTTGTACATAGGGAGCAGTATTATAGTAGTTATTTTCTTGTACATAGGGGCAGTATTATAGTAGTTATATTCTTGTACATAGGGGGCAGAATTATAGTAGTTATATTCTTGTACATAGGGAGCAGTATTATAGTAGTTATATTCTTGTACATAGGAGCAGTATTATAATAGTTATATTCTTGTACATAGGAGCAGTATTATAGTAGTTATATTCTTGTACATAGGGGCAGTATTATAGTAGTTATATTCTTGTACATAGGGGCTGTAGTATAGTAGTTATATTCTTGTACATAGGAGCAGTATTATAGTAGTTATATTCTTGTATATAGGGGGCAGTATTATATTAGTTATATTCTTGTACATAGGGGGCAGTATTATAGTAGTTATATTCTTGTACATAGGGAGCAGTATTATAGTAGTTATATTCTTGTACATAGGGGCAGTATTATAGTAGTTATATTCTTGTACATAGGGACTGTAGTATAGTAGTTATATTCTTGTACATAGGGGGCAGTATTATAGTAGTTATATTCTTGTACATAGGGAGCAGTATTATAGTAGATATATTGTTGTACATAGGGGCAGTATTATAGTAGTTATATTCTTGTACATAGGGGCTGTAGTATAGTAGTTATATTCTTGTACATAGGGGGCAGTATTATAGTAGTTATATTCTTGTATATAGGGGGCAGTATTATAGTAGTTATATTCTTGTACATAGGGGGCAGTATTATAGTAGTTATATTCTTGTACATAGGGGCAGTATTATAGTAGTTATATTCTTGTATACAGTGCTGCTCACCATTATTGTCACCCTTCATTTTTTTCATAGATTGTACAATATCTTCAGAAATAAATGGAAATGTACCAAAGTTATATCCTCAGGATTTTCTAATTAGTGTTCCAAAGTAATACAACAATAAAACATTGTTTTACAACTTCCTTGTTGCAATTTCAAAGAAGAAACAGACTAAACAACATGTGCAGCAATAAAGGCCCCCCCTAATTAATACTTGGTTGCCCACCCTTTGGCATTGCTGACAGCCTCCAAACGTTTCTTGTCGCCATCTAGAAGCTTCTTGCTCTTCTCAGCTGGGATTTTCTCCCACTCTTCCTTTGCAGTTTGTTCAAGCTCTTGAATGTTTGCAGGGTTCTTTTTTAGTGATGAGTGAGCATGCTCGCTACTGCTCGGTGCTTGCCCGAGCATCTCACTGCTCGAGATGCTCGACGCTCGCCGAATATTTCCGGGGTTGCTCGGTGGGAGCTCGGGTCCCCTCCCTGCATGTTTTGCCTGCCACTCACTGTAATGCCGCAGCCATGTTGGTTGTGGGCATTACAGTGATCGGCTGGCCGCACAGCGTCATCATGTCTATATCAGACCTGGCGTCGCCATGCTCGTCATAGTCACTCTGGAATCATACAGTCTAGGGAGAGCTGCTGCTGAGCTAGGGAGAGATTTGGTTCTGTATTAGGTAGTGTAGGGAGAAAAACCGTACATTCCACATATCCATCTTAACAAACAGTCCTTCTGAGGACTAATCCATCTGCAGAGATATCAGGCAGGCAGTGTATATAGGCAGGCAGGGTATATAGCAGACTGCACTGCATATAGCACAAGAGGCTCCATTCCAGTTCTGCCTTCTGCTGCTGTTAGATATTTCTAGACAAAGGCCCAGGTCTCAGGGGCCAGGAATACTTTTCTTTGGATCTTAATCCTCATCATTTGCTTAAAAAGAAATCCAGAGAACACCGTTTTTCTGCGCCATTTGCTTGTTGGCACTGCAGAATACAGCCAGGTCCTTTCCATATTACAGCGCTAGAAATTCAGCTATTTAAAACTGTGTTTTCTCCGTCACACGGATCACATATACGTTTTCAGAAAATACTGCCATTTTTGGCCTCCATTGAATGGTTCACACAAACCATTGGTCAGTGGGTGATACGAACTTGATACCAGGTGCTGCACCTGCATTTTCTTACAGAGAGCTTCCATTAACCGAGACATGAACTGAGTCCCGTGGTCTGTAAGCATCTCCCTTGGAAATCCTACTCTCGAAAAAATGGCCAGCAGGGCATCTGCCACCTTATCAGCCCTAATGGAGGACAGAGCTACTGACTCCGGGTACCGGGTAGCATAGTCTACCACACTGAGGATGAACTGTTTTCCAGAGCTGCTGGGAATGGCCACAATGATGTCCACAACAATCCTCTGGAAAGGCTCCTCTATCACTGGCAAAGGGATCAGGGGAGCCTTGGGTGCATGCCTCGACTTCCCCACTCTTTGACACATGATACAGGAGCGGGAGTAGTTGGCAACATCTGTCCCCATTTGGGGCCAATAGAAGTGGTGCGACAGCTGGGCCTTGGTTTTGAGGACCCCCAAGTGTCCAACTAGAGGAATCTCATGGGTAACCCACAACAACTCCTCCCTAAACTGATAGGGCACGACCAGCAGTCTTTCCTCCTCTCCTCCCCTCTCCTCCTGTCCCTCCCCCCGCCCGCTCAGGACCCCGGCACCCGGCGCCATACTTACCCCTCCCCTCTCCTCCTCTCCCCTCCCCTCTCCTCCTCTCCCCTCCCCTCTCCCCCCCGCTCGCTCAGGACCCCGGCACCCGGCGCCATACTTACCCCTCCCCGTGCCTGCGCAGCAGCTCCTGTGTCTTCCGCTGCTGCTGTGTGACGTGTCAGGTCAGAGGGCGCGGTGACGTCTTTACACGGTGCTCTCTCCTGACCGGTCACAGCGCACAGCGGGAACATGCGGGCTACGCTGGAGTCCAGAGGAGCAGCTGACAAGTGAGGTGAGTATTGGATTTTTTTTTTTTTTTTTTATTGTATGGGGCCATAGGGCATTAAATGGTGGGGTGGGGAAGTGTGACATCGTGGAGGGGCCATTATAAGGGAAGGGGGATGTGACATCCTCCATGGGGCATTATAAGGGAGGGGGGATGTCACATCCTGCATGGGGCACTATGGGGGGGATGTGACATCCTGCATGGGGTATTATAAGGGAGGGGGGGGATGTCACATCCAGCATGGGGCATTATAACGGACGGGGGATGTGACATCCTTCATGGCGCATTATATGGGGGGGGAGTCACATCCTGCATGGGGCATTATAACGGACGGGGGATGTGACATCCTTCATGGTGCATTATATGGGGGGGAGTCACATCCTGCATGGGGCATATTCTAGAATACCCGATGCTTTAGAATCGGGCAACCATCTAGTAGTAGTTATATTCTTGTATATAGGAGCTGTATTATAGTAGTGATATTCCTGCACATATGTACATAGGGGTGGTATGATAGTGTTTATATTCTTGTACATAGGGTTATTATGATAGTAGTTATATTCTTGTGCATTTGGCAGTTTTATATTAGTTATACCATAGGTACACTGATATGTGTTAAAAATTATTAATGCACTTCTGCTAATGTTGTTTAGATTTTTTTTACTGGGAAATCTCTTCCACAGTGTGTTTACATCTGTTTTGTTTCTAAGTTACTATAAAATATAAATTCCTAAATCTTGGATGTACAAAAGTGAGAATAACAGCTTTGGAACCCCAGCGTTTTGCAATGCTTACTAGTGACTTGTTTAAATGTCATCCTAATTAGCAAATAACTTATTTTAATTATTTTAAATGTTTAGTTTTGCTTAGCTTTCAGAATAGTTTAAAGCAAAGAATCAAAAAACCTGTATTAACTATAAAAAATAAAACAACACATTTATAAGAATATGTTTTCCCCCAAAAATGATCATAGCTATAAACATTTTAAAAGAATTTAATAAAAGTATGCTTTTTTTCTACTTTCCCAATTATTTTTGGAAGATTTTTTCTTGTCCAATTAAAGTATCATTTTCAATTGTTTACATTGTTTATCATTGATCAAAAAAATAATATATAAATTATATTATAAATATTTACAATATTTTTCGACATTGATAAGTATAAAAAATATATAAATTATACATATATAGATATATGATTATGATATATTATTGCTTTCTAAAGTATCTCCAAATCAACGACAAAACAAAAAGTCTTAAAGACATTTTACATCTTGCACAGAACACAGGCATTTACTTACATTTCTGAGAAATGAGTTTAGAGGAGGAGTGGTGGTTTGGCTTCGCTCTTCTGGTTTGTTATTACTGACTAGGTGGGAAAGTCTCCGCAGCCAGTTTCCTTACAGTGGTTTGTGACCATGAAAAGAATTAATGATCTTATCAAACACATTAAAAAAATCAATATATATTTCTCAGTTCTTATTCTCTTAGACCTGAAAGATTCAAACATAAGCAGATGGTGATAAGAAAAATTGTGGATTTTTTTTGTTTAATATTTTTTTTTCATCTTCTTCATTTATTTAATGTTCAAACCAAATGATTTTTCACTTTTAAATTGCTTTAAATGTGTGTATTTTTATTACCTGTGTGCTATGAATTTTTTTTAAATCACATTACCCTTAATGGTGGTGTCAAGGATTAACGATATGGATGGTTACTGTGGCTGTTATAATGATATAGGTAAAGTGTGAGGTCAAAATGGTAGAGAAGAAAAAAATTTACATTAGTTGGTCATGCTGCACTATCAAATGGTCCTATGATGGAGAAGGTATGAGGCAGTCCAGTTATTAATCAATGCATTGTTTGGCAAAATGAGGTCCATCTATGACATGGAGTTAAAGAGAAAAGGGAAAGAGGTCATTTAGAGAGAGGAAAGTTAAAGGGGTGCTCCAGGAAAATAAAAATTAAGTTAAATTCACATTCTGTCACGGGTTTACCACAACAGAGAGGAGCCAGAAGACCACGCTATCTGATTTCCCATACTCATGCACTGATTAGAAGTACTTCACCTTCATATTAAACAGTGCAGGTTTCTTCTGGCAGTGCAAGAGTTAATCTGTTTCAGTTAAGAGCTCCTGGAAGCTTGCTTGTACTGATTCTCTCAAGCTGTTCAGAGTTGGCCACTCCCCTCTCCTATTTATACTGGCTTCTGACAATCAGAAAGTGCCAGAGTTAGCTTCACTGCTGCATGGTTCAGGAGTTGGTGGAGTGTTGTTGATTGAGAAGCCATTTGGTGGATTTAGCTAAGAATGTTGCGTGGTTTTGATTGTGTGCAAATCCTCTCCTTCTCCTACTTTGCGTTTTTCCCATCCTTCACTCCCTGGTGTTTCCCTCTGTTGTTTGTGAGTGTATATTTGTATGATTGGTATTTTCCTTTATCCCTGTTTGTATTACCTTGTTAGTCTGGTTGGTGTACTGCCATATACTACTTCTCCCCTCTTCCCTGGGTGGGGGGAGGGAACAGACTGAGGGTGGATTCAGGAGCTCAGCAAGTAACAAGGCCCTGGCGTTTTTACCATTAGAAAGAAACCGGGGAACAGGGTTAGCTAGGGAGCCCCTATCATTAGGGACAAAGAAGGAGCCCCTGGTCCCGGGATACCCGACAACAGAGTCATGACACATTCTGTCAACCATAAAGGCTCATATGCATTTTACTTTTCTGATATGCCACTTAAAGTAAACCTGACAGCCGATACATCTGCAGGTTAATAGCGTTTTTTCTGGTGACAGGTTCCCTTTAACAGGATGTAGTTTTAAATATATTTTTATCTCCCTGGAGTACCCCTTTAAGTATAGGAATTTGATGTGGGCTTGAATGCAAAATAATATATACTATTTCTACTATTTTTATATAATTTATTTTTATATCATTTTATATAATTTAAAATTGTAACCACTTATTTTATTAGTTATTTATTTATTTGTTTCCACCGTTAGTTTTAAAATGCTAATTTATCAATGCAGCAAATAAATAATTCCTTTGAAAATACAATATTTAGGAAACAGTTGACGCAGAATAAATTTCGTGAGAAAGGAAAATTAGAAATTGTCGCAACAACAAAACAAGTTAGTTGGAAAATCTCATTTAGAATTCATCATATGTAATATTTCATAAAATGTGCTAAAGAATTAAACTTGAATCTCAAATTAAATGTACTAAAGTGCTAAACTTGATTCTTGATTTAAATCGCTTCTTGAGAAAGCCGCTTATTTTATTGCTCCGCGGAAAGTTCAATTTGCTCTCTTTCAAGGTTAGATAGAATCCTTAATTGTTTTTATGTTAGTCAAAAATGGTTCCATTAAAAGCCTGCTCTCCGAAGTCCATGCAATCATGTTCATAATGTTATATTCTGTGTTAAACATTCTAGATTTGAGTGGCCGGGGAATATTAACATGGGTAGATAATTCATTCTGTTTATGAACATGCAGGGCAATATAAATGTCCTGTACTATGCACCTCCGCCTTGACCTACAGAAAATGGCCTCGTGGATTAAAATGGAAATTAATTGTTCGAATCTGTTATTGTTCAGACGCGAATGTTCCTTTTTCATGAGCCTGAAAAAAAAAAAATTGAAATTAAAAAATAAAAATAAATATTTCAATACAACAATTATAATAAATAATGGCCACTTAGGGGAAGGATATTTAATTGGTCTTTGTCATTTAAACAAATATTGCTTAAATAACTATTTCAAGCAAATTTATGAAAATTTGTAGCATATTTTATCAGAGAATATCCTTTTTTTTCCATTTATGAGACACTTCTTCTCCTCCCCCTGCCTCTTGATCTCAACATTCATTCTGAAAAACTGTTAAAATATATCTTGGCAAAAAAAAGTGATTGAATAGATAACTACTGTCTATTGAAGTCTATAGAGAGGGAATGGAGAGGAGCAACTTGGAGATGGTGCTGGATTCACAGCTACACTGCAAATACTGTGTATAATTTCCTCCATTCTGCTGCATTTTAATAAATGTTTTCATCTTACTCCAGCGCTGGATTCACAGCTGCACTGCTCAGTATTGCTGTATGATGTCCTCGGTTCTTCTGCTGCTTCTGAACTTGCTCTGTATAGAGACAATAGAGCAGAAATCCCTCAAGTCTGCATGTACTGTGTATGGGAAACATCATAGCACATAATCTCTACCCACTAGCTCACAGTCAACTCAAAATTAGAGATTGAGCCTGCAGATAGGAAATCTGGTGAAAAATGTAGGATAGAAGTTATATAATGGCTAGATATCATCTTATTCCTTATGTACACACACAGATACTGTTTGTTTTAGCCCCCAATGTATATAATTCTGGACTTTTTCAAGTCTCTACCCACTAGCTTAGAGTCAGCTGAAAATTAGAGATTGACCCTGCAGTGAGGAAATCTGGTGAAAAATGTAGGATAGAAGTCATATAATGGCTAGATATCATCTTATTTCTTATATACACACACAGATACTGTGTGTTTTAACCCCCAGGGTATATAGTTCTGGACTTTTCCCAGTCTCTACCCACTAGCTTAGAGTCAACTGAAAATTAGAAATTGAGCCTGAAGAGAGGAAATCTGGTGAAAAATGTAGGATAGAAGTCATATAATGGCTAGATATAATCTTATTCCTTATATACACACAGATACTGTATGTTTTAACCCCCAGTGTATATAATTCTGGACTTTTTCCAAGTAGAAATACAGGCCTCTGGGATCTACTGAAACTCTATATGCAAACATCAAAATGGGTCCCATTGGTCACTAATTTTTGTACCAGTTTGGATAAATCAACCTCTGCATGATGCCAAAGCAAAAGTTTTAACCATTGCAAATATTTAAAGTTTCTTAACTACTTTTACCTCCAAATTGATTACATGTGGCGTCCCCCGACCTACAACCTATTTTGTAGGGTAATTATATCATAATTGAGCCAGCAGGGCTTAAGGTAAAACAACTTTGCTTAGCAAATAGACTCATTTTGGCATGCAAATGTATGCAAATGAGCAAAACTTTCTAAGACCTTCTATACACTCCTTCTTATTTATCTTTCTGGCATCCATCTAGAAATGCTCGGAAAATAAGTAACCCTTAGCAGTATGTAAAAACAAAATGTCATCTTGTCTATTACGGGAATGAAGAAGGTCTACTAATGTGAGGAGGCGGCAAACAATGGCGTCTGATAGAAAATACCATGTTAGGCAGGATGCAGTCATCTCGGTGCCCTCACATGCTTCGTGTATATGCTATGTGTATTTCTCAGAACTGTTTTGATAGGGACTTTCATTAATCTCGGCTGTGTTTGCCCGAGAACAATTTACAATTTGACACATTAAAACCTGACATTTTTTCTCTATATTCATTAAAAAAGTATGTGTGCGGAAAAATTGCATTTTTGACATATTACTGGCTTGTACATTTCACCTCATTATTGCTTTATTGTGAAGAGAAGAAGAGAAGAGGTGAAAGAAATCTTAGTTATTCACAAAAAAAAGAAAAAGAGAATGAAAAAGATGTAGAATGCGTGTGGGCAGCCCGTGATATGTATTTTTCAGGGGTAACTACAAGTCCCGGCATCTAAGGGTATGTTCACACAAGAGGCAGAAAATGCTGATCAGTTTCTCAAAAGGAATCCCAAACAGGAAACCCTGATTTTATTTTTTTTTAGCCATTTTTTGAGCAGTTTTAGGGTATCTGCACACAATGTGTTTTTCAGCCTGATTCCAAATGGAACCGTCCTGATGAAGGGCCACAAGAAATAAACCAAGTGCACAGCAATGTAAAAAGGAGATTGCTGTGCACATGTTGTGTCCTTTACAACTTCTTTTGACTGTTTCAGGGTTCTGAAACTGTGAAGTGATTAGAACATGCATGCTAAACTCTGGCCCGTGGGCCCACAGGGTGATTGTATTTGGAGGACTATGTGGGGCCATTATACTGTATGGAGGACTATGTCGGGTCCATTATTCTGTATGGAAGGCTATGTGAGGCCATTATACTGTATGGAGGACTATGTGGGCCCATTATTCTGTATGAAGGACTATGTAGGGCCCATTATTCTGTATGGAGGACTATGTGGGGCCCATTATTCTGTATGGAGGACTATGTGGGGCCATTAGTCTGTATGAAGGATTATATGGGGCCCATTATTTTGTATGAAGGACTATGTGGGGCCATTATACTGTATGGAAAGCTATCTGGGGCCATTATACTGTATGGAGGACTATATGGGGCCCATTATACTGTATGGAGGACTATGTGGGGCCCATTATTCTGTATGGAGTACTATGTGGGGTCACAAAGAGTGACTGCAGACTTATCAGTTTTGACCGGACAACCCCTTTAAGGCACAACACCAACAGGACCATCCATGGTGCTCTCTCAAAAGGAAACCACAGTCTCTTAAAGGGGGTTTCCCATCTCATAAAGTCATGGTATATTCCTATCATTGTATGACCAGTGTGGGATTGATCTCCTGCCCCTACACTAATCCTGTGCCTGTGGTGTAGGCATCAACGGATTGAGGCAATCCGTAGTTCTATGCAGAACTGGATGACCAAGAGCCTCTGTACAGGAGGGAAATAGTGAGAAGGACACAGTGCCATGCCTCATTCTATGGATTGTGTGTGTCCCACCATAGAGCAATGACATATTCTAATGAGATGCCTTCATGTTATGAAATAGGAAGACCCCTTTAAACATATCAGCCATAGCACCCCCTTTGCATTATTAGTTAATGCACATGTCTATTATTAGTCCTTTCACTGTCTATGGGATTGTATATGCAGCCATCGCCACATCTAAATGGGACACTTCAGAGCCCTGTTCTTGGGATTGTTGGGGGTCGCATTGGTAGGACCCCCCTCAGTGATCAGCAAGTTATGCCTTATTCTGTGAATGGGACTAACCCTTTAAAGTAAACGGTTCGTTACATAGAATGTTATAATGAAAATTCCCCAGGGATTTGCATCCCACTGTTCACAATTACGCACTTTTATTTTATTCTGCTGTTGAGTTGATTGTTGGAAGTGGAGTATTTTACTTGTTACAGGAGACATTTCCCCCACAGGAATGCAATATCTTATCACCCTATTGTGACTCCACTCTTAATTTATATCCCTTGTGGCCACCTTGACAAGCTCCTGTCACTGCTTAATGAAGTCTCTCCTATTTATTGTTCTGTACCGACTAACTTTTCCATTAGATCTGCTGTGGGATCATCTGTCAGTGGTGCTCGTTGCACGGCTGCAGAATAGGCTGCTAGAGATAGTCCTCTAAGATAACCTCCCATAGACGGGACTTACAGTAAGGAGAAGACGAGCGCTGTCTGTAATTGAATGTAGTCAAATCCCTGCAGGAAGGATGATTTATGCATCGCACGGTTACCATGAATATCATGCAGAACCAAGACAACAACTCAAGGCACAATTAATATTCACCTCGGCTGTACGGTAGACATTCCAAAAATTGTAAAAGCATTATAAAAATATATTTTTCTACAAACCTTATTTTATTTTGCATTGGACCTCTAACAGGATAAAATTTAAAGGGGTTGTCCATTACTAGAACAACCCCTTTCTTAAACTAAATATTTGGCACCAATAAAAAAAAAAAAAAACTATACTCACCTCCGTATATTCAACTCTGTTCCGAAGGTGTCGGCACTTGCGGTCCCAGGGCTGTAATGCAGTGGAATGACACGTGATGCCCAGCGCTTAATCAGTAATGGCATCACTGTCCCCGCCTTCAGACAAACTGAACATGAAGAGGAAGTCAGGGCTGCAGCTGATCCCGTACAACCCCTTAAATATAAGTTTTAGATTTTCTGACATTTTATGTTGTGTTCATTTAGAATATAACTAGTATAATACTATTATATATAAAAAGAATATAGCTATAATAACTATAATACTGCCCCTATGTACAAGAATATAACAACTATAATACTGCTCCTATGCACAAGAATATAACTACTATAATACTGCTCCTATGTACAAGAATATAACTACTATAATACTGCTCCTATGTACAAGAATATAACTACTATAATACTGCCTCCTATGTACAAGAATATAACTACTATAATACTGCCCCTATGTACAAGAATATAACTACTATAATACTGTCCCCTATGTACAAGAATATAACTACTATAATACTGCCCCTATGTACAAGAATATAACTACTATAATACTGCCTCTATGTACAAGAATATAACTACTATAATACTGCCCCTATGTAAAAGAATATAACTACTATAATACTGCTCCTATGTGCAAGAATATAACTACTATAATACTGCCCCTATGTACAAGAATATAACTACTATAATACTGCCCCTATGTAAAAGAATATAACTACTATAATACTGCTCCTATGTGCAAGAATATAACTACTATAATACTGCCCCTATGTACAAGAATATAACTACTATAATACTGCCCCTATGTAAAAGAATATAACTACTATAATACTGCTCCTATGTGCAAGAATATAACTACTATAATACTGCCCCTATGTACAAGAATATAACTACTATAATACTGCTCCCTATGTACAAGAATATAACTTCTATAATACTGCCCCCTATGTACAAGAATATAACTACTATAATACTGTCCCCTATGTGCAAGAATATAACTACTATAATACTGCCCCCTATGTACAAGAATATAACTACTATAATACTGCTCCTATGTACAAGAATATAACTACTATAATACTGCCCCTATGTACAAGAATATAACTACTATAATACTGCCCCTATGTAAAAGAATATAACTACTATAATACTGCTCCTATGTGCAAGAATATAACTACTATAATACTGCCCCTATGTACAAGAATATAACTACTATAATACTGCTCCCTATGTACAAGAATATAACTTCTATAATACTGCCCCCTATGTACAAGAATATAACTACTATAATACTGTCCCCTATGTGCAAGAATATAACTACTATAATACTGCCCCTATGTACAAGAATATAACTACTATAATACTGCCCCTATGTACAAGAATATAACTACTATAATACTGTCCCCTATGTACAAGAATATAACTACTATAATACTGTCCCCTATGTGCAAGAATATAACTTCTATAATACTGCCCCCTATGTACAAGAATATAACTACTATAATACTGTCCCCTATGTGCAAGAATATAACTACTATAATACTGCTCCTATGTACAAGAATATAACTACTATAATACTGCCCCTATGTACAAGAATATAACTACTATAATACTGCCCCTATGTACAAGAATATAACTACTATAATATTGCTCCTATGTACAAGAATAAATCTGCTACAATATTGCATCCTATAGAAAGTGTTACATTTTCTATAGTAATAACATTATTAATATATTATATTCATTTTAATAGTCATCATTATTTCAGGAATATTGTTATGTGATGGACATCTTGAGATTACCCTTTTAAGAAATAGACATAATTTATATGAGCTTGATACAATTACTGAGTGATAAGTTGCATAGAAGCATCTGATAGTGCGGAGAACAGACGTCTCGGAGAGTTCTATCTCATTCCAGATTGTGTTGTGTTTTATTTACATGCCACACATGGACTAATTAGGTTTGGATGAACTCTGTAGATATGGAGCATCTGTGCTGCTGGGATAAATACATATGTTATTGTTTGGAAAACTAATCAATAGAGTAAATATTTCAGCTTTAATTTTCCAGAAATATATTCAGTTTCCAAGTGGTTCTCTGCCTGAATGTTGCCCATGCGGCTTTAACCGTCCTAATAAGCTGTAGTAATAATCCTCCATTAAAATAATCCCTCTGAGGACAGCTATTGAAACTGTCAAAAATCCTTATGACCCCCAAGCTAAAGGATGCAGTGAAAATAATAAAAAAGGGTTTATTTAGTTGTAAGACGTCTTAGTCATGTTTACAGATATTTGTATTGACAATTTATATTTGTCCCATTGATAGCGTAAAATAATTTGATAATAGGAAGGAAACTAAAAGTAGACGTCCACCTCTTTGTATTGTTTTAGGTCTTGTACTCTTTGCTGATTCAGTTTTATATATGTATATATATATATATATATATATATATATATATATATTTTTTTTTTTTTTTTTGTTTTTGTATACATATATATATATATCTTTACAGTGGTCTGGTTCTGTTTGCATAGACACTGCATTATTTTAAAATTATTTCTGGCTTCTTACAACCAACAGACAGAGCTTAAAGGGAGTCTGTCAGTAGGATCATCTCTCCTATGTCGTCTATATGGGCATGTAGGTCATAGGAAGCTGAATAAAATGATACCTTGATATCTATGATCCAATGTTTTTTTCCAGAGAAATCTGTGTTTTTCTTAATATGTAAATGAGCTGTTATGATCTATGGGCGGGACATAGATCTCCCTGAGAATCTGCCTCCAGAGCTTGTGTTAAATAAAGTTGGAACATGTGCACAACAATGTTGCTTTGGCATTGCTGTGCATTAAGTTTATTTTTTTGCGGTACTCTTGTGTGCACATACCCTTAGCAAGTAAAAACGACTGTGCTGTGCACACGGTCAGTCTTGTGAAACCGATTCATGAGAAAGTCTGCCTGCCCTTTCCTGAAGTGGTTTTGTCTAGGAAAACCTTGGTGGGTGCAGCAGTATCTTAAAGTCATCATGTGCACATGCTTTAGGTTTTGTGCACACAGAGTTTTTTGAGGCGTTCAAAAACTATGAATTTTTCAAGTGGAAATTGCTTCAGGAAATGATCCTCCTTTGAAGAATTTTTGGAGAAGTTTCTTTTTTTACGGATGTGGTTTTGAAAAGGTTTTGAAGTGTTTTGGAAGATGTTTTTTTCCTTCTTTGCAGCCTTATGATTGGACAATGATTAGGTGGGGTGGTTTCTTTCCTATCGGAGCTTTCTATCAAGCAGCTTTCAAAATCTCTTCAGGAAAAAACACCACAAAAACTCATGTAAACAGCGAATTGGATTTCCCATGGAAATGGATTGGAAGAGTTTTCCAAGCTTTTTTAAGCACTTCCTGCGGGGAATTAAGGAGAGGATCTGCTCCAAAAAACTGTGCTCTTGGAGTTTTTTGAGACGTTTTTTGGAGTAGAAAATGGTCGGAAATTGACAGGAAATGCTCCAAATCTCAAAAACTCCTCAAATCTTTGACTTGAGTTTCTGTTCAATTTCTGCTTTGAAAACTCCTCAAAACAAGGCACCATTGAGTTTTCCTACATGAAGCCACTTCAGGAAAACACCAGCCGTCATTTTCCTGAATTGGCTTCGGCAGCAGTTTTGCCATCTTTCTTGCGCCATCTTATACTATGAAGTATGGAGAGCTGGTAGCTTCAGAGCCCAAGCCGCCTGAAGAATGAGCATGTCACTTCTTTTAGGGTTTCCGACCCCTGCAGTGGTTACAAGTAGTGACGTAAGTTGGAACATGTGCCCAGCACATGCTTTTATTTAGAAAATTAAATAGACATTAAGAAACCCATGTCTGATGTATTGAAAAACACAAAAGTTGGAATATATATTTTTACAAGCCAGAAAAATACATCTAAAAGCTAAAAAATGAGAAGGGACCTCTAGAGAATGTGCTCGTTGGACTTCTACACTGGTTTGTATTTTAGCTTATTTAGCAAATTAAGGGCACTTTTCCAAAATGCACACACGCAGCTTCTTTTCCAATTTTCCATCCAGAACTTCCAGACCTAAAATTCTCTACTAATTACAATTGGGCCATGTTCACACGTTCAGTATTTGGTCAGTAATTTACCCCAGTATGTATAAGTCAAAACCAGGAGTGGGTGAAAAATGGAGAAGTGGTGACGTGTTTCTATTATACTTTTCCTCTGATTGTTCCTGTAGCGCCCCTGCGGGTCCAGTTGCCACAGAGGTATTGCATCTCAGCCAGAGGTGTGATACCCCACTCTCAGGTAAGGAGGGAGAACTACCCAGGACCCAACCACTCACATGCAACACTACACCACTCCATCAGTGAAGGTTCAGATTGCTCCTAAGGGAGAGCACAGACCCGGTCCCTGTTTGGAAGGTGGAACTAAGTAGAGGAGGTGGGTGGAGGAAGCAGTTTAGGGGATCACTAAAGGAAGGACTGAAGGTAGAGGGGACCACATAGAGTGACGTGGGTCACATGACAGAGAGTATAAAAGGAAGGGTAGAAACATCTAAAAGGGTCCTAGGAGCAAGAGTGCAGTGAGAGAGGACCTTTTAAGAGAGAGAGTTAGTCAGTCAGAGGAGTTGGTGACAGGAGTCTGTCACAGGGAGTGAGGAGAGAACACCGGAGCAGTGAGAAGGGCTCCAGAGAGAAAAAGGATCCTAGGGGCATGGGGAGTGCGGAGTCCACCCGTGCGCCCGAGTTCACACTGTTCGTGGAGGGATCAAGGCCGCAGAAGGGGACCAGCCCCAGACTAGTGGAGGACTGCAAGACTCAGCTAGCAAACCGGAGGTTGCGGTATCTTCAAGTGCCGTAGCCAACAACCACACACATTCGCTGAAAAGGTGACCATATAGGACGAAGGGGACAGAAAGGACGTCGCCCAACAAGGTCCGTGGCCACTGACTCGAAGGGCAAGAGCCAGCGCAGAGAGACGACCCGGGAAGGTAAACAAGAAGGGGGTCCCGATCAAGTGCACCCAAGTTATCTGAGAATTGGCTGGATCACTTCCCCGGAGGACACAGGACTCAGTAGGCGGTTATAATCTGGCAGTTGTAACCTGGAGCATCATAAAAACTGTGAGTAAACATTTGAAGACTGCACCCCGCTGTGTCCTTGACTTAATTGCTTCGTCACCTGCCTTGCAAAACACCAACATCCTAAATCTACCATTTAACTGCCCTGAGGCCTAGCTCTACCCGTGGAGAGCTGAACCTTCTTTGTTGCATCACCAACAGCCTCAGAGGATCTGAACAGCAGTGGCGGCCATCTATAGTCGCATACTACGGGTGGCGTCACAAAACATTATCCCCCAATTGACTTTTCTTTATTGACCGCCCTGGGCCACGGACCGGGTCACTGCCGCCGTTACTACCGAACGGCCCGGCTACCGAGTACCCCACGGCCCAGGGGGCGCGTCATTCCACACCTGGATTTGGCTTACAAATACTGATATAAAATACTGACCAAATACTGAACGTGTGATCGAGGCCTTACCAGTATTGTGGATGAACAAAAAAAATAGAAGGTTTGCCAGCATCTGGTAAAAATTTTTTTTTTTAAAAAAGGCTTTGATGGAATGCCAACAGATCACCAGGTATCCGTCTGCATAGAGACTTTGTACCAGCATTGCGGCTGAGAAATTAAGAATCGGATACACAATTCTTTTGGATTTTTTATTATTATTATTTATTTATATAGCACCATTGATTTCATAGTGCTGTACATAAGAAGGGGATGGAATCTGGATGTAATGGAATTTGAACTGTAAATTGGCGAGACTTTAGAATTATTTCCACTTATGGATAGGGATGAGCAAACGTGTAGGAGCCCGGGTTATTTACCCGACCCAAACTTCAGTCCAAAGTTCAGTTGGGGTACCAGAACTATGCCAGAACCCAAACCCCATGGAAAACAATGGAGATCCGAACTTTGGATCTGGAAAAAAATTCTCTCTCTCTTTCCTCTGCAACAGACTTCCCCCAGAACTCAAACCTTTGCAATGGACGTCCGGCAGAAGTCCGCGTTTGGCGTTTAGCACCATACACTGTCTAGTACGAATCCCGAACTTTTAAGTTCAGATTTGATCATCTCTACTTGTGGACCATAGGCACACAAGCTCAATAAAGACCAATTGCCAGAAGAAAACGGGAATGAAGTGTCAATGCCATCTTTGCAGACTTGAGGTAATGGCAAAGTACCCCATCATTTAAATTTTTGGTCAACTTGGCCCAAAATGTCTTCAACTGGAAGAATGGGAAATCGGGCACTTAAGTCTTTATCAAGATACATATAAATTATTAATATCGTACATGGATTTACTGTTTCTTACAAAACGGCCTCGAAACACGTTAGTACATGTTCTGGTCATCAACTTGTTAACCATTCTGTACATCGGGGACTATTCTGACGAGGTCTGAGTGTTATATCTCATACAGATGGGCTCTTTAATGGTGTGATGCCAACAGTATGTTTTGCTGCAGCCTCCAGAAGAGCCGCGAAAATGCAGAAGCTTCCGAATTCCCGGTAGTGCGATTATATCTCCCGCGCCCTGTTTATGTGCACCTGCTATAGACGGCAGTCACTTTAAGATGATTGTAATCAGTGACATGATACTTAGTAAAATGTGGAAGGTATCAGAGGAGACTCCTGGGATGTACATTTTAGATGCAGTTTAATGTCCTCATTAGAAGTACAGTTTTGCTTTTCAAATAAGGGAATAAGGGGGGAGAAAAATTTCTTCTGCTTGCAAAATATTATCATAATTTTTTAGATTTATTTTTCTGGATAAATATGCACTTGATTAATATGAAAAAAAAGAACACCAAAAATATATTGAAGGGACAATGAAACACAAGGAGGTCAGATGTTATGGTCGGGGTAGCTGCTGCCATCCATTAACCATTTTAACACCTGTCCAATTTTTTGTTTTTGCTCTTTTCTTTTTTCCTCACCTTTTTCAAGACCCATAACTTATTTTTCCATTGACATAGCCACATGAGGACTTGGGCGGGATTTAGTTTTCAATGATACCGTTCATTTTTCCATATAATGTACTGAAAAACAGAAAAAAATTCAGAGTGGAATGTAATGTTTTTTTTTTTTTTGTGGGGGGTTTACAACATTCATTTGCACAGTAAAAATAACCAAGCCATAGGATTCTCCAGGTCAGTGTGATTATAAAGTTTTTTTTTTCATATTTTAGTGTAAAAAAAAAATTAAGAACCTTTCAAACAAATTTTTCCTTGTGTTGCCAGATTCGAAAACCCATGTTTTTTCATTCTTCTTTCGGTAAAGCTTTAAGAGCTTGTTCTTTGCACACTTAACTGTAGTTTTCATTGATATTATTTTGGATTTCATAAAATGTTTTGATCACTTTTTATTGCATTTATTTGAGGAAGTGCGGAGACGAACAGATGTCTTTCATTTTTTGAATCTTTTTGGTGTTTAATGTACGGCTTCAAAAATTTTGTATTTTGATAGATTTGACTACCGTGATCAAATATATTCATTTTTTTAAATTTCTATATTTTTAAACATGGAAATAGGGGGTGATTTAAATTTTTATATATTTTCTAGCTTTTTTTAAAAAAATTTTACTTTATTTTTAAATCCTTATAGGATACTTGAAAGTACAATTATTTAATCACTTATATGATATACAACACTGCTAAACACTACAGTATTGCAAAGGATACTATAAATGATGATGTTCCATAAAACTCAGCCTAGAGAATGGGATTCACAGGAATTTGAAGATTGGTAGCCACGGGAGGAAAATGTCAGGTCATTAATTAATTACCTAATGCATAGAGAAACGTAATAGCATATATATTTTCCTCCTTACCTTTCTTCTTGGCTTGGCATATCCTCAGATGAGTCGTGTGAGATGAACAGCTTTAACCCCTTCACCATCTTGAGATTTTTCATTTTTGCGCTTTTGCCTTCCCCCCCCCTTCTTCCCAGAGCCATAACTTTTTTATTTTTCCGTCAATATGGCCATGTGAGGGCTTATTTTTTGCGGGATGAGTTGTACTTTTGAATGCCAAAATTGATTTTACCATATAGTGTACTATAAAATGGGAAAAAAACGAATTTCCAAATGCGGTGAAATTGCAAAAATAGTGTAATTCCACAATAATTTTTTGTGTTTTTTATTTACCATGTTGACTAAATACTAAAACTGACCTGGCAATATGATTCTCCAGGTCAGTACGAGTACGCAGATACCAAACATGTATAGGTTCTTTTTTTATTTAAGCGGTGAAAATAAAATCCGAAATTTGTAAGAAAAGAAAATTTGCTTATGTCACCATTTTTGGAGATCCATAATTCGGGATCTGGGGCTGTGTGAGAGCTTATTCTTTGCGCCTGAATTATTGTTGGCTTTAGTGGAAACCAAACGAAAAGACTGGGTTACAAATGTTTTAAATGGACTATACTGAATTAAAAAAACTGGGCTACGGATTTCAAAAACAGTGCCATTCATGTCTAGAGGAAATATGTGGTATTGCAGCTCAGCTACAGTACCAGATACAACCTAAAAACATATATGGCGCTGTTTCTGAAAAAAGCCAGTCATGTTTGTCTCGCAGCTGGGTTGGGACTCAACAGTTAAAGGACCTTCAGATTTTAGGATCAGATAATGATTGCTCATTGCTAGGAACTGAATGGAAGGAGGACTCATTTGAAGAATTTCTATTACCATAGTGGGAAGGGGCCCTATATAAGTTTGGACATGGAGCCCATGGCTATAAGACTTTCATCTCTGCTATGGGTTGTTATTTTTTGCTTTTTTACGTTAACTTCATTGCCAGTAACGATCTGCAGAATATTCCTCTCTCCCTTCACGAGTTTTCTCACCGTCCTCATCGCTGGTCAATAGCACATTATTCATACAATTAAACATGTAATCGACTTAATGAAATCATTAGGTAACATTTACAACAGATACTTAGCTTTTATAGGTCTTTAAGGCTTCAGATAATTAAAGAGACAGGTTTAAGATTGTGAGATCATCTCACTATACATTTTATGAATCTATAGACGATAACATCTCATTTACTGGCAGAAGATGGAAATTTTCATCAGCGTCCTACAGGTGGGTCATGTATATATCATTCAGAGAAAAGTCAAAGCTCCCATCTTTTTAATATCCCAGCTGCAGATCTTAAAGGGGTTATCCTATACTGTTATGTTCTGAGTTAAAGAAACACTCCCATCAAAGTTTGTATCCTCTTAATATATTACAATCATCATATTATATGCAGAGTTGTGGAGTCAGAAAGCCAAACCTCCGACTCCGACTCCGAATCCACAGCATGGCCTCAATACTGAGCATGTACAGTACAAACCAAAAGTTTGGACACACCTTCTCATTTAAACATTTTTCTGTATTTTCATGACTTTGAAAATTGTACATTCACACTGAAGGCATCAAAACTATGAATTAACACATGTGGAATTATATACTTAACAAAAAAGTGTGAAACAGCTGAAAATATGTCTTATATTCTAGGTTCTTCAAAGTAGCCACATTTTGCTTTGATGACTGCTTTGCACACTCTTGGCATTCTCTTGATGAGCTTCAAGAGGTAGTCACTGGAAATGGTTTTCACTTCACAGGTGTGCCCTGTCAGGTTTAATAAGTGGGATTTCTTGCCTTATAAATGGGGTTGGGACCATCAGTTGTGTTGTGCAGAAGTCAGGTGGATACACAGCTGATAATCCTACTCAATAGACTGTTAGAATTTGTATTATGGCATGAAAAAAGCAGCTAAGTAAAGAAAAACGAGTGGCCATCATTACTTTAAGAAATGAAGGTTAGTCAGTCCGAAAAATTGGGCAAACTTTGAAAGTGTCCCCAAGTGCAGTTGCAAAAACCATCAAGCACTATAAAGAAACTGGCTCACATGAGGACCGCCCCAGGAAAGGAAGACCAAGGGTCACCTCTGCTTCTGAGGATAAGTTTATCCGAGTCACCAGCCTCAGAAATCGCAGGTTAACAGCAGCTCAGATTAGAGACCACGTCGATGCCACACAGAGTTCTAGCAGCAGACACATCTCTACAACAACTGTTAAGAGGAGACTTTGTGCAGCAGGCCTTCATGGTAAAATAGCTGCTAGGAAACCACTGCTAAGGACAGGCAATGAACAGAAGAGACTTGTTTGGGCTAAAGAACACAAGGAATGAACATTAGACCAGTGGAAATCTGTGCTTTGGTCTGATGAGACCAAATTTGAGATCTTTGGTTCCAACCACCGTGTCTTTGTGCGACCCAGAAAAGATGAACGGATGGACTCTACATGCCTGGTTCCCACCGTGAAGCATGGAGGAGGAGGTGTGATGGTGTGGGGGTGCTTTTCTGGTGACACTGTTGGGGATTTATTCAAAATTGAAGGCATACTGAACCAGCATGGCTACCACAGCATTTTGCAGCGGCATGCTATTCCATCCGGTTTGCATTTAGTTGGACTATCATTTATTTTTCAACAGGACAATGACCCCAAACACACCTCAAGGCTGTGTAAGGGCTATTTGACCAAGAAGGAGAGTGATGGGATGCTATGCCAGATGACCTGGCCTCCACAGTCACCAGACCTAAAGCGAATCGAGATGGTTTGGGGTGAGCTGGACCGCAGAGTGAAGGCAAAAGGGCCAACAAGTGCTAAGCATCTCTGGGAACTCAAGACTGTTGGAAGACCATTTCCGGTGACTACCACTTGAAGCTCATCAAGAGAATGCCAAGAGTGTGCAAAGCAGTCATCAAAGCAAAAGGTGGCTACTTTGAAGAACCTAGAATATAAGACATATTTTCAGTTGTTTCACACTTTTTTGTTAAGTATATAATTCCACATGTGTTAATTCATAGTTTTGATGCCTTCAGTGTGAATGTACAATTTTCATAGTAATGAAAATACAGAAAAATCTTTAAATGAGAAGGTGTGTCCAAACTTTTGGTCTGTACTGTACATAAAGTGCAGCACAGATTCATCTCAACTAAAAGCCTAAATCCTTAGATCAGGAATAGAACACACATTTATAGGACATTTCATAACTTTCCCAAATTCTTACGTAAATACTTTTATGCCCAAAGATGACAAAAGTATTCTCGGAGTGATACTTTTATTGGCTAACCAGGAAAAAATATATATTTGCAAGCTTTCAGAGCACAGAGGCTCCTTCTTCAGGCAGGTTTACAAATGAATTAATTAAATGTCGTGCTCTTATCTTATCAATTAATTTATAATCCTGCCTGAAGAAGGCACTTGGAAGTATATATTTTTTCCTGGTTAGCCAATAAAGGTATCACTCCGAGAATACTTTTATCACCTTTGGGCATAAAAGTATTTATATAGATTTTTCTGGCTAACACAGTACCACAATATAACTTTTTATTGTTTCAAATTCTTATGAAAACATTTACAGCACTTTTTGCATTGTACTACTGAACCCAATTTATTATATATTTTAGCAGTCGGAGTCAGTCCATTTTATACCGACTCCAACTCCACCAAAATGGGCTCCGACTCCACGACTCCGACTTCACAGCCCTGATTATATAGCACTATGTACTTACAATTGCCCATTTTGCCTTTCTACCCAATTAATTCTTCTCTTTCCTCTGCTCTATGTAGAAACAGGAAGTCTCTTTTCCCTGCAAAAATCATTCCCCTCTACAACTCCTGACCCAGCTGCTGCCCCCCCCCTGCCAGGGACTTTTGCAGTGACTTATGACTCATATAAGGAAAATTGACCTCCTGTTTGTACATAGAGCTTAGAAGGATTCAGCTCGTCAGTTGTCATAGACCTAATGGAAAAACAGAATTAACAGGGTAGAAAGTTAATTCTGTTATTGCCAGAGCTCTATAGCTAATGCTATGCTTACAGATAATGTTTTGTATGCAGATCCCCATTCTTTGAAGGGATCAACTGCATTTTAATCTTTTCCTGGAAACGGTAGGGGAGCTTTTTTTGTCCAAATACATAATTTTATTGTAACTGCCATAAACCACTTCCTGCTGCGCTGTGTTTGCAGAAAAAAAAAAAAAAAACAGGAAGGATGAGTTTGTCTCCAGTATGGCTGCCCCCCAAAAAGTTTTTGAAAATAAAAAATAAATAACTACAACTTAGAAGAAAAATACTTTTGCTAATTTTTTTTTAAGAGGATCAATTATACTAAAATTCAATACATGTGACATTCCACTTTAAGAAAAATTAAAGTTTTTTTTTTTCTTTAAATAAAATGTATAATTTAATTTAAACTATTGTAAAATAAATTTTTAACCTTAAAACTGGATAACAAGAACAGGAGCAACTAAGAAATAGAGATCACCTTTTTCAGAGTCCAATAAGCCATCTTCTCGGAGCTTTTACATCTCCGATGTCTGACTCATCCAGAGTAAAGTCTTTGAAGTTTGAACTCAACTTCTTTCTTGGGTTTTACAGACCATAGTGACTCGTATCAGTACCATTCTCGCAGTCTTGGCAGTCAGAGTCATATATAGTAACTAAGATAGGTCTTCTTCTTTCACATATGCAGGATACAGCAGCCCCACTACTCTCTCCTTCATATCCAGAATAGAATGACGATTTGGCTATTGTTATCTTTAAGACTTCTCGTGGTCATAAAACTGGAATATTATTTTCTACAATATTACAAAATTTATCACAAGTGTATTGCAGTAATAATTTTTGCCACTACGTGGTGCTAGACTAGACAACAACACATGCCTGAATAAAACAGCACACCATGAGGCCATGCAGAGTACTGCAGGTAAATCTTACCATGATTTTGCAACAAAACATTGCTATGTGCTTGAAGAAATATTATCATGATTATTATACAATTATTATTAAGATAATGAAAAGGCATTATCATATAAATAACAGAAATTAAATAGACAATAAATATTTAATTTCTTGGGGTGTAAATGTTGGGTTTACCACCCTTCAGAGGAACAGGCGTCCTAACGTACCTTGTATGACTGGAGTGTAGTGAACATGTGCAAAAACTATATTCACTATAGTATTGGGGTCACACATGCTCACCACCACTCCAAATACAGGAGGCTTTAGGAGACCTGCTCTTGGAAACATGGGTCTCAGCAGTTGGACCCCCAGTGATCACACATTTATTATCTATTCTGTGAATAGGATATAAATAAAAAAATGACAGTTTTACTATTGGAGTATTTTAATACTGTGTCATATCTTCATCCCAGTTGTTTTATGAGGCTGAAGTGCAGTACGACAAACAGCCTTTAAATAAAAGTGGCACTGTTTAAGGCTCCTGGAAACTTGGATAAAGTATATTTTCTAAAAACGACACTCATTTGCGGCTTCTTACCCACCAATAAATTTGGGATAAGACCAACCTGGAATTCTCTCCTTCTGTAAAGTCTTCCCATAGGAGCCCCATGGGCTGCCTCCATGTTACACATGTTACTCTCCTAGCTCTTTGAGAAGGTCTTGCTCATTTTATCCAATGTTCAGTTTATGGTTTCCTGTTTCTTTTCCAGTTCAGAACACATTTTCATGCTGATAATTTGACAACAGTGTCTTGGAGCTAGAACCAAAATATTAGCAATATGTTGGCAAGTATGTGATTTAAGAGCCCTGCGTAGAGATGAGTGAGTATGTTCTGTTAACCCTTTCGGCGAGCATGCTCGGGTGCTCACCGATTATCTTCAGCGTGCTCGGCCGTTATGTTTTAGTCATGCTGTGTGCATGATTTGCCACTGTTTGACAGCTTTAATACATGTGAGGAATGTATAAGAAACAGGCAATCTTCACATGTATTAAAGCTGTCAAACAGTCGCAAATCATGTGCACGGCGTGACTCAAACATAACACCCGAGCATGCTGAAGATACTCGGCGAGCACCCGAGCATGCTCGTAAATCTCGAGTAGCGAGCATGCTCGCTCATCACTAACCCGGTGCCAAAAATTCTGGTTTAAAAAGTTGCAAATCTTTTTCCAAGTCTTGATTTTGCAAATATGTATGACTTTTTTTTGCATTTTTCCGTGCCAACACCTCTTTTCTAAAAGGTAGGCCTATCACAGGGGCAGAACTTAAGATAACAATTTGTGAGAGAGACTAGCAGAAATCTACGTCAGCTTATGGGTGGCGTGATTTTGGTCTGTTGTTCACTGGCTGCCCAAAATTAGCCAATTTTTAATTTTTGGAGCATTTCAATCAATTGGGCTTTGCTTAAGACAAGGGTATGAAAGTAGATATCCTCAAATGTATTTACTGGGGTTGTCTAGCAGATAACTTTTGTTCGTACCAATAGCTCTGACTGGTTTAAAAGCATAGGGGAAGCAATACTTGCCTAACTGATCCTTAGTTGCTTCCTTTCTATATTCTCCCGCCATTCTCTACTTCGACACAGGAAATGCTAGGAAATGCCCACTCAACCAATCACTGGCCTCAATGGGAACCCGCCCCAGTAAATGATTGGCTGAGCTGAATTTCCCGTGTGTCAAGACAGGTCCAGGAAGTAGAGGCCGGCGGAGAACCAGGGTAAGAAGCAGGGAATCAGTAAGGTGAGTTTTGCTTATTACCTTTTTTAACTGATTTGGGCCATTGGTAGCACATTTATACCACCCTGATACTACTTTACATTTTTCTGCCACAGGGTGGTTGAGCATTAACATAAAGCAAGACCATCTTGAAATAAGTCTATGAACAAGACGGGCGGACATTAATTGTAAGGCTAGAGTCCGGCAATTCTGTTGATGGCAAGTTATCTTTCTCCAGCTACAATCACTATAAACACTTGAATGAGACATAAAATTACCACTGCAGACTGGCGTATACTGTATATATTCAAGTCAAATGCTATTAAAAATGAATGAATAAGAGCATAAAAGAAAGCTATATTAGTTCATTACAAACCAATCATTTCGCACAAAGGAAGGCAAAGCTATCAATTTCTCAATTCGTTTCGGATTCAGGTTTATTTAGAGGGGGTAAAGAAAAAGTTTCATTGAACAGAAGAAGTGTCAGAAAGATGTACAGATGCACAATTGCTTATTGTTTCAGAAATAAGACAGGTGAGGTGGCTGAGATCACATCCAATTTTCTATTTGCGCCCGGCTAAATTGGATTTGAGCTGTCGTCTTTCCATCTGAGGAAGGCGTGAGAGGAGGACACTGAATTTACTCTTTTTACCAAGTCTGCTTTCTGAAAACGTAGAAGCTGTTACAAATTATAGGGCACTTGATGACAAGCGGCAAGAAAGTTATAGTTCACTCAAACCTGGTGTAGCGAAAAAGAAAAAAAAAATGGGAGGGGCGGTCCGACGTGCGGAGACATAACTGTAGGTTTGAGTGACAGGGTTGAGTGGTTGACTCGAGAAGATGAATTGTAAGACAAATACGCAGCTGCTGCCCTATTATGTGCGGTGCGAAAGAGAGACGTTCATTTTTACTGTACATATGGCTCAGGATCATTCCGACAGCTCTGAAGAATTGAAGGCGCGGTAATAATGGATTGGTTATGGAGCGGAAGGTGTGGCTCGTGACTTTGCTTTTGAAGAAGGAGAAACAGTTTTTCCGCAACCTGTTCTGTATTCCTCTCCTAATAAACTGCTTCGAGATCCAAGGAGACAAAAATATGTAATTTCTAGGTGGTGGTGCCAATAGACGAGACCTCCAGCTCTGACCCGAAGATGACATTTCTCTGATGACTGGATACTTTGATTAATTGGTTTGATTGTCTACATTTTCCAGGATTGTTGTTCCTGGTGAGTTTTTTTTGCCAAAATAGTAGTTGAATGAAAAAAATAATTTCCGTAATTTCTAAGTGGTGGTGTCAATAGACGAGACCAACGACTCTGACCTAAAGATGACATTTCTCTGAAGACTGGTTACTTTGATTGATTGGTTTGATTGTCTATATTTTCCAGGATTGTTGTTCCTGGTGAGTTTTTTTTTTGTCAAAATAGTAGTTGGATGAAAAAAATTATTTCTGTAATTTCTAAGTGGTGGTGTCAATAGACGAGACCTACGACTCTGACCTAAAGATGACATTTCTCTGAAGACTGGTTACTTTGATTGATTGATTGGTTTGATTGTATATATTTTCCAGGATTGTTGTTCCTGGTGAGGTTTTTTTTTGCCAAAATAGTAGTTGGATGAAAAAAATAATTTCTATAATTTCAAGGTGGTGATGCCAATAGACGAGACCTACGGCTCTGACCTAAAGATGACATTTCTGGTGAGTTTTTTTTGTCCAAAGTAGTAGTTGGATGAAGAAATAATTTGCAGCCAGATGTGATTTATGGATTGTGTTTCTAAGTATTTCGATATATGGCAGAAGTGAGCTACCTGGTGGAAGTGACCTCTATGTTTAAAGTGGCCTACGGTATGTGGTAGAAGTAATCTTATATGTAAGGGGAAAAATATATCAGAATTAGTTGTAAATCATAAGGTATGTACATATCTAACAAATATAGTCCTTTTAGGTGAGGTGCACCAATACTCATGTAGCTGCTCCAGCCCAAGTCTTGGACTCCTTGTTTCGGAGCTTGACACAGGGCAATTTTCCCATGTTGACGTGTGACCAGTGCAGTGTGTGAATGGGTTGGTTGTGAAAGAGAAGCAGGTTGGCTTAGCTGTTCAAATGAACCATCAGTCAGCCCCCTTCAGATACAACTGATAACATGCTGACACATGGATAGAGTGACGACTGGAAGATTGGGGAACCTGTGCCAAATGGACTATTTTAGTAAGTTATTAGTGATGAGCGAGCGTGTTCTGTTAACCCTTTCGGTGAGCATGCTCGGGTGCTCACCGAGTATTTGCAGAGTGCTCGAATGTTATGTTTGAGTCACTGTGTGTGCATGATTTGCGACTGTTTAAAAGCTTTAATACATGTGAGGAATGCCTAACAAACAAGCATTCCTCACATGTATTAAAGCTGTCAAACAGTTGAAAATCATGCACACACAGTGACTCACACATAACATTCGAACACTCCAAAGATATTAGGAAAACACCAGCGCATGCTCGGAAATCTCGAGTAATGAGCTTGCTTGCTCATCATTATAAGTTATATAACAATTTACTAATGATATAGGCATATATTTTTTTCCTAGAAAACCTCTTTAAGAAATCTTTCCAAAGTTTTAGAACAATCCATAATAAATATTGAGACGTAAATGCCAGTCAATGACAATGGTTTAGGTTAGGGACTTGGATCTGGAATTTTAGTTTTTTGGCCTTGATGAAATTCATAAAAAATAACAAAAAAATCATAAACCACAACTATGATTACTATTTATGTAATAACATTGGCTCTTTACCAACAGTCTACTTTCCTTATCTCAGTATGCCTCTTCACTAGGGTTGAACGGAAGTTCGGGTTTTGGTACCCCACCCAAACTTTATTCTAAAGTTCGGTTCGGGTTACCAGAACTGTAACCGAACTTGAACCAGAACTCGAACCCCATTGAATTGTTCAATGAAGTTACACAGCACATTTAATAATACTGGGTGATTGCCTGATTTGCTTTGATTACAAAAATCAAAAGGGCCATAGTCAGAAATTCCATATAAGATTGCCACAACTTGTGAAAACATACCACATAAATTAACATGTCAAAGATTAACCAGTGTGACAAGTTACTCTATTTGCTTTTCACAATTTAAAATGACAACTGTACTGTCAACAACTTTTCATAAGTCAATAGAGCAGGTGAATGTTAGAAACTTTGTAATCTATCAGAGAGTTCTGCTTCTTTCTCCATTTATGAGCCACTTCTCTCTCCCTCCCCACCTTTCCCACCTCCTTAACTCATCATTCACTCTGAATATAACAGCTAAACTCTGTTTAGTCCAAGACAAGATGGCCTGCCAGCTCACTGAGGTGTCAGGTTACAATTATACCCTATGGGGAGAGGAAGGAGGAGGAGGAATGAGGAGCAGAGTGAGAAGACAGACAGGGAAGCAACAAATCTAACAAATCTTTTCCCATGAAAAGAAGTTAATTTTAATCAATCGATCTTGGAATAATAATAATTTCCACAATTGGATATGTTTAAATAAAATGTTCCTGTGCTGAGATAATCTTATAAATGTGCCCCTGCTGTGTCCTGTGTAATTGCTGTGTCTGACTGTGCAGGAACATGGTCTGATCATACCACAGCTCCTGGGCAGATGGGGAAGTAAAAGAGTATACAGACAGGACAGCATGGGATCGGAAATAATTCTTTCTTTGAGGTAAAACTTTGATTACAAACAGGCAAGGAATTGCTTTACCTCACAAAAAGAATCAGCTGTGATCCCGTGCTGACCTGTCTGTATACTCAATTGTTTCCTCCCCTGCCCAGGAGCTGTGGTATGATCAGACCATGTTTCTGCACGGTCAGACACAGCCATTACACAGTACACAGCAGGGGCACATTTATGAGATTATCTCAACACAGGAACATTTTATTTAAACACATCCAGTTGTGGAAATTATTATCATTCCAAGAACTATTGATTAAAGTTAACTTTTGTTTGTGGGAAAAACCCCTTTAAGGACTGAAGAGAAGAACTCCTTCTCTGTATGCTGTTCCATATATGGGAGATATCATAGCAGATCGTCTCCACCCACCAGCTCAGAGACAACTGACAATTAGATATAGAGCCGACAGTGGGGAAAACTGGTGGGCAAAGCAGGATGAAAGTCATAGAGTGGCCAGACATGTTGTTACTCCTCGTGGTCATACACATAACGGCTTATTCTTAAAAGATACCTGAAAGTACGGTTACTATTTATGGATACAATGTTTATAATAGGGTTTATCAGTAGTTGTGCTCTGGTGTTATTTCTCAAATCATCCTTCTTGTATGTGTATGAATATAGAAGTGGGCAGCACTCCATAGCAAATTCCATGCAAAAAAACTGGGATCTTTATTGGCCCATGTGTACACGTGGCAGCGTTTCGGTGCAAGAGCAAGTGAACCTTCATCAATGCACTTGTTCTTGACCTGAAACATTATCACCTCTTCACATGGGCCAGTAAAGACACCATTTTTGTATCTGAGCACATTTGTCTTATTTTTTTGCTATTGGAAGTGCATCCTGTGTGACTTCCGCACCAAACCATGTATACTGCCATTTAGTGAAACAGGAAGGTCCGCAAATTGCCTAGCAGACCACGTCTGTGCATCCATCGGCCACCATGTTGGATGCACTCTGTCCTCCGCAGAGATCTACCCAACTGACGATGGGCTTTAGTCCTTTCTTCCACTGCTCCGGTGAGATAAGAGCTGAGCTCGGGTTTGATGTTGGGGATATGAAGATGATTTTATTGTGGGGTCGTTCGGATGATTTTTTGGTTTTGGCACAGTACGTATTTGGAGCAGACTTCTTCCGACACTTGCATTCTCTTCCGTAGCTTGAGACCACCGGCAGCATAAGCCGGTCCTATCGGCTGCAAAATAAAAATCTACCAATCATTTTGCTTTTGATTTTGTCACATTGATTTAGCGATGACAAACACATTACGGCATCGAGCAGCGAATACAGTTCAGTGTTACATCCAATTTAAGAACTGAAGGCTTCTGCGGTAACCGGCTGTAATGATGAGCGGCACAGAAGCACATGTCTGCTCTGCCGAGAAATGATTCTTCCTTAATCCACAGAAGCTCAGCAAACTGACAACACTTAACATGATTATGTCAAGTTCAAGCAGAATTTAGAGGAAGGCCAGACTTGGCGGAGATGTCACTGTCACTTATTAATACCTTTCGTGGTAACGACTTACACAACCTGCAGAACAGAGACACTTCGGCTTATCTAAGTGGCTGCGGAGAAGAGGGATGATACAACCATTAATATGATGTAATGCAAACAATGCATCTCACGTTTAACCCTTGAAGGACGACTACCCATCATCTTTTAGATCACTGCATTAAACAGAGAAAAGCTACCTTGCCAAAATTCCAATATTCAATAGAATACAGCCTGGAAAATCAATTAATCAATTAATTCAATTTTATTCAATAAAAAATTGGTAAAAATCGAATCTGCCAGAAAAGAGCTAACAGATTGTACTCAGCCATTTCCATACCTCTCCCGCCACCATTGGTCCTCTGACTGACTCCTCTGTCTTCTCTCTTCTTTTCTGAAGGCTTCCGGCTCTGCCGTTCCCCACTAGGTCCCATTTCGTAACTTTGAAAAAACGCACTGATCAATGTCAATGAGATGTGTTGCAACCCGCCCGACGGTGGGGTACCTAGTGAGGAGAGGCAGCGCCAAAGGCCCAGAGATAGGTAGGAAGAAGTAGCTTAGCAGAGGTGGGAGAGGAAAGCGGGAGGGACAAGGAGAGGTGATAGCATTTTTTTTAATATATTTTACTGCCCTCGTATTTTCTAATAGTCTGTGGATGATCTATAAGAACAGTCCGACCATATTCTCTTTAGGAGAGACCATGCAATCATGATCTTGATATAAACTATGGTAAATGTTATTATTACAAATATGATACCTAATATCACTGTACATCATTTGTGACTTGGGGGTGGTGGTGCTGGTGGTGTGAAATGTTTTGGATTGTGTTGCCCTTTTTAATGCAATAACCCTGCTTTCTTCGTATTACCTGTGAAACGCACCCACGACACCCACAAAGGAATGAAATTAAAGAGCAATTGATTGTTTCCCATGCTCTTATATTAGAAGATTACAAACCTTTCATTCCGCATGTACAATCCGCAGACTGGCTGAATCATTGTAAAACACGATGTGTCACTGTGTAATGGAGACATTTCTGTGATCTATGAATAGAAATACACGAGAGCGGCATAAATATTCTAGTGCATAAGTGATGTTGTGACAAGGCAGTCAGCACAATGCAATTTAGATTATGACTATTTCATCGGAGAGACTTCACTGTACAATGTGGTGTTTAGTGTTTGCAGGAGCAGGAATTGTTTTATTTGGTAACTGATTTGTCAGTCTGATATATGATGTATAGAGCAGAGTCGCAGTGTATCACATGTGATGTATATATGACGCGCCCCCTGGGCCAGTGTTGTTTGGGGGATACCCGGAGCCGGATCAGATGGGGGTTGTAGTCTCCGAGTGGCGGTGACCCGGTCCGTGCCCAGGGTGTCAAGCTCAGTGTGTGGCAGTCCTACAGATGTTGCTGGATGTTCTTTAGTGTCGACTACGCCACCCGTTGATTTGCGGTCACTACGGCCGCCGCTGCAGCAGGGTCCGCTGAGGCTGGTGGTGTGTGTGCAGCTTAGGTAGTATAACCCCCAACGGGAGGGGTATAGCCTCAGGGGGTCAGTTGCAGAGGATGGTGGTTGTGGAGGTGCAGTGAGGATGGTAATGAAACTCAGAGTCGGGCTGTGCAGTTCAGGGTTTTTACTTACTGCTTTTGTGTTGGTCACTCCGGCCTTGAGTGACCACCCGAGCCGTGCTGCGTCCACCAGGTCCTGGACTCGGCCAACCCCCAGGTGATTCTGGAGCGTGTTCCTGAGCTCCCTTTCTGACTTGTCCTTCTCTCTGGTCTTCCCCACCAGGGATCCACCTAAGTCCGGCTCCCTCGGGCCTCTTGTTGGTAAAACCCTTGTCTCTGGGTTCCCTGACCCTATTCTTGGTTTGCCTTCCGGGTGGATTTAGTGGGTGGTCGTGGCAGATCCTGCCCACGACCTCCGGTCTCTGGCTAAGGATTAGTGCCCTCCACCAGCTTGGGATCCGGTACCCTTGTGCCAACTCTTCACCCTCTGGTCTAATTTTGGGTTCTTGGAGTTCCCTCTTCTCCCCCTCTGGGTCCTTCTTTTCTCCTCTCTCTCACTCTCTTGGCCTTGGAGCTGGCTGAGCTGCTCTGCTTGTCTGACCAAACCTCTACAAAAGACCCTGTTCTAAGATGGTTCCCACCTTATATACTCCCTCTATGTGTGAGCTCAGGTGACCAGCACCCAATGAGCTCCTAGCATTACCCAGACTGCTCCCCCTATCTGCCCCTACACTACTGGGATGTTCCACCCCCCCTCCCACTCCAGCCAGGGACAGACACTGTCGTACCTGCACATATACTGGTGGGAGTACCGTCGATCTGTCCCCCGGAAATGGGATGTATGTAGTGCATGCAGCTAACTAGCTCAGTTCCACACTCCATCCTTACCTGGGAGTGGAATACCACACCTCTGGCTTGAGGTGTAATACCCCTGTAGCAGCCGAATCCTCAGGGTGCTACATATACAGCAGAGTCCTTGTGTATCCTATGTGATGTATATACAGCAGTCTTAGTGTCTCCTATGTGATGTATATACAGCAGTCTCAGTGTTTCCTGTGTGATGTATATACAGCAGTATCAGTGTATCCTGTATGATGTATATATAGCAGTTTCAGTGTATCCTGTGTGATGTATATACAGTAGTTTCAGTGTCTACTATGTGATGTAGATATGTAGCGCCCCGAGGGTTCGGTCGCTACAGAGGTATTGCACCTCAACCAGAGGTGTGATATCCCACTCCCGGGTAAGGATGGTGTGTGGACCGGGACTCAGTTAGCTGTATGCATCACACACACCCCATTTCCTGGGGACAGCTCAACGGTGCTCCCATTAGTACAGTAATGCAGGCACGAAAGATCATGTCCCTGGCTGGAGTGGGGAGGAGGGAGGAAAACCCAGTGATGTAGGAGCAGGAGGGGACGGTTTCTGGGCATAAGTAGGAGCCCATTGGTTGCAAGTCACCTGGGCTCATGCACAGAGAGGGAGGTATAAGAGGTGGGCACCATCTTGGTTCAGAGAGAAGAAGTTCAGTTCAGTCAGTGGAGTGAGAGAAGGAGTTCAGCCAGAGAGGGCTGACAGGGAGCTGTGGCTCAGTCTGGGCCCAGCTCCACGAGGCAGGCCTAGGGTGAAGGCCGGAGCCAGAGGAGAGGAACAGAAACAGAAAGGAAAAGAAGGGAACAGGAACAGAAAGGAACAGCGAAGAAAGAGAAGTACCCAAAGTGTAGAAAGGCCCAGAGACACGAAGGCGGAAGGAACCCTAAGGACCCAGGAGATTACGGGTGATGGGTTGGCAGAACAGGGTACCGGATCCCAAGTTGGTGGAGGTGACTAATCCTAAACCAAGAACCCGTGGTCGTGATTATTTACTGGTGCGACCCCTCACTACACCTACTAGGAAGGCACACCACATAGGGTCAGGGAAGTGGACACCCAGTCCTCCCAGGAGAAGGCCCGAGGCAGCTGGACAGAAGTAGTGTCACTGGTGGGGCACGGCTGACGAAAGGATAGAAGGGAGTCCTGTGCCACACTCCGGAATTGCCTGGGGGTTGATCGAGCCCCCTGCCTGGTGGACGCAGCACGGCTCGGGCGGTCCTATCTGTGCACAAGTGACCTGGATGAGAACTGTGAGTAAAGAACCTGAACTGCAACACCTTGTCTCTGTGCTTTCTCACCGCGTCAGCACTACTAGTACTGGGACGCCCCGCACCACCACCACCATCATCACTCTACACTGCCCTGAGGCTATACTCCTCCCGTGGGGAGTTGTACTACACTATGCTGCACCCACAACATCAGCCTCAGTGGTCTGCTCCCCAGCGGCGGTTCTTATTGACCGCAATCCACGGGTGGCGTAGTCGGACATTCATGATTATACTAATAGACTGCCACAGCATTTGGTTTGACCACCCTGAGCCACGGGATCGGGTCGCTGCCACGGAGACTACAACCCCCAGAGACCCGGCTCCGGGTATCCCACACACGTGCACACACGGCCCAGGGGGCGCGTCAGATACAGCAGTCTCCGTGTATCCTATGTGATGTATATACAGCAGTCTCAGCGTCTACAATGTGATGTATATGGCAGCCTCAGCATATCTTAATCTTATGTGATGTATACTGCAGAGTCTCATTGTATCATATGTGATGTATATGGCAACCTCAGCATATCTTATGAGATGTATATGACTCGCCCCTTGGGCCGTGGGGTACCCGGAACCGGGCCTTCTAGTGTACGGTGCTGATGGGGGTAGTAGTGGCAACCCAATCCCGTGGCTCAGGGCGGTCAGACCAAATGCTGTGGCAGTCTCTTTATAGATTTGTGAATGTCCGACTACGCCACCCGTGGATTGCGGTCAGAGATAATCGTCGCTGCGAGGCAGACCGCTGAGGCTGGTGTTAGTGTGCAGCACAGGGGTAGGATAACTCCCCACGGGAAGAGTGTAGCCTCAGGGCATTGTAAGTGGATGCTGGGGGTGATGGTGCAGGCACAGCAGAAATCACACAGAGTCCAATGATGCAGTCCAGGGTCTTTTACTCACAGTTGTTATCCAAGTCACTTCTGTCAGCAAGGACTGCCCGAGCCGTGCTTCGTCCACCAGGTGCGGAGCTCGGTCAACCCCCAGGCAATTCAGGAGTATGGCACAGGACCCCCTTCTGTCCTTTCTCTGGCCTCTCATGCCCCACCAGTGTCCAGCTATCCTATGTGGTGCCTTCCTAGTAGGTTTAGCGGGGGGTCGCACCAATAAATGGTCACAACCTCCGGTTCTTGGCTGAGGGTAGATTCGCCTCCACCAACTTAGGGATCTGGTACCTTTCCACAGCCTGACCCTTCCACCCAGTATAATGGGGTATGCAATGGTTGTTGGCCGTTCTGCACTCTTAGGGTCCCTTCTGCCTTCTTGTTTCTGGAGCCCTTCCACTCCTCTGTCTCTTCTCCTTCTCCTCTTCTCTGGCCCCGGCCTTCTCTCTAGGCCTGCCTCGTGGAGCTGAGCTCAGCCTGAGCCGCTGCTCCCTGTCAGCTCTCTCTCCCTTCTGCTCTGACTGAACTACTCTTCCTACTCTACGACTTAAGATGGCTCCCACCTTTTATCTGCTTCTCTGTGCCTGAGCTCAGGTGACCTGCACCCAATGAGCTCCTTCCTGTGCTCCCAGAAACCGCCCCTTTCTTCTCCTACACCACTGGGTTCTCTCCCCCCTCCCCACTCCAGCCAGGGACATGGGCAGTTGTGCCCGCAGCTGGGAGCACCGTTGAGCTGTCCCCCGGAAATGGGGAGTGTGTGTGTGCAGCTAACTGAGCCCTGGTCCACACTCCATCCTTACCTGGGAGTGGAATATCACACCTCTGGTTGAGGTGCAATACCCCTGTAGCAACTGAGCCCTCGGGGCGCTACATATAAACAGCAGAATCTCTGTGTATCCTTTGTGATGTATACAGCAATTTATCCTCTGTAATGTATACACAGCAGTCTCAATGTATCCTATGGGATGTACAGTTACATGAAAAAGTTTGGGCACCCCTATTAATCTTAAGCTTAATGTTTTATAAAAATTGGTGTTTTGCAGCAGCTATTTCAGTTTGATAGATGTAATAACTGTTGGACACAGTAATGTTTCTGCCTTGAAATGAGGTTTATTGTACTAACAGAAAATGTGCAATCTGCATTCAAACAAAATTTGACAGGTGCATAAGTATAGGCACCCTTATCATTTTCTTGTTTTAAATACTCCTACCTACTTTTTACTGACTTACTAAAGCCCTTTTTTTGGTTTTGTAACCTCATTGAGCTTTGAACTTCATAGCCAGGTGTATGCAATCATGAGAAAAGCTACTTAAAGTGGCCACTTGCAAGTAGTTCTCCTGTTTGAATCTCCTCTGAAGAGTGGCATCATGGGCTTCTCAAAACTACTGTCAAATGATCTGAAAACAAAGATTAGTCAACATAGTTGTTCGGGGGAAGGATACAAAAAGCTGTCTCAGAGATTTAACCTGTCAGTTTCCACTGTGAGGAACATAGTAAGGAAATGGAAGAACACAGGGACAGTTCTTGTTAAGGCCAGAAGTGGCAGGCCAAGAAAAACATCAGAAAGGCAGAGAAGAAGAATGGTGAGATCAGTCAAGGACAATCCTCAGACCACCTCCAGAGAGCTGCAGCATCAACTTGCTGCAGATGGTGTCACTGTGCATCGGTCAACTATACAATGCACTTTACACAAGGAGAAGCTGTATGGGAGAGTGATGCGAAAGAAGCCGTTTCTGCAAGCACGCCACAAACAGAGTCGGCTGAGGTATGCAAAAGCACATTTGGAGAAGCCAATTTCTTTTTGGAAGAAGGTCCTGTGGACTGATGAAACCAAGATTGAGTTGTTTGGTCATACAAAAAGGCGTTATGCTTGGCGGCAAAAAAACACAGCATTCCAAGAAAAACACTTGCTACCCACAGTAAAATTTGGTGGAGGTTCCATCATGCTTTGTGGCTGTGTGGCCAATGCCGGCACCGGGAATCTTGTTAAAGTTGAGGGACGCATGGATTCCACTCAGTATCAGCAGATTCTTGACAATAATGTTCAAGAATCAGTGACAAAGTTGAAGTTACGCAGGGGATGGATCTTTCAGCAAGACAATGATCCAAAACACCGCTCCAAATCTCCTCAGGCATTCATGCAGAGGAACAATTACAATGTTCTGGAATGGCCATCCCATCCCCAGACCTGAATATCATTGATCATCTGTGGGATCATTTGAAGAGGGCTGTCCATGCTCGGCGACCAGCAAACTTAACTGAACTGGAATTGTTTTGTAAAGAGGAATGGTCAAAAATACCTTCATCCAGGATCCAGGAACTCATTAAAAGCTACAGGAAGCGACTAGAGGCAAAAGGAGGATCTACTAAATATTAATGTCACTTTTCTGGTGAGGTGCCCATACTTATGCACCTGTCAAATTTTGTTTGAATGCAGATTGCACATTTTCTGTTAGTACAATAAACCTCATTTCAAGGCAGAAACATTACTGTGTCCAACAGTTATTACATAGATCAAACTGAAAGAGCTGATGCAAAAACACCAATTTTTATAAAACAATAAGCTTAAGATTAATAGGGGTGCCCAAACTTTTTCATATAACTGTATATAATACAGTCTCAATATCCTATGTGATGTATAATGCAGAGTCGAGGAGCTATTTTTTAACACGACAACACCAGTCCATATTTTGCTCGTGCTACTGTGAGCATCCTGAAAGCCCAAACGTGCTCCTATGGATGCAGTGTCTCCAGACTTGTCTCCCATCGAGCACATCGGGGACGTCATTGGTCAGTGATTACACAGGAGCTGCCACCAGCGGATCTTGATGATTTGCCTCAGTGCATTCAGCGACAGAACATTCCTCAGCCAAATATTAATAACCTCAGTGAAAGCAACCAAGACTGTAAGTGGTGGGATTACTGCACAACCCTTTCATACACCAGACTGAATAAATACACTTGTTTTGAAAATTTTGTTTCCATTTTTTCATCCTTTGCAGATCAGAAACCTGTCTATCCATCCTGTGATTTCCATAATCCCCAACTTTTCCTTTTTTTGATGTTGCAGTTTCTGTGTTGAGACATTCAGTGCCATTCGTCAGTGAAGTGTTCTATCTCTGTAGCTAATCTGTCACGACACAGCTGTCTGGTGACCTGGGATCAGTGGCTCCTACCCTGTCCCTAACACTAGGGGATACCCTAGCTCACCCTATTCCTCGGGATATCTCTGAAGGTGAGGATTCCAGGGCTTCCACCCTTGCCCTAACTCCTGAGTGGGCCCTCCATCTGTTCACCTCCCCCACCCGGGGAAGAGGGGCGCTACTGTGCACTGTAGTACACCAACCTGACAAACAAGGCAGGAGTTAACAGAAAACTCCAGGCACACAAAATATTCACTCACATATAACAGAAGAAAGCACCGGGGTGTGAAGGTAGGTGGATAAACCAAAATGGAGAAGGAATAAGGAATTCCCATGCGTTCAAACCAAACAACTGGCACAAATAATTCCTCCAACTCTCCTTCTCATAAGTAGTCCTCTCCCTCCGTTAGCCATGCAGCAAAAGCTAGCTCTGACAATTACTCCAAGCCAGAGCCCAGTATATATAGGAGTGGGGAGTGGCTAACACTGGATAGATGAGAGGCTAAATGAAATTAAGCTTCCAGAAGCTCACCACTGAGCAGTTTAACCTCTGTACTGCTGAAAGAAACCTGCACCATTTAATATGAAGGTGAAAGGCTTCTAATGAGTGCAAGAGTGGGAGGAATCAAACACTGCGGTCTTCTGGCTCCTCTTTGTCGCGGTAAACCCGTGACACTACCCCCCCTTCTACAAGAGACCTCCGGAACCTCAGAACTGGGCTTATGTGGTTGTGCCGAGTGAAAAGACCGGATTAACCTGGCCGCATGGACGTCAGATGCTGGCACCCACATCCTCTCCTCGGGACCGTAACCCTTCCAGTGCACCAGATACTGAAACAACCGATCCTTAATTGATCGATCCATGATTGATCCCTCAGTTGGACTTGATGGATTATTTCCTTTTTTCATTTGTACTGTGTAACTATAATCCTTGCAAATTGTCACTTCAGAGAGGAAGAGGACTACCTATAGGAAGTAGCAATCCTAAAAGTCAATATAGACTCTCCAACGAGCCTTGTCACATGGCTTGGGATAAAAGCCAGAAACAAAATCTCAATTTGCAGACACTGTGTTTTGAAGTACTGCCCCTCATCAGTGCAAAGTGTGAGATCTGGTTTGGCTGGGTGAGAGGCGTCTGCCCAGTATCCAAGGGGTAACATTTCTCCTTGCGGAGAGTGACATGTTAAGCATGTCAAGGTGAGGAGACTTTTAAGCCGCAAAGCTCCTCTGGGAAATATGCAGATTGTCTCTTTAGAGATCTAGAGGACTAGAACTCTAATGGCACCTATAGGAAGAATGTGACAAGGTTCGTTGGAAAGTCAATATTTAATTTTAAGATTGCTACTTCATATAGATGGCAATAGAGTTCTAGTCATCTTCCTCTCTGAAGAAGCAACTTGCATATTTCCCAGAGGAGCATTGCAGCTTAAAAGTCTCCCCACCTTGACACGCTTAACATGTCACTCTCCGAAAGGAGAAACGTTACCCCTTGGATACTATAATTCTTAGAATGATAATTTCCCCTTCTTAACAGTGAACCTTGCTCCCACATTTCAGGTGAGTTTTTATGATCGATAGGGAGGAGTCTTAGGAATTTGGACCCCAATGAACATAATGTTACGACATACAGTGGTGGCCAAAAGTATTGGCACCCCTGCAATTCTGTCAGATAATACTCAGTTTCTTCCTGAAAATGATTGCAATCACAAATGCTTTGGTATTATTATCTTCATTTAATTTGTCTTCAAGGAAAAAACACAAAAAGAATTGTCCTAAAGCCAAATTGGATATAATTCCACACCAAACCTAAAAAAGGGGGTGGACAAAAGTATTGGCACTGTTTGAAAAATCATGTGATGCTTCTCTAATTCGTGTAATTAACAGCACCTGTAACTTACCTGTGGCACCTAACAGGTGTTGGCAATAACTAAATCACACTTGCAGCCAGTTAACATGGATTAAAGTTGACTCAACCTCTGTGCTGTGTCCTTGTGTGTACCACATTGAGCATGGAGAAAAGAAAGAAGACCAAAGAACTGTCTGAGGACTTGAGAAACCAAATTGTGAGGAAGCATGAGCAATCTCAAGGCTACAAGTCCATCTCCAAAGACCTGAATGTTCCTGTGTCTTCCGTGTGCAGTGTCATCAAGAAGTTTAAAGCCCATGGCACTGTGGCTAGCCTCCCTAGATGTGGACGGAAAAGAAAAATTGACGAGAGATTTCAAAGGAAGATTGTGCGGATGGTGGATAAAGAACCTCGACTAACATCCAAACAAGTTCAAGCTGCCCTGCTGTCCGAGGGTACAACAGTGTCAACCCGTACTCTCCGTCGGCGTCTGAATGAAAAGGGACTGTATGGTAGGATACCCAGAAAGACCCCACTTCTTACCCCGAGACATAAAAAAGCCAGGCTGGAGCTTGCCAAAACTTACCTGAGCCTAAAACGTTTTGGAAGAATGTTCTCTGGTCAGATGAGACAAAAGTAGAGCTATTTGGCAAAAAGCATCAACATAGAGTGTACAAGAAAAAAAAAGAAGCATTCAAAGAAAAGAACAAGGTCCCTACAGTCAAACATGGCGGAGGTTCCCTGATGTTTTGGGGTTGCTTTGCTGCCTCTGGCACTGGACTGCTTGACCGTGTGCATGGCATTATGAAGTCTGAAGACTACCAACAAATTTTGCAGCATAATGTAGGGCCCAGTGTGAGAAAGCTGGGTCTCCCTCAGAGGTCATGGGTCTTCCAGCAGGACAATGACCCAAAACACACTTCCAAAAGCACTATAAAATGGTTTTAAAGAAAGCACTGGAGACTTCTAAGGTGGCCAGCAATGAGTCCAGACCTGAATCCCATAGAACACCTGTGGAGAGATCTCAAAATGGCAGTTTGGAGAAGGCACCCTTCAAATATCAGGGACCTGGAGTAGTTTGCCAAAGAAGAATGGTCTACAATTCCAGCAGAGCATTGCAAGAAACTCATTGATGGCTACTGGAAGCGGTTGTTCGCAGTTATTTTGGCTAAAGGTTGTGCAACCAAGTATTAGGCTGAGGGTGCCAATACTTTTGTCCGGCCCATTTTTGGAGTTTTGTGTGAAATGATCAATGATTTGATTTTTGCTTCATTCTCTTTTGTGTTTTTTCCTTGCAAGCAAATTAAATGAAGATAATAATACCAAAGAATTTG
This sequence comes from Phyllobates terribilis, assembly GCF_046119375.1. Taxonomy (NCBI): domain Eukaryota; kingdom Metazoa; phylum Chordata; class Amphibia; order Anura; family Dendrobatidae; genus Phyllobates; species Phyllobates terribilis. The sequence continues at coordinate 46,515,612 of NW_027362764.1, read as the reverse complement.
TGATTGCAATCATTTTCAGGAAGAAACTGAGTATTAACTGACAGAATTGCAGGGGTGCCAATACTTTTGGCCACCACTGTATGCCCGAGAAAAGCCAAAAGATAATACAATAGGAACACCCTTTTAAATGAGACTGTCTGAGTCCTGGAGGTTAATCTAAAAGACCATCCCTGTTCATATGTCTTAGAGGGAGAATAGAGGAAGGAATTCCCTGTATGCCGCAGATGAAAGCCTTTGTATTACTCGCTCAGACAGTTGTATTCAGCTTCGCGTCCACAGAGATACTAATAGCGTTTCCTGCTCATGTAAATCCGTGTTTGTATTGTTGGAATATTGAATTATTTATCAAATGGCAAATCAGTAGACTTCAACGGGAACAAGAAGGAAAATGCAAAACTCTGCGTACAAAGGGGCTGCTTTATGCAATGCGATGTAGTCAGCAGATCTCTGAACACTCTTGACCTACATAAATGATGCTTGCACTGTTTGCACATCAAATGATGCCTAGAGGAGTTCCTTGAAGTTATTGTTGTGCACCCTGAACATACCTAGAAGATCTAATAGGTTATTTCAAGAAATAAATGAATCAATTCTATAACATGGTGAATTTATGCAATTGTCTATTTGACTAGCACAAATCTCCTAAATGGGCCACTGCCTCTTTATACATTGCAGAAGATTGTATCAGCCAAAGAAGGTTCACATGACCTAAGGTGTGACCTTACGAGCTTACCCATATTGTATTCCAGCTATTACATCACATTATATAGCACAGATAATCAGGATAAATTATCATAGCCTGTATAAAAGCCAAGGCAAGGAAGGCAGCGGCCGTGGGTAGTGAATCTGGATAGTGAGAGGATGTCACATCTCACAGATTAGTCATAAATATAGTGAGAATAAGCTGTATAATACTGAATGAATTGTATAGATGGTGTGTGACAGCACAATAGTGAAGAATAATTATCATCCACTTACTCATAGCCATATACAGTATGTTTCGGTTAAACAGATTGACCCAGGTTGGATACAATAATACAAGACCTTAGAATTTAATTTTTTGGAAAAATTTAGCGAAACTGGCAAATTTGAATTCCAAAAGATTCGCTCCTCTCTAGTTACTGCTGAATTATATCATAAAAAATAGACCCTAGTGGCATATCAACTTCTCAAAGGTTTTGTCTTGTCCTCAACCCTAGGAGTCCATTATCTGGATGCACCATATATATATATATATATATATATATATATATATATATATATATATAGAGAGTATATGGTGGACCCCCAAGTAGCTGTAAGTCAAGGTCAAGGCTTGGAAACATTTTCTACTTGATCGTATAGAACGACACCAAAAAGATTGATTTAAGGCAAGAAAAGAACATTTCTGCTGACTTAATTTGCATCCGTCTCACATAGCTGAAGTCTCCTGCCAAATTTCTAAAGTCAGAACAATACTTGGGAACATGAATAGCACTGTTGGTAAAATTATATATTTTATAGCCCGTAGCAGGAAACAAAAGGAAAATTCCCACATTCCGTGCTGCTCCGTCTGGTTTATAATAGACAGATATTGGATCGGTTTCCTTGTGGTATTATTAGGGACGTTGCTCCAGTGATGGACATAACCCATAGATACTGCTTTGCTTTAGTTATTTCATTGCACTAAAATGAGAATTTAATGACATTATTCTTGTCGGAAGGTTTCGATACATCATGTTCTATGGGAACATTCAGCAATTTTGCTGTTCAATGGATATTCATGTTTCACATTTAAAAAAACAAGTAAAGTCATCACTTTCCTCATTATGTCCCGTAATATGGCGGATGTGTTCGGTTCCACTCTATATATTGTATATATCTGATCCATGGGTCAGGAAGGATTTTTCTTTTTAATTCTTTTAGGCTTTTGTTCTCAGAAATCTGACTGTTGTGGATTCCACTATAAATACAGATACCAGAAGCTGAAATGTCATGTATGACTGGTGAAAAAATGGTTAAATTTCCACTAGATGAAGGTAACAGTGTGTAGGGAGTGCAGAGAGCTGTGACATCGCCTACTGTGAATGGTGGATCCTGTGTTATCTACTATATATAGAGGTGTTATCAGTTATTGTACAGGAGGAGGAGGAGGAGGTGAGCTGTGACATCGCCTACTGCGAATGGTGGATTCTGTGTTATCTACTATATATAGAGGTGTTATCAGTCATTGTTCAGGAGGAGGAGGTGAGCTGTGACATCGCCTACTGTGAATGGTGGATCCTGTGTTATCTACTGTATATAGAGGTGTTATCAGTCATTGTTCAGGAGGAGGAGGTGAGCTGTGACATCGCCTACTGTGAATGGTGGATCCTGTGTTATCTACTATATATAGAGGTGTTATCAGTTATTGTACAGGAGGAGGTGAGCTGTGACATCGCCTGCTGTGAATGGTGGATCCTGTGTTATCTACTATATATAGAGGTGTTATCAGTTATTGTACAGGAGGAGGAGGAGGAGGTGAGCTGTAACATCGCCTACTGCGAATGGTGGATTCTGTGTTATCTACTATATATAGAGGTGTTATCAGTCATTGTTCAGGAGGAGGAGGTGAGCTGTGACATCGCCTACTGTGAATGGTGGATCCTGTGTTATCTACTGTATATAGAGGTGTTATCAGTCATTGTTCAGGAGGAGGAGGTGAGCTGTGACATCGCCTACTGTGAATGGTGGATCCTGTGTTATCTACTATATATAGAGGTGTTATCAGTTATTGTACAGGAGGAGGTGAGCTGTGACATCGCCTGCTGTGAATGGTGGATCCTGTGTTATCTACTATATATAGAGGTGTTATCAGTTATTGTACAGGAGGAGGAGGAGGAGGTGAGCTGTAACATCGCCTACTGCGAATGGTGGATTCTGTGTTATCTACTATATATAGAGGTGTTATCAGTCATTGTTCAGGAGGAGGAGGTGAGCTGTGACATCGCCTACTGTGAATGGTGGATCCTGTGTTATCTACTGTATATAGAGGTGTTATCAGTCATTGTTCAGGAGGAGGAGGTGAGCTGTGACATCGCCTACTGTGAATGGTGGATCCTGTGTTATCTACTATATATAGAGGTGTTATCAGTTATTGTACAGGAGGAGGTGAGCTGTGACATCGCCTGCTGTGAATGGCGGATTCTGTGTTATCTACTATATATAGAGGTGTTATCAGTTATTGTACAGGAGGAGGTGAGCTGTGACATCGCCTGCTGTGAATGGCGGATTCTGTGTTATCTACTATATATAGAGGTGTTATCAGTCATTGTACAGGAGGAGGAGGAGGTGAGCTGTGACATCGCCTACTGTGAATGGTGGATCCTGTGTTATCTACTGTATATAGAGGTGTTATCAGTTATTGTACAGGAGGAGGAGGAGGTGAGCTGTGACATCGCCTACTGTGAATGGCGGATTCTGTGTTATCTACTATATATAGCGGTGTTATCAGTCTTTGTACAGGAGGAGGAGGAGGTGAGCTGTGACATTGCCTACTGTGAATGGTGGATCCTGTGTTATCTACTATATATAGAGGTGTTATCAGTCATTGTACAGGAGGAGGAGGTGAGCTGTGACATCATCTATTGTGAATGGTGGATCCTGTGTTATCTTCTGTATATAGAGATATTATCAGTCATTGTACAGGAGGGGGAGGAGGTGAGCTGCGATCTCACCTATTGTGAATGGTGGATCCTGTGTCATCTACTGTATATAGAGGTGTTATCAGTCATTGTACAGGTGGGAGAGGAGGTGAGCTGTGACATCGCCTACAAAACTGAGCCTGCTGCTGTTAACCAATTAAATGCCGCAGTCAATCTCTGACATAAGCAATTAAAGCACACAAAAACAATTCCAGACTGCCGGTGACTTGCTATGGTAATTAGGGTCTTGCTGAAGGTCAGCGAAACTGCGATGATGGTACTTCTGTCTGTTGCCTTTGAGTGACGTTCACAGGAGAAAGTGATTTTAACTTATTTTTACTTATATGTATGTTTAAAATACTACAGTACTATAATATTGTAGTATTGCTCTTTATAGCACAAATGGTCATACAACTGTAGGTTCAAGTCCCCTATGGGGACTAAAAAATAAAATAAAAAGTAAAAAATAAGTTTTTAAAAATTAAAAAAAAATCAAATAAATATTAACATTAAATTTCCATTTACCAACATTAAAAATTAAGAAATAAAAAACTAAAAATTTTTTTTTATCTGGTACATCCGTAAAAGTCCAAACTATTAAAGTCTAAAATAAATTAACCCAGTCAGTCAATGGCATAACGAGAAAAATAATCAAAACGTCAGAATTTAGATTTTTCGGTCTCCGCAACTGTACTGACCTGGAGAATCATGTTGAATACAGTAAAATCAAAAACAATTGCAGAATTGAGTTTGTTTTTTTGTCATTTCACTAAATTTGGATTTTTTCCCCTCAGTTTTACAGAACATTATATTGTAAAATGAATGGTGTAATTCAAAACTACATCTCATCCCACAAAAATTCAGTCCTCAAAGGGCTGTCGATGGAAACATGAAAAAGTTATGGCTTTTGGAAGAAAGGGAAACAAGAAAATGAAACAATAGGAAATTAAAATAATAGGTAATTTTCTAATTATATATTATGTTTAAAAAGTATTTTACAGATAGAAATTTTATAGGAACTGTACCTAGTTAAGAGATGAACATTTTACAACAAAGACCCCAAGAAAGTGATCGTCATGCGTATAAACTTGGAATACGTATTCTGGATATATATATAAGCTTTAAGCATAATTTATGGTATTTCTCTCCATTAGAAGCAAGAATTTTTCCCCATCTAAGTTCTCCATTCGCTCTCTGCTTGTAGAATCGTGCAAAATCTTACAAATATGTTAATCCTGGGAGCGTTTCTCCTTATGGAGAGTGACACACCAGCTCTGGCATGTCAAGGTAAGGAGGCTTACTCACCATGCAATGCTCCTCTGGGAAATTTTATATGCAAATTGCCTCTTCGGAGAAAAAGAGGACTTGTACTCTATAGCGCCACCTATTGGAAGTGGCGAGCCTACAAGTCACAATCAACCCTTTAATGAGTCGTGCAATATGACTTAGGATAAAAGCCAAATCAGAATCTCAATTTGCAGACACGGTGTTTCGGGCTGTTGGCCCTCGTCACGAGCCTCTCACCTAGCCAAATCAGTTCTCATACTTTGCACTGACGAGGGCCAACAGCCTGAAACACCGTGTCTGCAAATTGAGATTCTGATATGGATTTTATCCTAAGTCATATTGCACGACTCGTTAAAGGGTTGATTGTGACTTGTAGGCTCGCCACTTCCAATAGGTGGCGCTATAGAGTACAAGTCCTCTTTTTCTCTGAAGAGGCAATTTGCATATTAATCCTAGGAAAAATTCTCAAAATTCTCTAAATTTCTGAATGAATTTTCTGTAGAAATCCTCATCCACGGATCGGTGTAGTGATTGGTGGATTATAATGAAGGCAATCTGGGCTACCGACTGGGGCCCAAGGCTCCGGGGGTACCCATGACCAGATTGCCCTCATTATAATGTTTTATGCGCCGTGCCGCCGAAGCGGCTCACATATCCTGGCAACTCAGGCAGGAATGGGCTGGGCCGGGGGAGCCCTTGGCCGCTTCCCCAGCAGCTCCATGGGCGCCCCCCCAGCAGCTCCTTGAGCGCTCCCCCAGCAGCTATACACAGAATAGATAGCAGACACGGCCCTGTGCCCGGCCGTGTCTGCTCAAGTGACGTCACGCAGCGTGCGCCCGGCCTGCACTGCTGCGTGCTTACCACTGGACAGGACCTGGACCAGAGACAAGCTGTGGGATGGGGACCGGAGACAAGCCGGGGGATGGTGAGTGAGTGCCTCTAAATGTGTCATCCTGTGCATGTATGATTGTGTTTATCTATGTATGTGTGTGTTGTCTGTTTATATGTATTTTTCTGCATGTCTTCAAATATGTTTAGGCCTGTATAGATCTGTATATGTGTCTGTGTGCAGCCCGTATATGTGCAAGTCTGCATGTATATACATGACTAAGTGTGTGACTGCATATGCATGATTTTGTGTGCGCGTGCATGTGCCTTCTGGTGTCTGACTGCATGTGTGACTGCGTGTGTGTATGTAAAGCAGGTGCCGGGATGCAACGCACAGAGACCCAAGGCGGGAACAGTCAGGGATTGCTAAACCACTTTATAAGTATAACAAGTATTATGCAAGGGGGTTAGTAGCAGGGATAATAAACAGCAACTTTGAATAACAATGAGAAACAGTTTCAGTGAATAAGGGTCAAGTTCTCTTCATAAATGTGATGCACCCAGTCGTGGGAGTCACCACGTGAGTTCTCTTTGTATGGCTCTAGTGGGGGTCCCCGGTTATTCCCGCTAGACCGCAAGACGCTTCCGGATAAAGTCTATCAACTCCCGTTTAGCCTCCCATGCACCAAGCAGCCCCCTCCCAACCTGAAATCCTAATCCCAATTGTCCCTGGTACCCTGAGTTGAAATTGAAAGTGATGGCCCTGTTCACTTGCGTGATTCCTCCTCGGTTGCTGGCGCGTCTCTCCTGTCGCAGTCCTCTCTCAGCTCTTCTCGGCTTGACCATCGACGGTAGTGTGGCACCCTGCTGCTCACAGATACCACAGGACCCAAAAGGGTGCATGGATGGACTTCTCCACAAGAGGCCCTCATTACAAACAAACACCTCCACCCTTCCACCTCATACCACCAGAGGGAGCCCGTTAGGGATATATATATGGACGGTGGAGCCAGACAGTCAGTTAGTTTAGTCAGAGAGTGTGCTGCCACTGAGAACAGTGAAGACGCAGCACGTCTGCTGCTGTATTGAGGGCCCCGAGTGTGGCCGGAGGCAAGGAGGAGAGGAGAGAGGAGTTGAGGGGGCAGAGGAGCATCATAGGCTCACCCCAAGACACAAACCGGACACCGGGTCCGCGCCTACAGGGTCCTTTATATCCAGTAGGGATCACTGGCATACCAGGAGAACTACAAGTCTCTGGTCGACCTGAAGCTAAACCCTTGACAGGACTAGGAACCACTAAGGCCCCGGCGTCCAGGGATAGTGGTTGCCAGAAAAAGGTCCTACTACCAAGCGACAGGTGAAGGAACAGCACGACACAGAAGCTAGGCCCAGTTGCAGGCTGGCCAGGAGCTTAGAGAGAGGGAGACACGGACCAGGAGGCCTTATACCCGCTCACTGGGGAGAAGTCTTGAAGTGCACCCTTCCTTTCGAGTACCCTGGACCGTACCTGACATCCGCAACAGTAAAGGTACTGAAGTGAATCCCCTGTCTCTGTCAGTTACTCCTGCTGCGCCATCTCTCCTGCACTGCAAGCCCCAGCATCACCACCATTTGCACCTACACTGCCCCGGGGGCCCGCTCCGCCTGTGGGGAGCAGAAACATCCCAGCTGCCATCCCATCACCCCCCGGAGGTCTGCAGCAGCGCCGGTGACCATTACCAGAAACCACAGGTGGCATCATGAGACAAACTGTACATTAAAACCCCTTTTTAAAGAGAGACCCAGAGTACGGGCCCGGGAGCCGACTGCCGTGACCTCCTAAACAAGGTAAAAGGCCCGGGTACCGAGTCCTCTATATTCCCCCTGGGTGACACAGTTGTCTCTCACGCTTGGGGTGAAGGGATCCAGACCTCGGCTCTTGACAGGCTGCGTCGGGTCCCAGGAGCTTACTCTGTGTGGGGCGCAGGTCCTGACTCTGGGCCACAGGTGCAGGGCTCAGAGCGCTTCTGTGAGGAGTCCAGAACTTCTCAGGCGGCATCTGACTCTGATGCAGCGCAGGCCTCTGGCTGGGGCCTGTCATGCTGGGATCTGCGGTCCCTCTGGAACAGGTCTGCTCCACTCTGCAGCCTGGCACCAAATCTCCCTGCGTCTTGGCGCGCTGGGCTTTCATATCCAGGAAATCCTTCCTGGAGGACACCTGATCAGGTGCAGCATCTGAATCTCTTCCCCCTCCAACTCTTCTGGCATAACTTGGTTCCTCTTCATTTCTTCTGGCCAGCAGGTGGCAACCTTTCCTCATCTCTGACACATCCTTTAAGAATCCTCCTTTATTGCACTTTACTACATGTACTGTACCTAGTGAGCTACATGCAGCCCCATACTATACCCAGGGAGCTATATGCGGCCCTATACTGTACCCACTGAGCTACGTGCGGCCCAATACTGTACCCACTGAGCTAAGAGCGGCCCCATACTGTACCCACTGAGCTATGTGCGGCCCCATACTGTACCCACTGAGCTACGTGCGGCCCCATACTGTACCCACTGAGCTACGTGCGGCCCCATACTGTACCCACTGAGCTACGTGCGGCCCCATACTGTACCCAGGGATCTACTTGCGGCCAAATACTGTACCCAGGGAATTACGTGCGGCCCCATACTGTACCCAGGAAGGTATATGCGGCCCCATACTGTACCCACTGAGCTACGTGCAGCCCCATACTGTACCCACTGAGCTATGTGCGGCCCCATACTGTACCCACTGAGCTGCGTGTGGCCCCATACTGTACCCACTGAGCTATGTGCGGCCCCATACTTTACCCACTGAGCTACGTGCGGCCCCATACTGTACCCAGGGAGCTAAGTGCGGACCCATACTGTTCCCACTGAGCTACGTGCGGCCCCATACTGTACCCACTAAGCTAAGTGCGGCCCCATACTGTACCCACTGAGCTACGTGCGGCCCAATACTGTACCCACTGAACTACGTGCAGCCCCATACTGTACCCACTGAGCTATGTGCGGCCCCATACTGTACCCACTGAGCTACGTGCGGCCCCATACTGTACCCAGGGAGCTACGTGCGGCCCAATACTGTACCCAGGGAATTACATGTGGCCCCTTGGGAAAATTGATCTCCCACTCCTGCTCTATTTTGTTTAGCAGTTAGTTATGCGTAGAACTGTAAACAAAGGAAAATTTGCCCCTTTCTGTCTTTTTCCATCTACAGATATGCACCAAAGCAACCTGTGTTTTGCTCACATGACCTATCACATGATTTGTCAAAGGGGATCATGTGACATGTCACGTGATACATCAGGTACCAGGGGGGGGACCACGCCTTCTAAACTGCCCAGGGCCCAGGCTACTCTTAATCCACCCCTGGGTGTAGTCATGGACAAATTTTGGTTTGCTTTGGTTTGCTGCTTTTGCTTTTTTCAATCTTTTAGTCGAATGTTTCTCTGGTTACTGAAATACAATTCTAAACATTTCATAAGTTTTAAACTTGTATTGACAAATTCAAAAACTTTATGTAAATACTCAATATTTACATTTTGGACCCTTATTTGACAAGACGTCTGCCCTTCGCCCAGGCTGCTGGATATCAGCTCTGGGCCCAATCCTAACTTATGACCGCCAATTCTTGCCTAATCAGTGTTTGGAGTTTATTATTTTTTCTGAGTTTTTGTTTGTCCACCTACTTTTTGAAGATTGACTACAGGTTCTCAATTCGATTGAGATCTGGGGAGATTCCTGGCTATAGACCCAAAATGTCAATGTTTTGCTCACTGAGCCACTTGGTTATCACTTTTGTCTTGCAATTCCATTGTGCTGTAATAAGCATTGTTCAACACCAAATTTCTTCTGGGTCACTGGGAGAAGTTGTACTTGGAGGAGATTTAAATCCCATTCTTTATTCATGGCCCCTTTCTTAGGCAAAAGCGTCAATGAGCACTCTCCTGTTACAATACTAGCATAGTATGTAGTACTGCTGGAAACCAGTGGCTGAAGGAGCACAAGCAGGAACAGCAAGCAGTAGTAAAAGTTCTTGGAGACAGCAAAGAGTTGTAGGAAACAATCCGTAGATGAATAGAACAGTCTGGGTAAGAATGTTCAAAAGCTGGAGACTGAAACTAGGCTAACAGCTAGACACAATACTCAAGCAATGAATGAGAGATCCATGCGGCTTTATGTAGCCCAAACAGGAAACAAGATGGATTCCATGGATTCAGAATCAGCCATCTTGGTAAAGGGCAATTGCAGAACACAGCAGCAGCCTCCAGTGGTAAGGAGTGAAACTGCAGCACAATATTAAAGTGAATAATAGCGGCCAGTAGTGGTCAAACTGGAGAAGGCCAACAGAAATCCTGACTCCTCCATGGATGAAACACAACCCCACAAATGATTTCTGGATGCTTTACTGTTGGCATGACACAGCACTGATGGTAGTGCTCACCTTTTCTTCTCCAGACAATAATTATTTTGTACGTCTCAAACAGTTTGAAGGGGCTTCATCAGGGAAAATCACTGTACCCCATCCTCTACAGTCCAATTCCGTTACTGTCTGCAGAATATCAGTCTGTCCTTGATGTTCTTCTTGGAGAGAAGTGGCTAAATGGCTGAACTTCTTGATACCAGGCCAGTCTCCAAAAGCCTTTGCCTCATTGTGTATGCAGATGCACTGACACCTGCCTGCTACAATTCCTGAGCAAGCTTTGCACTGGTATTGGACCAATCTGGTAGCTAAATTCTCTTCATTCTGAGATGGTTCTGGTACTTTCTGGATTACTTTTGGTGTCTTGAAGCTTTCTTTACAGCAGTTGAACCTGTCTCTTTGAAGTTCTTGATGACCTGATAAATAATTGATTTAGGGGCAATTTTACAAGTAGTAATGTCCTTGCTTGTAAAGCCCTTTTATGCAAAGCAATGATGATTGCACATGTTTCCTTCGAGGTAGCATAGTGAAAACAGGAAGACAATTATCTCAATCACCATCCTTTTAAAAGAAGCAGTCTGCTCTTATAATTCAGTCAGCATAACAGAGTAATATCAGCTGCCTTGTCCTCGATAGCACTTCCTCCCGAGCTAACAAAAAGATTACTGAAATGATTACTTTTTGGCACTGCTGAAACTCAGTGAGAATGGGATTTTTGTAATCAAGTTAATTTTCATGGCAAGGAATAACTTTTAAATTTTTCACAACTCATTTGATTTCTCTTCATAACAATCTAGAGTTAATGCACACTGCCAATATAAGAACGGAAGCAGAAAACTTTGTGAAAATTGAAACTTGCATCAGTCTCAAAATTTTTGACCAGGACTATACACCACATGTAAAGACTTCCTTTTCCTCTTCCTTCACCTCTTCAATGGGGTTGTGCACAAATTTTGCTATCACTTTTTATATTTCCGTAGGGAAAATTCAGGGGGGGAATAGCCATGGAGATGTGGATTTCACACTAAGAACAGTGGAGAGGTGTGTCATGTGAGCGTACCTTCCTGATGGGTTTACAAAAAGCATTTTTAAATTCTGAGCCCCATTTATTACTGCATTTTCACCTTTTTTGTAAATTTTTTGGTAGTTTTGCCAATTTTTGATTTGCACCATATCCTCCTTTTAATTTGTGATTTTTTTAAAGTCTATTTTATATGTTTAAATCTGTTAATTTTTATGTTCTCAATTGTGGGCAGGGTTTGGGGTTTCCAGTTGATTCATCAAATGTAATTTTTAAAATATTAATACAATTTTTGTTTGAATGTACTCCGGTCCCCCCTTTGGCAATTTTATCTACTTCTGAAATTTTTGCACAAATGTTGTGACATTTTAACCGGTGGCGCTAAAAAGTCGCAAACCGATTAAAGAAAGAAGTAATTCCTGGCACTCACGTGTTCAGTGAATAATTTTTCTTTTATAAACAAACCGATTTAAGACAGAAAAGAGTATTTTTGATTTTACACAAAAATCATGAACCGCGTGTGACATTTGGAAGAAATTGGCTCAAAATAAATAAATGACAAAAAAATAAAATTGACTGAAAATTCCCTGCAAATGATGAGCCTGTTCCTGTGATTTTTGATGCAACCATTGCAGGTAGATGTTAGCTGCAATTCAATAGGAATATATTACATGCACTTTTTGGGGGGATTTTTTTCACATTTTGGTGTATTGGGTATTTTGCTTTTATTTTTTCAAACACATCACAATCTAAGTTTGGCTTTTTTTTTCATATGTTTTCCATATGTTTTATGTCCAGTAGTGGACAACTCCTATGCAAAATGATTCAGAATTTTTAATATTCAATTTCATCATAATGAATTAATAATGAATTCCAGCTCCTCATTCATGTGACATGGCAGCTCTGCTGAGTGTTTGTGCAGCTGTTTGTTTGATCACAGTATTATGTTGCTTTTGTCCGCACCTTGCTCCATGTGTGACTCGCCCACGAGGGGCACTTAAGGTTTCATGTACAAAAGACTGTCAATTTGACACATTTCCATATCTTACTTATCTTGTGTTTGATAACAGTGAAACTACCGGATCTGTCAAAGCAAATGACAGATAAATGTGTGATTGATATTGAAATTACAGAGCGCTCTTTGAAGGATAAATACAAAAGAATTGGTAATAGCTCGCATCCAAAATAACATTTAGGCTTTCAGCAATCAAAACAAAGTACAAAGTCTCAAAGTCCGTATGTGTATGATCATAGGAATCCGCTCACTTCCATGTCTGGAATAAAAAATTTAATTTTAATCCCTTTTTCTTTCAATAATTGAAACTAAGAATGGCTGCTTCTGAATTTTAACTGTCTGATGCATAAGATCGAGACCAGATTCAGTTAAAGGGGTTGTCCGACACATTTTTATTTTAATAATTGGCCCAACATAATCTAGAGCAAGAAAAAAAACAACATAATCAACTACTGATTCCCCGATGCTGCTCCAGACCATGACAGAGAACTTCCACCAATCTGCATGCTACCTCTTCCACTGGTGGTCTCCAGCCTACTGCTCCTCCTCCTTATGATAGAGTATGCACATGCCGCTCATTTCAATGTCTATGGGGTTGACATAGACAACCCAAGGACTTATTTTGGCTAGTGTCCCATAGAATGGAGAAATGTTCATGCTCGACCAACTGTTAAACTTATCCGGACTCTTTCTCACTAAGGTTTAGAATACGGAAGAATGAAGGGATCAGGATCCCATTCTAGTTATTGAGGCCCTTAGGATTAGATATTTGTCACTTATCCCTGTGGCCCTAAATGAGCAAACAATTTTTGCCAATCTTTGAAGCCATCCATAATTAGACATTTATCACATATTTTTTGGGGGCCCCAATAATTAGAAATGTATCACCTATCCCAAAGGATTGGACATTTCTCACATATCAATGAGCAGATATTTATAATCTATCTTTGGCTTCCCCAATGAACAGGTATTAATCACCTATATCTAGGGCCCCCAATGTTCAGACATTAATCACCTATCTTTGGTGACCTAATGATCAGATATTCATTACTGATCATTGGGTTTCCCAGTGATCAGATATTTATCACCTATCATTGGGGTCCCCAATGAACTTAAATGTATCACCTATATTTGGGACCCCCAATAATCAGACATTTATCACCTATCCTTGGGGCCCCCAATGATCAGACATTTATCACCTATCCTTGGGGCCCCCAATGATCTGACATTTATCACCTACCATTGGGGCCCCCAATGATCAGACATTTATCACTTATCCTTGGGGCCCCCAATGATCAGAAATGTATCATCTATCCTTGGGGCTCCCAATCACCAGACAATTATCACCTATTATTGGGGGCCCCAATGATCAGACATTTATCACCTATCATTGGGGCCCCCAATGATCAGACATTTAGCACCTATCATTGGGGCCCCAATGATCAGACATTTATCATCTATCCTTGGAGACCCCAATGATCAGACTTGTATCACCTATCCTTGGAGACCCCAATGATCAGACTTGTATCACCTATCCTTGGAGACCCCACTAATCAGACTGGTATCACCTATCCTTAATGCATGATCATTTTAAATGGAATCTATCTTCACAAAACCTACAGTGATTTAATAAAAAATAAGTGTATTTTAATATCATGTTATCTGCATAGATATACAGCTTGGAAGGCTAAAACTGGGACACATTTCTACACAGATAGGCTTAATATACTGCAGAAAGGGAAAAAACCTTGTAAACTGTATTTATGTAAAACTAAAGTAGTGAAATCTATACCACAGGTAAGGATTTTATATGGCTAAGTTCCCTGTGTGACTATATAAGCGGTTTAATTTGAGTTTTGGGGGTGACAGACTCCAAGAGGTCCTAAAGAGGTAGGTTAAAAAGACATATATAGAAGAAATGTGGTCCCAGAGAAAAGTTTAGACTGGGCCTCCTAGATTGATGATGACTTTTACCAACTAGGGCACATGGGCTGCATGTTTCTTTTCCCTGTCATACCCTTCATTGCCCATTAGAGACTTCTACACTTCTTTGTTTGCTTGATTGATAACTCCTCAGTGTCCTGCTGCCCTCCTGCTGAATCTCTGCGCACGTACCCTGATTGATAGCTTTTCAGTGTCACTCCTACCCTCTTCTACCGAATTTCCACCCATCTAAATTTATTGATAGCTGCTCAGTGTCACTCCTAACTACTATGTCCGAATCTCTGCCAATCTAGCCTTATTGACAGCTCTTCAGTGTCACTCCTACCTACTTCTACTGAATCTCCACCCATCTAGCCTTATTGACAGCTCCTCAGTGTCACTCCTACCTACTACGACCGAATCTCCACCCGTCTAGGCTTATCGACAGCTGCTCAGTGTCCTACTACACTACTGCGACCGAATCTCTGCCCATCTAGCCTTATTGACAGCTCCTCAGTGTCACTCCTACCTACTGCGACCGAATCTCTACCCGTCTAGCCTTATTAACAGCTCCTCAGTGTCACTCCTACCAACTTCTACTGAATCCTCACCCATCTAGCCTTATTAACAGCTCCTCAGTGTCACTCCTACCTATTGCGACTGAATCTCCACCCATCTGGCCTTATTGACAGCTGCTCAGTGTCACTCCTACCTACTGCGACCGAATCTCTGCCCATCTAGCCTTATTGACAGCTGCTTAGTGTCACTCCTACCTACTGCGACCGAATCTCCACCCGTCTAGGCTTATCGAAAGCTGCTCAGTGTCACTCCTACCTATTGCGACTGAATCTCCACCCATCTAGCCTTATTGACAGCTCCTCAGTGTCACTTCTACCTACTTCTACTGATCTCCACCCATCTAGCCTTATTGACAGCTCCTCAGTGTCACTTCTACCTACTTCTACTGATCTCCACCCATCTAGCCTTATTGACAGTTCCTCAGTGTCACTTCTACCTACTGCGACTGAATCTCCACCAGTCTAGGCTTATTGACAGCTCCTCAGTGTCACTCCTACCTACTTCTACTGAATCTCCACCCATCTAGCCTTATTGACAGCTCCTCAGTGTCACTTCTACCTACTTCTACTGAATCTCCACCCATCTAGCCTTATTGACAGCTCCTCAGTGTCACTTCTACCTACTTCTACTGAATCTCCACCCATCTAGCCTTATTGACAGCTCCTCAGTGTCACTTCTACCTACTTCTACTGATCTCCACCCATCTAGCCTTATTGACAGCTCCTCAGTGTCACTTCTACCTACTTCTACTGATCTCCACCCATCTAGCCTTATTGACAGTTCCTCAGTGTCACTTCTACCTACTGCGACCGAATCTCCACCCGTCTAGGCTTATCGACAGGTTCTCAATGTCACTCCTACCTATTGCGACTGAATCTCCACCCATCTAGCCTTATTGACAGCTCCTCAGTGTCACTTCTACCTACTTCTACTGAATCTCCACCCATCTAGCCTTATTGACAGCTCCTCAGTGTCACTTCTACCTACTTCTACTGAATCTCCACCCATCTAGCCTTATTGACAGCTCCTCAGTGTCA
This sequence comes from Phyllobates terribilis, assembly GCF_046119375.1. NCBI lineage: Eukaryota > Metazoa > Chordata > Amphibia > Anura > Dendrobatidae > Phyllobates > Phyllobates terribilis. The sequence goes on along the minus strand of NW_027362764.1, from coordinate 46,499,825 downwards.
CTTCTACCTACTTCTACTGAATCTCCACCCATCTAGCCTTATTGACAGCTCCTCAGTGTCACTTCTACCTACTTCTACTGATCTCCACCCATCTAGCCTTATTGACAGCTCCTCAGTGTCACTTCTACCTACTTCTACTGATCTCCACCCATCTAGCCTTATTGACAGTTCCTCAGTGTCACTTCTACCTACTGCGACCGAATCTCCACCCGTCTAGGCTTATCGACAGGTTCTCAATGTCACTCCTACCTACTGCGACTGAATTCTCGCCCAGTCTAGGCTTATTGACAGCTCCTCAGTGTCACTCCTACCTACTTCTACTGAATCTCCACCCATCTAGCCTTATTGACAGCTCCTCAGTGTCACATCTACCTACTTCTACTGAATCTCCACCCATCTAGCCTTATTGACAGCTCCTCAGTGTCACTTCTACCTACTTCTACTGATCTCCACCCATCTAGCCTTATTGACAGCTCCTCAGTGTCACTTCTACCTACTTCTACTGATCTCCACCCATCTAGCCTTATTGACAGTTCCTCAGTGTCACTTCTACCTACTGCGACCGAATCTCCACCCGTCTAGGCTTATCGACAGGTTCTTAATGTCACTCCTACCTATTGCGAGTGAATCTCCACCCATCTAGCCTTATTGACAGCTCCTCAGTGTCACTTCTACCTACTTCTACTGATCTCCACCCATCTAGCCTTATTGACAGCTCCTCAGTGTCATTTCTACCTACTTCTACTGATCTCCACCCATCTAGCCTTATTGACAGTTCCTCAGTGTCACTTCTACCTATTGCGACTGAATCTCCACCAGTCTAGGCTTATCGACAGCTCCTCAGTGTCACTCCTACCTACTTCTACTGAATCTCCACCCATCTAGCTTTATCGACATCTGCTCAGTGTCATTCTTACCTACTGCGACCGAATCTCCACCCGTCTAGGCTTATGGACAGCTGCTCAGTGTCACTCCTACCTACTGCGACAGAATCTCCACCCGTCTAGGCTTATAGACAGCTGCTCAGTGTCACTCCTACCTATTGCGACTGAATCTCCACCCATCTAGCGTTAGTGACAGCTCTTAAGTGCCCATTCTCAATGCTTCCCCTGAATCTCTGCCCATCAAGCCTCAGTGCTTTTGAAGTTTATACTGTTCTGGGTTTATAGAAGACGAATAAAAAGTAAAGCGCATATTTTGGAATATAACATCGAGCTTCACAGTGATAGTAAAAGCAATTTAAGAACAACTGGCAATCTCTCTAACAATTTTATTCTTACTCCTCTATTTTAATAGTATTATAAATAACCTTTATATTTCCATTTAACCAATTTGTAAGAGAATTAGAAGCCAAGTTTTTCGCTGATGACAGATGAGGAACGTTGGGAGAATTAAGAAGAATATTTCAAGTGGGGGAAAGAGGGAATCTCGAAAGTTTTAATAGATCTATTGTGTTACTATATATTTTCTGTATGAGGGGAGCAATTTATATTGGAAGCTGCGTTCCGAGCCTCAATCAGCATGTCGAATATTCTATACGATATACAGAACTATTGTTGCCTTCAAAACCATAGCAGAACCTTGACAGACTCCATTAAGGGTCGATGGGGTCAGATCAGATATGGTGATATTGAGTCTTTTATGAACAGAAGCCATGACACATACTGTATATAACAATAATAATGGAGAAATCAACTCACAGTGATCTGGGTTTGTTTTTTTACATTTTTTAACTTATATTAAAATTAGTTAATAGTGATAAGCGAGCACTAAAATTCTCGGGTGCTCAAAGCTTGGGTCGAGCACATTGGAATACTCGGGTGCTCGACCCGAGCACCGAGCCCAATGTAAGTCTATGGGAAACTCAAGCATTTTTTTGGCTGTCCCCCCCGGCGGTCTGCAGAAGGTCAAAAATTGCCCAAATCGATGGGAACAGTGCTCAATTAAACGTCAGGCAGCCAGGCACAATATATAGGAAGACAGGCAGGCAGGGTATATAGGAGGGTGCATGAAAAACATAGCAGGGCACTTGGAACACACTATTGCCCTCCGATTTTCATGCACCTGTCTCTTTTAAAAGGCCAGCCGGCAATTCATCAGCGGCATACACCGGTACCCGACAATTTATAACAGAAAGAATAGAGCATCACACATAGATTAGATAGATAGAAACATGTCAGTCACATATATAATAAGTACAGTGACAGTGTTGGTTACTGTACTTGTCATTTAGTGTTAAAATAAAGGATTTATTAAAAGAAAAAAAATAATAGTGTTTTCATGCACCCGTCTCTTTAAAAAAGCCGGCCTGCAATTCATCAGCGGCATACATCTGTACCCGACAATTTAGAATAGAAAGAATAGTGTTAAAATAAAGGATTTATTAAAAAAAAAATTGGCGTGGGGTTCCCCGTAATTTTAGTCTCTAGCAGAGGTTAAGCAGACGGCTGGGGCAGATGTTTGAAGCCTGGGAAGGGGGTAATACCCACGGAGCTTCCCAGGCTACTAATATCAGCCCCCAGCTGAATACCTAGCCTTTACTAGCTATTAAAATGGGGGACCCCCAAAAAAAATGACGTGGGGTCCCCCCTATTTTAATAGCTAGCAAAGGCTATGCAGACAGCTGGGGGCTGATATTAATAGCCCAGGAAGGGTGCCATGAGTATTGGCCCCCTCCCAGGCTAGAAACACCAGCCGTCAGCCGCCCCAGAAATGGCGCATCCATTCTCAGTGTCTGCGGCATGGCAAGCTGGATGGCAGCTTTCGGCTGCGATCCAGCCTGTCATGTCAATGTAGCAGAGCTGAAGCCATCCTGGGAACCATGGAAAGGTAAGGATGAGGTTGGTTTATTATTTTACTTTTATTGCAGGAGATCGTTGGCTTCAGCTGGAATGGGCGTGATGGTAAGTAGAGTTTAATTTAGAACATTAAAGAATTGTGTCTTTATTTCAATTAAAGGACTTTATTCTGGGTGTTTGTGTTTTTTTTAACTTTCACTATGGGGTTAGTAATGGGGGCGTCTTATAGACGCCTCTCCATTACTAACCTGGGCTTGATGTCAGCTGGCATTATAAGCTGACATCAACCCCAGCCCTATTACCCCACTGCCACCGCTACAGGGCAGTGGGAAGAGCGAGGCTAAGTGCCAGCTGGAATGGGCGTGATGGTAAGTAGAGTTTAATTTAGAACATTAAAGAATTATGGGGTTAGTAATGGGGGCGTCTTATAGACGCCTCTCCATTACTAACCTGGGCTTGATGTCAGCTGGCATTATAAGCTGACATCAACCCCAGCCCTATTACCCCACTGCCACCGCTACAGGGCAGTGGGAAGAGCGAGGCTAAGTGCCAGCTGGAATGGGCGTGATGGTAAGTAGAGTTTAATTTAGAACATTAAAGAATTATGGGGTTAGTAATGGGGGCGTCTTATAGACGCCTCTCCATTACTAACCTGGGCTTGATGTCAGCTGGCATTATAAGCTGACATCAACCCCAGCCCTATTACCCCACTGCCACCACTACAGGGCAGTGGGAAGAGCAAGGCTAAGTGCCAGCTGGAATGGGCGTGATGGTAAGTAGAGTTTAATTTAGAACATTAAAGAATTATGGGGTTAGTAATGGGGGCGTCTTATAGACGCCTCTCCATTACTAACCTGGGCTTGATGTCAGCTGGCATTATAAGCTGACATCAACCCCAGCCCTATTACCCCACTGCCACCGCTACAGGGCAGTGGGAAGAGCGAGGCTAAGTGCCAGAATTGGCGCATCCTACGGATGCGCCATTTCTGGGGCTGCTGACGGCTGGTGTTTCTAGCCTGGGAGGGGGCCAATATTCATGGCACCCTTCCTGGGCTATTAATATCAGCCCCCAGCTGTCTGCCTAGCCTTTGCTAGCTATTAAAATAGGGGGGACCCCACGTCATTTTTTTGGGGGTCCCCCATTTTAATAGCTAGTAAAGGCTAGGTATTCAGCTGGGGGCTGATATTCGTAGCCTGGGAAGCTCCGTTGGTATTACCCCCTTCCCAGGCTTCAAACATCTGCCCCAGCCGTCTGCTTAACCTCCGCTAGAGACTAAAATTACGGGGAACCCCACGCCAATTTTTTTTTTTAATAAATCCTTTATTTTAACACTAAATGACAAGTACAGTAACCAACACTGTCACTGTACTTATTATATATGTGACTGACATGTTTCTGTCTATCTAATCTATGTGTGATGCTCTATTCTTTCTGTTCTAAATTGTCGGGTACCGGTGTATGCCGCTGCTGAATTGCCGGCTTTTCATGTTTCACTGTTGGCACTGTTCCCATCGATTTGGGCAACCACTGTAATGCCACAACCACCATGGCTGTGACATTACAGTGAGTGGCAGACAATCCCTGCATGATTGGTGCTCTAAATAGCGCCAGACATGCAGGACAGGGACCCGAGCTCCCGCCCGAGCATCGCGCAAGTACTCGGCGAGCTCCGAGCATGTCGAGTACTGAGATGCTCGGGCGAGTACCAAGCAGTGGCGAGCATGCTCGCTCATCACTATTCATTAAGAATTCCAGATTAAGACTGGATTCACTCATCTGTCTGAGAACAGATCGCGATATACAGAATTGCCATATATGAATATGAGGTTGTCGAATTCAGAAGAGAAGATGTTCTGTGTATACTTGGACAACAAAACAAGGATGTTTGAATTTGGCCTAAGACTGGAAATTAACATTAAGGCCACAGCCCCATTATCAGTATTCGGTCAGTATTCGGTCACTATTTTTTCTCAGGAGTGGGTGCCAAATCCAGGAGTGGGTGATAAATGCAGAATTGGTGACTTGCTTCTATTTTACCTTTTTTTCTGATTGATCCTCACCTGGTTTTGGCTCCCACTCCTGAGAAAAAATACTGACCGAATACTGACCAAATACTGAGTGGGGCCGTGGCCTAATTTAGAGAAAGTGATCTTTTCTAACTCGAATTTGCCATTTTCACATAATTTTTCCAAAATATTTGATTCCCAGTAAAATAATTTTCCATTATTGGCAAGTACTGCAAAGCCTCCAATTACCCTAAAAAGATGCGTGTAACACTCTGAGGCCTCCTAGGACTGTATCATATTTGTCCCGAATTTCATGGAAAATTCAGATTAATCAGAATGCAAATTTTTACTGATTGGATTTGAAGATATCCAGCTGGCTGCCATTATATTGGATGTTGTATGTTTTTAAGGTTTTTGAAGGGGTTTAAAAAAAATTATAAAATATTATAATACCTCTCCTAAGCCTGACCATCGCTTTTCCTTGCGGTCAGGCTCCGACAGCGGTATTGAAGTGGCATGATCCTGCTGAAGCGTCGCCTATGTACTGCAATACTAAGATATTGCAATATATAATACAAGTGATCAAACGTTTGCAGGTTTCCTACAGGGACTAAAAATAAATAAATAAATAAAATTTAAAAAATAATAAAATAATATATATATATATATATATATATATATATATATACAGTATATATATATTAAAAAAACACAAAAAATTTAGTGATCCTCCTACCTCAAAATATAGAAAAATAATAATAATAAGTATATTCAATATCTCAGCATCTGATCTATCAAAATTTGAAGTTATTTAACCCATAAGGTAAATGCTACAAAGATAAAAAAAATCAAAACATCAAAAAAAAAAGCAATGAAATGCGATAAAAATATTCTATGTGCTCAAATTTTTTTATCAATGAATATTTCAGCTCATCCTGTACAAAAAATTCATCACACAGCTTCACCAACAGAGAAATGAAAAAGTTCCGGGTCTCAAAAAAGGGAGAAATCATTTTTTTTTTAATACAAAGTTTTAAAAAATGCTCAGCCACTAAAATAATAATAAAAAACGATATAACTGCACAATGAGCGATGTAAAAACAAAACCTAAATAATAATTGCAGAATTGCGCTTATTACACCATTTCACCTAGATTTTTTCCCCCATTTTTTTTGGTATATTTTATTATAAAGTAAATTGTGCCGTTCAAAGACAAAAACTCGTCCTGCCTATGTCGTTGGAAAAAGAAAAAGTTTTGGCTCTTAGAAGAAGAGGAGGGAAAAACAAAAGTGCCAAAATTAAAATTGCCTGTGTCAATGAAATATGGAATGTGTCATAAGAAATCACCTATTGTTTAACCCTTTCATGACGCGGCCAATTTTTGCATTTCTGTTTTTTCACCCCCTACTTTTCAAAGCCAAAACTCTTTCATTTTTTCTGTCCACCTAAACATCTAAGGGCTTGTTTTCTGCGGGACGAGTTTTACTTTTGAATGACACCATTCATTTTACCACATAGTGTACTGGAAAATGGGGAAAAAAAATCCAATTGAAGTGAAATTGTGAAAAAAACCCACAATTCTGACATTGTTTTTAGGGTATTGTTTTTGCAGTGTACATTTTGTGGTAAAAATGACCTTGCAATATGATTCTCCTCATTAATATGATTGATGATATCCAACCTGTCCAGTTTTTTTTTATTAGTTTAGTGGTGAAAAAAAATCTGAAATTTTGAAAAAAAAAAAAAAATTTTTGAGTTGTGTCGACATTTTTCGAGACCTGTAACATTATAATTTTTCAGCTGATGGAGCTGTGTGATGACTTAATTTTTGCGGGATGAGATAACGTTTTTATTGATACAATTTTGGGTAGATATAACTTTTTGATCGCTTGTTACAGCCTTTTTTGTGCAATTGCAGTGACCAAAAAAACATTATTTTGGCGTTCTTGAATTTTTGACGTTTATGGTGATTATGGATTTGGTTAATTGTTTTTATATTTTGATAGATCGGACGTTTCTGAATGCGGCGATACCACATGTGTATTTTTTTATTTATTATTTAATTAATATTAAATTAATATATTATTATGATATTATTATATTATATTAATATTTTTTATATCTTTATTTTCAATGGAGAAAAAGTGGGGTAATTTGAACCTTTAATTTTTTTTATTTTTTTTTCATATTTTTTAAAACATTTTTTTTTACTTTTCACTGTCCCCCTTAGGGGACTTGAAGTTGCAATCGTCTGATAATTTGTGCTATAAATGTAGCACCCTGAGGATTCGGCTGCTACAGGGGTATTGCACCTCAACCCAGAGGTGTGATATTCCACTCCCGGGTAAGGATGGAGTGTGGATCTGAGCTCAGAAAGCTGCATGCACTACACACATCCCATTTCCGAGGAACAGACCAACGGTACTCCCACTTAGAAATGTGCAGGTACGACCGAGTCTGTTCCTGGCTGGAGTGGGAGGGGGGTGGTACATCCCAGTAGTGTAGGGGCAGATAGGGGGAGCAGCCTGGGTAAAGATAGGAGCTCATTGGGTGCTGGTCACCTGAGCTCACACATAGAGGGAGTATTTAAGGTGGGCACCATCTAAGAACAGGGTCAGTCAGTCTGCCACAGTCAGTCAGTCTGTGAGAAGCCAGAGGGAGAGGAGCAGAGCAGCCCCAGCCCAAGAGTGAGAGAAGAGAGAAAGAGAGACCCAGAGGGGGAAACAAAAAGGAACTCTGAGAACCCATATACGAACCTGGGGTGAAGAGTTGGCAAAAGGGTACCGGATCCCAAACTGGTGGGGGCTAAAGCACACCTCAGCCAGAGACCGGAGGCCGTGGGCAGGATCTGCCACGGCCACCCACCACATCCACCCTGAAGGCAAACCACGTGTAGGGTCAGGGAACCCAAGGCCAAGGGTCTCCCAACAGAAGGCCCGAGGGAGCTGGACCTAGGTGGATCCCTGGTGGGGACGGCCAGAAGAAAGGACAAGAAGGAGGGCTCAGGGACACGCTCCGGACTTGCTTGGGGGTTGGCTGAATCCAGGACCTGGTGGACGCAGCACGGCTCGGGTGGTCACTCAAGGCCGGAGTGACTGGAATATCTGCAGTAAGTAAACACCCTGAACTGCACAACCCGACTCTGTCTTTACTTATCATCTACGCTGCACCACCACAACCCCCATCCTCTGCACCTGACCCCCTGAGGCCATACCCCTCCCGTTGGGGGTTATACTATCTAAAGCTGCACCAACACCATCAGCCTCAGTGGACCCTGCTGCAGCGGCGGCCGTAGTGACCGCAATCCAACGGGTGGGGTAGTCGACATAACGAACTTTGTAACATCTGTAGGACTGCCACATACTCTGAGCTTGACACCCTGGGCACGGACCGGGTCACAGCCACTCGGAGACTACAACCCCCATCTGATCCGGCTCCGGGTATTCCCCTAAAGAATATGGCCCAGGGGGTGCGTCAACTTTGGCGTAGTCGGCAGGATTATGTGCCCACAACAACCGGGTACTGCGTGCCTGAAGAAAAGAACGAGTTTACCTCAAAAAGAAGTCTCCTGCCGGTTCCGGAGGGTCCCCGCCATCGGACTCCATCACAGGTCGATTCCCGCCGGTTGTCCGCCATTAACAGCTTTTTCCCGCCATCTGCAGAGTTTCCCGCCACTGGGAGACGATTCCCGCCATTTCCAAAGGTTTCCCGCCTTGTCAGAGCGGACGCCATTATGGGCGTGCCAGAGGGTGGCAAAAGGCCACCTCCCATCGTGGGCCAGGACCGAAAATGGCGCCAAAAGTGGAAACCGCCCCCACCAACAGAGACTGTGATGCTAGAGGTGTCTGTCAGCGTGAAAGAACTGCCCCTGGAGCTGACAATCACCAAGTGGCCCCGGGACCGCCCTCGAAGTGGGAGGACTGAGAAGAAGAGAGCAAAGATGGGTGTCGCCTGGAGCAGTCTGGAGAGAGCGCACCCGGAGACAAGACGTCTGGAGGAGAGTCCAGAAGAAGCTTACCCGGAGATGGAAGAAGAGCAGAGCAGCACCGGCCCGCTGGCCAGGAGCCTGCTGGAGACAACGAGAGGAGAGCAGAGCAGCACCGACCCGTTGGTCAGGAGCCTGCTAGAAGCAACGACCCCACTAGGCTTAGTGGAGGTCTTGGCACAGCTCCCCCGAGACCGGGAGTGTGCACAGACTGCGCTGGAGGGCCTCGCACGGAGGATGGCCCGGGTGCAGCGAGAGACGTTGGCGGAGTGGAGCCGTGAGATGGCCCAGCAGACAAGAACCCGTCAGCGGAGCACGCCACCCGAGACGAGGAGACAGACCGCCTCTGAGGATGGCGCAGGAGGACTGAAGGCCGGAGACGGCGCCGAGAAGGGAGCCGAACGAAGGGAGGCAGGTAAAGGGGACGTCTCTACCCCAAACCGGGAAACCGCGTACCTGCCCCAGCTCCCCGTCGCAGAGCCCGAAGTACCCCCTGCCGTGCCCGTAACCGCAACGTCATCGCCACAGACTAGGCCTCAACCGGAAGCCGCAGCCGCGACCCCTGTGACGTCACACGCCTCGACCCCGAGCGTGACCAAGCAGGAAGTACCACCAGCCTGGTCGCAAGGCCTAGTACCCCCGGGCGCCGCAATACCAACAGCGCCCCCTACCTCCGCGGAGCCACCGGCCTGGTCGCAGGGCCAAGTAGCCCAGGGCGCCGCCGTCCTTACGGTGCCCTTCACTTTCCAGGTGCCCCAGGCCTGGCCGCAAGGCCTGGGCAACCCGGGCGCCACCACCACCGCGCCCATAAAACCAAGAGTGCCGCATCTGGGAGAAGATCTGTTCGCCCAACATACGTGCCCGGATGGGCAGCCCTTTACATGGCCACCGGAGTTTCACCATCCCCGACTCCGGAAGGAGAGACCCCTAGACGAACCCCTGATCCCGGCTCCAAAGCCCGTAAAGAGGACCTCGCCCCCGCTAGCAGAAGCGCAGTTTGAGTGGGACCCCACCGGAGAAGATCTCATGGGGTTCACTCAGGAGACCCGGGCAGCTGCAGCGGAGCGTGCAGAGTGCTGCCGGCAGCAGCTCGAGGTCTTTGAGAGGGAGCGGAGAGAGAGGCGGGTCCGGGAACAACAAGCCCAAATAAAGAGCGCGGAGCAGAAGAGCCGGGCCAGGAGGAGTCCCCGTGCAGCTCATGGTCCCCCTTCCACCGGGACTGTGATCAAGTTTAATATGCAGCACGGGTGGGGGCTTCATCCGAGATCACCGCACCCCAGGCGACGTCTTCGTGACAAGAAGAGACGTTGAGTCCCACCTACCGGAGGGACACAGAGGACGTGACCTGTATATAGGGGACGAGGTCACCTTCACCCGGCACAAGTGTGCCAAAGGACCCTACGCCCTCAATGTGCATCGCCTGACGGAGGAGGAGCTGCGGTGTGAGGAGGAGCAAGAGGACCCGGACGGGTCTGAAGCTAAAGGTAACCACAAAGAAAGAGCAGGAGGACGTCGTCGTTAAGTACAGCAGAGTACAAGCTGTATATAGTTGCCCGTCGGGGCACAGTGAACTGTTGCTAATATAGTCCCCGTTGGGACCAGAGAATTGAACTGTTACCCGTATTTCCCTTAATCCCACTGACCGAGGACTGAGAGCGGTCATCCCTATTCCCATTAGCTGGCCGAGGACTGAGAGCGGCCATATCCCCTTGTAAATAGTTGCGCTTCCTAAAGCGCCCCCTACCGGTTTTATAGGAAAACCATTTTTTCTAAGAGAAACTGTTGCACTTTTCCCGGGCACACGTTGCACAGTGTCCGGAGGAGGAACCAGAAACAAGAATGTTTTATATGAAAAGTTTTATTGATATATATATATATATAATGTTTTATATGATGTTTTATATGTTTATGCAAAAATTGTATGTTTGGATGATGTTTTATATCTTACAGCCCGAGGACGTGCTGTGATTTACCAGGGGGGAATGTAGCACCCTGAGGATTCGGCTGCTACAGGGGTAATGCACCTCAACCCAGAGGTGTGATATTCCACTCCCGGGTAAGGATGGAGTGTGGATCTGAGCTCAGAAAGCTGCATGCACTACACACATCCCATTTCCGAGGAACAGACCAACGGTACTCCCACTTAGAAATGTGCAGGTACGACCGAGTCTGTTCCTGGCTGGAGTGGGAGGGGGGTGGTACATCCCAGTAGTGTAGGGGCAGATAGGGGGAGCAGCCTGGGTAAAGATAGGAGCTCATTGGGTGCTGGTCACCTGAGCTCACACATAGAGGGAGTATTTAAGGTGGGCACCATCTAAGAACAGGGTCAGTCAGTCTGCCACAGTCAGTCAGTCTGTGAGAAGCCAGAGGGAGAGGAGCAGAGCAGCCCCAGCCCAAGAGTGAGAGAAGAGAGAAAGAGAGACCCAGAGGGGGAAACAAAAAGGAACTCTGAGAACCCATATACGAACCTGGGGTGAAGAGTTGGCAAAAGGGTACCGGATCCCAAACTGGTGGGGGCTAAAGCACACCTCAGCCAGAGACCGGAGGCCGTGGGCAGGATCTGCCACGGCCACCCACCACATCCACCCTGAAGGCAAACCACGTGTAGGGTCAGGGAACCCAAGGCCAAGGGTCTCCCAACAGAAGGCCCGAGGGAGCTGGACCTAGGTGGATCCCTGGTGGGGACGGCCAGAAGAAAGGACAAGAAGGAGGGCTCAGGGACACGCTCCGGACTTGCTTGGGGGTTGGCTGAATCCAGGACCTGGTGGACGCAGCACGGCTCGGGTGGTCACTCAAGGCCGGAGTGACCGGAATATCTGCAGTAAGTAAACACCCTGAACTGCACAACCCGACTCTGTCTTTACTTATCATCTACGCTGCACCACCACAACCCCCATCCTCTGCACCTGACCCCCTGAGGCCATACCCCTCCCGTTGGGGGTTATACTATCTAAAGCTGCACCAACACCATCAGCCTCAGCGGACCCTGCTGCAGCGGCGGCCGTAGTGACCGCAATCCAACGGGTGGCGTAGTCGACATAACGAACTTTGTAACATCTGTAGGACTGCCACATACTCTGAGCTTGACACCCTGGGCACGGACCGGGTCACAGCCACTCGGAGACTACAACCCCCATCTGATCCGGCTCCGGGTATTCCCCTAAAGAATATGGCCCAGGGGGTGCGTCATATACAGCGATGCAACAGCATCTCTGCTCATAGCAAAAATCACGGTCTTCTTTGAAGCCAGGCCACAGGCAGGGTTTCAAAGGAGCTCCATAATGACAAGCACGGGGGTCATCAGCTGACCCCCGAATGTCATGATAACCCATCGGGGACCCGCGATCACGATGGGCGGAGAGAGTGATGAGCACGCATGACAGCGCGTGTTACTTGCTGCTGTCAGAGATTGACAGCGGTATTTAACAGGTTAACAACTGTGGGTGGAGCACCACTGCACTGGCGATTGTTAGCAGCAGGTCCTGGCTGTAATGCACAGCTATCACCTGCCTGGTATGGGGTGGGCTCGCCGCTCCATACACCTGCTTCCGACTCTATGTATGGCAAATGTTGAGTATGGGTTAAATCAGGTATTTGTGTTAAATGTATTTTGTAAAAACATTTTGCAATGTTTATTTTTTGGAAACAAATAAGTATCAGAGAAAAAAAAGTTTCTGTGGTTTTCCTGAAGAAGTCGGATCTGACTTCGAAACGCGTTGAGAAAAAAAAAAACGCATATATTGTAAACATCAAAAATCCTGGATTTATTTATTTATTGGCAATGCAGAACTACCCGCCTTCCCGACAATTGTTTGATATTAGAAAACTTGCCTTTTTCACACCGGCCGCAGGTTTTTTTTTAGACTCTAACTTCCTGCTGTTTCAGAAAATAATACACCTACATTAGCCACAATTAACAAATTCAGACCTTATCTTTTGTATTGAAGCATCTAATGAGCGTGTGTAAAATTCATTGGGAAGGAAGCGGGAGCGAGGTGAGCTGTGACATCTCCTATTGTGGATGGTGGATCCTGTGTTATCTACTGTATATAGAGGTGTTATCAGTCATTGTACAGGAGGAGGAGGTGAGCTGTGACATCATCTATTGTGAATGGTGGATTCTGTGTTTTCCACTGTATATAGAGGTGTTATCAGTCATTGTACAGGAGGAGGAGGAGGAGGAGGTGAGCTGTGACATGACCTATTGTGAATGGTGGATTCTGTGTTATCAGCTGTGTATAAGAGGTGTTATCAGTCATTGTACAGGAGGAGGAGGTGAGCTGTGACATCCCCTATTGTGAATAGTGGATCCTGGGTTATCTACTGTATATATAGGAGTTATCAGTCATTGTACAGGAGGAGGAGGTGAGCTGTGACATCACCTATTGTGAATGGTGGATCCTGTGTTATCAGCTGTGTATAAGAGGTATCAGTCATTGTACAGGAGGAGGAGGAGGAGGTGAGCTGTGACATCACCTATTGTGAATGGTGGATCTGTGTTATCAGCTGTGTATAACGGGTGTTATCAGTCATTGTACAGGAGGAGGAGGAGGTGAGCTGTGACATCACCTATTGTGAATGGTGGATCCTGTGATATCAATTGTATATAGAAGTGTTATCAGTCATTGTACAGGAGGAGGAGGAGGTGAGCTGCGACATCACCTATTGTGATTGATGGATCCTGTGTTATCAGCTGTGTATAAGAGGTGTTATCAGTCATTGTAATCCTGATGATAAGGAAACTGCTGAAAACTCTCTCTAAAGGGACAGGAAGTACGAATCTCAAAACAACCTCAGTGGCAAGTGTGAAAATTGCAAGATTACTAATTTTATTTTATAATAATGATTGAAATATTAAAAAAAAATCAAAAAAGTTTTAAAAAATATTCATAACACAAAAAAGCTGATTTAAATAACGGGTAATTTTCTGATGACACATTACCTTTAAGGGGTTGATTTACTCCATTATGATCCATTTTGCTAATCCTTTTAGTTAAAAAAAATTACCTGACTTTTACCCTCTGTAGATTATTTCAACTCCAAATTTTGGCCATTTGAGTGATTTTCTTCAGTGTTTTTAACTTTCTTTTCACTCTATAATAATATTAAACGTTGACATTTACAATATATTCTTTAGATAGACTGTAAAAGAGCAAATTGTAGGTGTAAAATGAGCAAAAAAGGTCCTAAAACTTTTACAAAAGATCAGAAATTCCTTCTTCGGCACAAAAATTTCAGCAAAATTGCATAAGGGAATTGTTAACAGCAGAAGAATAATAGACAGAAAATAATAGTTTTCAATTGATGTATCCCTTTAATATATGCTAGTCAATGACCATGGCTATTGATCTAAATCACACAAGTCATTCTTACACGTTACACTTTTCAGATAAAATCTGGTCACGGAATATGATTAGGAAAAATCTTTATTTATTTATTTTCAAAAACATCCGTTTGCTTGGTAATGATAATTGACTTCCTACTGACCATAGTCATGTTCTTAAGAAATCTTTTGTCACCTTTGCAGGAAAGCAGTGCCAAATCCTAGCTGGCTCGCCAATGTGTGCAGTCGTGCCGACTAAATATAGCTTTCTTTAAGGAGTTTGTGGCACTTTACTTCCCCTTCGATGGAACCATTCAGTCATCCTTGACATGTGGCAATTATAGTATTCCGCCACTGCTCACTTGAAAGCTTGCCTAATGTAGCTAGGATAGATATAATCATAGCTCACCCGGGCATTCATTGTTAAACTCCATTTTCTACTTGCTCATAATATACAAAAACATCCCATATAAAAATTATATTGTAATGCAAAAATGGGACAGTTATTTCACAGATTACAAGCCATTTCGAGACCCTCCGCTTACTCAACAATTGGTGTTTTCGGTGGGGAACCCATTCGGAAACATGTCTGCAAAGAAATAAAACAGCGCTACCGGAGTGAGAAATTGCTAGAAGACGTTGCTTTTCTGTTTGTAGCTGGAACTTTTTGCAGGTTGTACGGTGTGTTTTAATTGGAAGTATCTCAAGATATTGCTTTTAACTAGAGATGAGAAATTCGACTGGAATTTAATTTTACAAAATTCCGCTTTCTCCAAAATGTGGATTTTGTGTTATTTGCTTCCGTGCGGATTAAGCAAGGTGGCTTCTGCTGGCTGCCATTTTTATGAACCATCACAGGCCATCAAAAGGTTAAAAAATCCTTACGCACACCTTATCGTTCACTTTTCTGGCCACTACTCATCACTACCCATCCGATCCTCATTGCATCTTCTGATCCATTTTTGCTCACGTTGGAATCTCTGGGCTCTCCATCGTAGCCTTAGGGCCGAGGGATCTGCACATGTGCATGGAAAGTTATGACTCACATCATGATCTCCTGTGTACTTGTGCAGAACCTCCCAGACCTCATGAAATCCAAAAGTCCCTGCTCAGTGTGAGAGAACTGAGGAACATCCTCACCACCTGTCCGGTCCTCATTGCATCTTCTGATCCCTTGTTGCTCACATTGGAATTTCCGGGCTCTCCATTGTAGCCAGAGGTCCGAGGGATCTGCACATGTGCACGGAAAGTCAAGGCTCACATTGTGATGTCATGACATTGTGATCTCCTGTCCCGTTCACTTGCGCAGAACCTCCCAGGCCTCATGAAAGCCGAAAGTCCCTGCCCAGTGTGAGAGAACTGGGGAACATCCTCACCACCTATCCGGTGCTCATTGCATTTTTTGATTCCTGACACTCACACCGAAATCGCTGAGATTCTCTCGCTATGCTGGGACTGATGAGGACCAGTTGGTTCTCCATATATGATTGCAAGGTCCTATCGCACGTCATGATGTCACTATCTATGGCACGCTTGCGCTGAACACTACCTCATCAGAGTTGGAAATCCAAGCATAGCGAGAGAAGCCCGGGATTCCAACATGAGCGACGGTGATCAGAACGTGCAGCGAGGACTGGACAGATGGCGGCGAGTAGTAGAGGGGCTGGAGAAGTGAGCGGTAAGGTGAGTATAAGGATTTTTTTTATTTTTGTTTTACATATTATGTTTGTTATTCTCTGGGGTCCGGAGAGATCACACAGTATAATAAATGACATCAAATTTGTGGAGAATAACTTCTTTATGATTGAATTCCCACACGAACAGGCAAATTAAAATTTTTCCTGATCCGCTCATCTCTACTTTTAAAGTAAGACTGAAGGGTAAGTCAGAACTTGTTAAACGGGTTATGGAAGCAAAAAGTCACAAAATTCTCAGGATTCTCAAAAAGTCATGCATTAATGTACTCAAAAAGTAAAAAATACCCCATAAGCTCAATAAATCAGAGGGGTATAAAAAGAGCCAATCAGTATGAATGATTTACAGTATTAAAAATACAATGTTAGTCTTAATATAATGAAGTAATTTGTAACCAGAGAGCCACAAGTTTGAACTACAGCAGTACTGTGAAAAACTATTCTTGCATTCTGCTAGGCTTCCCATACACTTTTGATCAGGTATCTGCTTAATTTTTGCAGAAACCTAAATAAAGAAGCCCTTAAAGGTGTTGGACCAGGACTAAAATGTTGATGGTTCTAGAACAGGTCATTAATATCCTATCAGTGGGGGTCCGACACCTGACATCCCCACCAACTAGGTCCCATGGCTGATGAAAGTGCACAGTGTACAAAGCAGGAGCACCACAGCGCCTTGCACTGTTTAGTGGCCATTCTAGTGTATTGCAGCTTAGCTCCCTTTGAAGTAAATGTGATCTGAGCTGCAGTACCCAAGATGTCTACCGCGCAGTGAATGGAGCTGTGGTGTTTCAGTTTGTTCTCTGTCCTGGTAACAGCCGATCAATGAGGCTATTGGGTATTGATCGGCCTTTAGATAACTCGTTAGGTCACTCCTCCTGATTTTACTCTTTATATGCATGCTTCATTTGGTCAAGTGGGCATTTTTATTTTAATAGTAAGAGGGGAATAATCCAGTGCAAGGTAACTCTGACAGTAGCTCATATCCCATGGGAACAAATGATAAGGCATGTGAAAGTCCAACAGGTCTGATCTTTTTTTTTCCCAGAGTTTGACACCCCCATAGACATTAGATGGTCATTCAGATCCACCATAAAATCTTCTAGTTTATCCAACTTTCATCTGATGAGAATGGACTCTTATAGAGACCCTGATAGGTGCAGCCCAAAACTCATCCAGCATGAATCAGACACTGGGACATTATTGTATGCTTTACTGTGAAAAGATGCATCGTTTTAGAAAAAACATACTTTGAACATTTGGCCAGGAACTAGGTGTCTGAGCTGATTAATCAGAGGCAGGTCCCCGGCAGCTTGTCCCCACCCTGTTTCAGTTGACTGACAGGTCTCTCCCTATGTGTGTGTAGAGGAAAACACCTGTCAGTCAAAGGGAACAGGGCCGGGAGAAGCCGATGGGGACCTGCCTCCAACTAGTCAGCCGAGATAAAAGGGGCCCGGACGGCTTTTCAAAATAGTGCAACATTTCAAACAGAACCTATTTTTTAGAGCAAATCATACACGACGGCCATAGCACAGCCAGTCTCTGATTCATGATGCCCGATCAGGCAGCATGAATCTTCTTCCAGGTTTCTTTTAAAATACAAATAGACATTTTTTGGGGGGAATATTTTAGGTTTTATTTAGCATCTGGAATGCTACTTTTTGGAAAAAAAATTAATGATATTAATATGGATAAATTTGAATACATTTTGATGACTTGATCAATCTGCATAAAAATTAATATGCAAAGTATTTATGTTGTAAACAAATCTACGAATATGGGAAATTCAAGAAAGCTTTTTTTTTTTTTTTTTACTAGTTTTGTCTTTTTATTTTGGGGGATGCATTATTCTAATTATTCTGATTATTCTAAGCACTGTAGGATGTGTTATTATAAGTATTCCATCGCTGAGTAAATATTGGGCATTTTAATGCACAGAAAATCTATATATTTTTGGCAATTTATTTGAATCTTTCAATATAAAAAAAATCTGGAATTGTAATCAGTTTAATAGAAATATCTTTGCTGGAACACTAACAAAGCGGATACATTTGTCAGCTCTAAGTGTAGGCCAATCTTTTGTCTATTATCTTGACATCTTATAGGTAGGGATGAGCGGACCCATGGAAGTCCGGGTTCTGGTACCCAACCTGAACTTTATTCCAAAGTTCGGTTCTGGTACCAGAACTGTACACGAATTTAAACCAGAACCCAAACCCCATTGAAAACAACGGGGACCCGAACTTTTGAGCTGGAAAATTCTCTCTCTCTCTTCCACCGGAATTCCAAACTTTGCAACGGACTTCCGAGAGAACTTCGTGTTCGTCATTTAGCACCGGACACGAACTGTCTGATATGAACCCTGAACTTTTAAGTTCGAGTTCACTCATTTCTACTTATAGGCTCTTTCAGATTCTCATCTTCTCATTTACAGACCTGTCCGCCCATATATTTGCTTGAATTTGGTTAAGGGCGCCGTAAAACAAATTTAATACATAGTCACAACATGATAGAAAAACCCCTGACTATCTGCAACACATAACTAATCCTCCGTTTGATCACATATAGAAATATAGAGTATAAACATCTCCGTACATTGTATAGACACATAAAGTATAAACATCTCCCTACATTGTATCGTAATTTTTTTTTTTTATAAATCTGTTCATCTCACGCTACTAATGTAAGGATATGTTGAGCGCAAAGAGGAAAAGTCAGGGAGAACAAAGAAAAAGTGGTGCAAAAATAAAAGGGCAGAGTTACACATAGCAAGCAATTAGATCAGCTGCCATTTTTACAGAAGTGATGTGATCTGATTGCTATGGGCAAATCCACCTTTTTTTCTTTGTACTAGTTTTGATAAATCTCATTCATTATGGGCAGTATTTATGGTCACTGAGTGCCCTCTGTTTTCCCTTTTTTTCTTAGCGCTCTCATTTTTTTTCTTTACGAACATATTTATAAATGTATATATATATATATATATATATATATATTTATGTGTCTATATATATTTATGTGTATATAAGACATACATGCTCTGCGCCTTCTCAGTCTTCTTTCCTTTAATCATCATTAGCCTGAGTTATCCGAGTTATTCCCTGAGCTGGAAACACACATAATTACCATTTTGTGTCCTTCTATAAAATGGTGGCGTCAGATAATTGACTTTTTGTTCAAGCTCCGCTACACATTTATCCCTTCCTTCCTCACGAGTCTGTATCTAGCACTTCAAGGGGAGGACAGGCAGTTATTAAGTTTCAAGGTTTTAAAAAAGTTCCCAATGTGCGAATTCTCATTTGTTTTCTCCGTAAAGCGAGTATTTATCCTACAATATTGATGGGAAAGATTTATGATAATGCACAATAGAGGTGTAAGAAAAATGTGTAATTTTGTATACGTTGCAAAAATGATACTGTACTAGGATTGACTGACCTATGTAACTGATCTATGTAATAACGTGCGTCTTTAACTTTGGAACTTTCATGCTATTTCAACATAGAGTTGACCCTAAATTCTAAACTTATGGTATGCAATCCCCTAAGGAGTACATGCTATGTTTGCAAATCCCAAAGGGGTGCAAACCATTCCATGTCAAGGTGAAACTGCATTCTTGGCATCGTAAAGTAAGAGCCTTGAAGTCCAATGGATAAAAGAATGTACCAAATAATTAAGTAATTTCTTCCATAAGCTCCGCAGGGGCGGGGCTCATGAGCTAAGCATTGACCAAAACAAACGGTGAAAAAGGATGAAAATTGGGAAAACTTTCACTCCACCATATAGAGCCTCCACTATCATCCTTATCCTTAGAGAAATTTAGTTTTTCAACCTGTAAACATACAAACTGAGCATAGAAGTACCAATGTGTCATGGATGTGTCAGCTGTGACAAACAGCCACCCTGCAGTTGGTTGCAAGAGATCTCTACGTTTGGCATTACAGACATCTTTGTAGATCTGTCTCACTCTAGGACCCATCGGCTACCTCCCTCTTGCTAATTAACACCCTGGCCTGGGTGTTTAAATACTTTCAGTTGCAATAGGGAGTGCCAGTGATATTCACATGTTTCCTTTTAAAAGCTAGGAACTCGTGCTGTTCTTACTTCCTCTCTGGTGCTAAGAGGATGTTTGTGCTTTCTCTCTGAAATCGACTCAAGCTAAGTTACTTTCCCCCGTGTCAGTCTACCTTGTTGTCTTTAGTTGTTAGTGGGGACCGGCTAATGTTCATCCCCCCTTCCCTATCCAGGGCCTAGCTCTAGGGAAATACAGGGTTTTAGGTTCCTGTGCAGCGATTTGTGAGGAACTAATATAGGGATGTTAGGGGAGACAGCGTGATATCAGATCAGACTAGGAGGTCTCCACTCCCCCTTTCCCTAGAGTCTGGGCTCCCTTCTCCTCATCCCTTCATGTTGCACTTAGTCTTTTCCACACATTGCATGACACAATGTTAGTGCTTGGCAGTATTAGTAGGCATTTTTATTTTGGACTGTGTAGCCCTTTTTTAGACAGTATTTGGGGTATTGTCTAGATACATCAGAACAATATCATATTAATTGTGCCATTTTTTGGTATTTTTAATGATTATAGTTGTTATCTGTGACTATTTGGCATAAAATCTAGCTATACTCTTTTACATTTTTGCCTGCGGTCAATTTCTGAGATAATTTCCCTTCCATTAAAGAGAAAAATCCAGCACCAAGATTTTTCTTAAAATCCGGGTCCTATACCTTGCAAAATAGGAGAGCAGTACCAAAGAATGTTTTATTTAGACTCCTCCTCAGACCTTGATCCCAACCCTAGTTGTCACCCCACCTACGAGCAGCCAGCAGGCAATAATCCTTAATTTTCACACGTAAAAAAATGGTAATAAAAATCTTTGAAAAATGTGTGAAAGTATATTAAAAAACATTAACGTAAAAATGTTACATTTTTTTTGCTAAAAAATTTTTTGAAATTTTTGTTTCATGAAAATTCTTCAATATTCATGGGAAATAAAGCAAATGTGCATTGCCGAACTTCCTTATAGTCTATAAAATATTTTTTTTGATTTGAAATTTGAAGCATAAGTAAATGATAATCAGCCATAAAATTAAACATTTTACCAAGAACTAAATGTCTTTGAACTAGATTGCTTGAGAATTGGTCACCTCCGGTCAATCAATGCTGGTTCGTTCATTTATTTACAGTCCAATGAACATTTTTTTGACGTTTCCTTGGGTAACTGAAATAAAAGAGGACTGAAAAAGTTAATTTTCTACTTCTAAATGGTGATTTTTCTTCAGCTTGAGCATGGCCTAATCCCATCATCATTACAGCGGGTGCCATCTGTATAGCCACATATTGAGCACCTATTGATAAATTAGCCATATACCCACTGAACTGGTCCATGTATGGATTACTCTAATGGGCAATAACAGTAAAATTTAGTTTTTTTTTTTTAGATAGGGTCATTGTTCCATGGATAGAGAAAGGAAGTGGGATGGATCAGTAATACAAGCAGCATCATACACCCCCATAAGTGAGTTCTCGCTATAATGTCAATTGTAGAAAAGTCAGAGGCAGTCGCAGAGAAATCTTCTCCAAATCTGTTGCCTGCAAATATACCCTTAAAGAGAATTTTCTGCTCTCATTTAATCTAAAGAGGTACACAGCTCTGATTTATTTAAATGACAAAACTGTGTCTCTGGGCTCCACAAGAGGGAGTTTATGAGCTTACTGCATACCGGTATATTATTGAGTTCAATGTGTGAACAGTATGCAGGATGAACTGGAGCTCCCTCTAGTGGTAGACAATCAATTTTTTAGCTGTTCGACTTTTTGTGACTTCCTAGAAGAGTAGTCCTAGTGACCTTGGAATAATTTTGTCTGTAAAGCCACTGTTTAAAAAATTAAATTCACCCCTGTTCCTAATCTTTTCCACTTCCAAAGGTTACCCTCACTTTGGTTTAATGAAGTATTAAAGGCGAGTCCGTCACCCCCCAAAATGCATTTCGAATGGGCTAAACAGTGTTGTAGGGGACTTAGCTCCTATAACAACCATACTAGCACTGTACATGTTACTGGTACACTGTCTGAGAATATAATATGTAAATCATATGCAAATGAGGTGGCTACGATGCACCCTTGGCATTACAAGAGTTTGGTGCACAGTTATGCCTCCTCACTTGCATATTGGGCCTTTCGCTTCCCAGAGCAATCTCTGTCTGAATGCTGCCGGCATGTGTGTCCAAACACGTACGTCTAACGTGTTCTCCTCACTGTCTCCTTTCTTCTGACACCACTCTGATGCACCAAACTTTTGGCCACACAAGGGGTGCACCGAAGCCTCCTCATTAGTATGTGAATTAAAAGTTATTTTCTCAGGTACTGCACCAGTAACAGGTACAGTACTAGTATGGTTGCTTGTTATAAGGACTAAGTCCCCTACAACGTGATATAGCCCATTTAAAATGCATTTTGGGAGTGACAGACTCCCTTTAAGAGGAGTCTGTCAGTAATGTGTCCCCTAACCACATACATTGTCATGCAGGTTTTGAAATGTAAATCCATCAATGCCTTTATATGGTCTACCTGTTGCTGCATTCCTGAGTAATTAACATTTGCATTAAGATGCAAATTAGGTGCTAAGTGCGCCTTACTTGACAGAGCACTTCCCAAGCCTTGGCCTCATGGGTTGTTTTCCCACTTAGGACCATCCTCTTCAGCTTTGATAGCTCACTATGTGAGTGTGTGTGGCATCACAGGCCAGGCAAGGAAATCAGTGAGCTATCAATCAAGCTGAAGAGACTGGTGCTGGGTGGGGAAATAACCTTGCGGAGAAGCAGAAGCTCAGGAAGTGTTCAGTTATGGCTAGAGCAGTTAATGTCTCATTTGTATATGCATTAAAATGCTAACTACTCAGGAATGCAGCAACAGATAGACGATATAAAGGTGTCAATGGATTTACATTTAAAAGCCCTGCATGTCCATATTATATATGCCAATAGTAAATAGTATGATATATGATATATTCCAGTAATTTTGTAGATAACCCTTTAACAGTGTTGTTATAATTGTGTGATCTTGCAATGAGTACAAGTAAATTAGTTGGACTAAACTGCAATATACAAAATACAGACCTTAGACAAGGAAGGTGCTGTTTTGGAGAAAAAAGTTAAAGCATTTTGAATGTTGTCCTTGTACATATCCTTTAAACATAACAAAGTATCAAGCCCGTTTTGAAGAGTCTACAAAAATAATTCAACAATGAAGCAATTTTGTTTTGCTGAGAGTAGAGAATGTTATGATTGTGTAACAACTCATTCGGGAAAATAGGTGACAAACTAAAAACTGCAACTGACCGTGCCGGTTTCTGTACAGACTAGAGATCCTGACCAGCAGTCCCTAGTGGCTCCTACATGAGCAGAGATAGCCCTAACCACAGACTAGACGATGACAACTCGGACCTAAACTGCCTTAAAAGATGTCGAGTGGATCACGTTCCTCCTAAAGAACCAGAGGGCAGAGCAGAGTGTGAATTATCTACAAAAGGGAAAGTGTGCTGAAAAAGGGAAAGATCTCAGAGTGAGTAAAGTAAACCACAAAATACAAAATAAAGTGTGAAGTGCATACAGTTAGAGAATATGCCATCTACTTCCTAAAAAGAAACAGAAGCTAGGTGCGAAGTAAAGGACAGAAACAGCAGAGAGATAAACCCTAGCTGGAATTTCACTGCCTGGCTTTAAGCTATAGCAGAATGGCTGAACATCCACAAGAAACTATAACCAGCAGGAAATGCCAGCAGGGGATCGGAATATAAAACCGCACCTGAAAGGTGATAGGATCAGACAAATGAAAACACCGGTGTTATGCTAAACAGACTTCAGCCAGAATAACAGAACCTAACCACCCAGAGATAAGGTGTGTCTGCTGTGACAGAGAAGCCCACCACAAAACACAGGCTCAAGGGAATGAATCCAGGAGCACGAGAGAGAGTAGAGCTTAGCAGAAAACAGATGTGAAAATTGAAATCAACATTTTTTTTTCAAGTCAATAACAAGTTTGCTCACAAATTCATGTCATAGATATTATATACATGACAACATTTGGGATGTTTAAGTCCCACCCTAGAAATATAGGAAAGGCTACAAAAAAATGTCCAATATTTTAAGCCCAGGCAGAATTCTGTTCCAGTTTGCTTGACTGTTGCGCAAAAAAAAAAAAATCAGGACTATTAGAAAGTATGGGTCCTAAGTCTGAAAAAAAGAATAATCATTTTATCTATTTCTTCATGATCCAAGAGACCAAACTTTTTTATTTTTTTTTCTATAGCTTTTTTTTTCCAGAATGAGCTTTTTTGTTATTTTAGAATACATTAAAATGACATTTTAATTTTTACAGCAAAATGCATTAAAAAAAAAAGCTTGTTTAACCATACACCATCTACAATATTTGTCAAATGTAGAAAAGTTTATTTTTATTTTATCTCATTTTTTTTAATACATAATTAACTTTATTTTTTTAGGTCGACTTAACTTAATTTAGTTTTACTTAACATTTACTTTTTTTTTTTCCCGCCGGTCTACTTTATCTTTTGAACATTTATTATTAAATTGTATCACTTATTAACTTTCCTCTGGAATAAACATATAGCAAGAAAAATGGCATGAATGGAAAATCTTTTAAAAACAAAACATAATTTTTCAACACTCTGTCTGGAGATGTTTATTCTACATATGTCCATCCAGTGGTTATAAATTACATTGCAACCGTCAAAGGGTTTTTCTAGCATGGTTTGATAATGTTTTCAGTTTGCATCATTAGTAATTCGAGTCCATAAAAGGCTTTTACTGGGTAACGATATTGATGAATTCTCATAAGGTTAGTTCATCCAAAGGACATCAATGGGGGTCTGACACTTGGCACCATCGGGGGCCTGACACTTGGCACCATCGAAGATCAGTTGTTTTCAGCAGAGGTGGTGGCCAAATGTGATCAATGAACGTATGCACAGCTCCATTCACAGTGTAGTGGCCATTGTCGTGTACTGCAGTTCAGCTCCTATTCACTTTCATAGGAGCTAAGCTACAATATCGGAGAATGAAGAACGGAGCTAAACACTGTTTACATTCAGCCAAGGCTGGAGAAGCTGCAATCAGCTGATGGGCGGGAATGCTGATGTCAGACCTCCATCGATCTGATATTGATGATCTATTGATCTATTGATGATCTATTCTAAGGGGACGCGCAGACGACTGTATATTCTCTCAATCGAGAGAATTTGGTCAATTATGCAGATCCCACTCTGATCAGAATAGGGTGATCCAATTGTCTCGGAAGAGGAGAAGATGGAGAAAAAAAAAAATCTCCATCTTCTCCATTCAGCCAGTCAACGGAAATGGGACTTCACTCAGATCATCATCCAAGTGCAGCCTCATGTTTTCCACAAATTCAATGACTTGAGTTAGAACCGAATATCGGATGCAGATTAGGCATGCTACAATTTTTTCCTTGGACAGGCTCAGTCCAAGAAAAAAAATCAGACCCCATTGGTCCGATTGGTTGGTATCAGTTTCATGAGCCCAAAAAACCCTTTTAACAAAATTTGTGAATAAGACAAGTGGGGATCTGATTAAAAAAAAAACGTCAAGCCATATCACAATGTTAGTTAATGCCTTAGATGCTGGATTACTGGTGGTAAAGGCATCTAAGGTGTTAAGCGGCCAGGAATGGAGATTTCTAGCAGGATCATCACTATGTATTACTGCTGTTAGCAGACCCCCATTGGCACATAAAAGTATGTGCACATTGGGTTAATAATGTATTTTATATATTTAGTATTAGAGCTGCATTATGATTTCATACATTTTGTCCCACTTCGTCCTATAATATACGGCCATGATAAAAGGGCCATTATTTTCGTAACATTTCCAGCCTGTGACTGCTATAAACAGACCCGACTTTGGCCTTTAATGGTCTCTCCTCTCATTTCTCATCCACCGTCAATCATTGATTACAGTCAGTAATCAGATCACAATATCATCTTACAGAACAGGTTTATAATGCAGAAGTAATCCTTGTGTTGAATGTCAGGAAATTAACTAACAGATGGAGAATTACAAAAAGTATGCAGATGAGGGAGAGACAAAGCTAAAGAACATGAAAACAAAGAGCGGCGAGGAAGAATTGGAAAGATAAGGATGTTTTGGTGGAACATAAATATGAAAAGTGCCTAATGATAGAGCAAAATTAAATTCGGTGCTTTGGAAAAAGATGCAGCTTCTCCTATCGTGCATCTTAATTAAAGTTGTTGATATGAAATAATTAGTAAATTACAATAATTAGGTCAAATAGTTCTCAAATGTCTTGCAGCCTGTTAGCAGCACAGATGTAATATTGCTATTTAAAAGGACGAATTTACCCCAGAAACAAGTCGTACGTCTGTATAGGGCCTAGTACAGCAATTAAAATGATACCTGTATTGTAGTAATCCGATGTTCCAGTGCTGAGAAATTTAGCTTTGAAATCACATTCAAATTAGCCTGGAAGAGTATTGGGGGCGTGGCGATAGATTCAAGAGCACTTCCAGGGTAAATTGTGTATGGCTTCAAAGTTTGATTTTACAGCTCTGGCACATCGGATTGCTACAATATTGGTATCAATTTTATTGTTGTTCAATGACCTATACAACCATACTGCTAGTTTCAGTAATGGAACTATCCCTGTAAATGAAGTCTATCCCTTTTTATAGGACAATTCAATACTATCATAGTCTTCTTCTTGTTATTGTAGACACACAAGTGCACTTAAATAAGAATATATGGACAAAAGAGATAAGTGAATTGGAAAAACGTAAACATTTTCCTACTAAAGCGACATATATATTGTAAAACTAGAGAATGGAGTCCATATTTCTGAAATAAGGATCGCTTTGTAGCTTACTTTCTCTTCCAATGTCAGAATCCTATTAGGGAACTTTATCATTTAAATTATCCTCTCTTTGAGCCATAGTGTTGGGCAGCTGTAAACATAACTCCAATTCTGACAGTCTATATACCTTAGACAGTTTATGTAGGCTGTCACACCCCATCAACAGAGCAGCCCGGAAGAAGAAGAGCTGCTCTGTTGATGTGGAGCAGCTGAATCCGAACAGCTCTGAACAGGTAGGTAGTTGTTAACTAGTTAGCAACTTCCTGCCTCTTAACTTTTTGGCTCATAGTAAAAAAAAAATTTAGTCCTTGTCACGGATTAAAGGGGAGGGTTTAGGGTCACGTACATACCACTGCTGCCACCAATATATCATGGATAACAGCTGGGGGGGTCACGCAGTTCCCACTGCTGCCACCAATATGTCATGGATAACAGCTGGGGGATTGCGCAGTTCCCACTGCTGCCACCAGTTTTCAAGAATAATAGCCGGAGGGGGAACACGCTGATCCCACCACTGTTACCACTTTGTTACAGATGACACCAGAGAAATCACACAGATCCCACCACTGCCACTAGTTGTCAAGGAAACGCAACTCCGATGCCTCCAATCGACAGGACAATTACGCAATTGACTGACGAGTGATGGACGAGACCGAGGCTGCTTCCACTAATAGGCCGGTTATTGGGGAACTCACAGTGAGCGTATGGTATCTACACCTCCGATTCCAAAGCATGGAATATATGTATATACCCCGGTATGTTCACTGACAGCTCCAAAATAACAAAAAAGGAATGACTAGCTGCCACCACCAATCATTTATACAGGCCGACTCCCGTTACAGGTAGCATATGGCTTTAGGGGTTAGTTTTACAGAGCAAGAGGAACAGAGCTATTACATTTTATATGTTTAATCCAGAAAAATAGGCAGTGTTTATAAAAAATATACAAAGATGTTACAAAATGTGAACAAAAACAATACGATGCTGTATATACCGTACAATCACATAAAATAAAAAGGAATAACGAAAGAGAATTACTAACCCTGATGTCACAGAAATTGCTCAGAGCTTAGGGGAGGGAAGTACCTCTTAGAAAGAAAAACAGACAGAACCAACAGCTAGCTGTATTCTGCAAGGACAGACAAAGGATTAAACCCAATTTCTGCTTTTTATTAGATCAAAGTTACTCCCACATACCTCCACTTGATGAGCTCATGTGGGGGCTGTTTGTGGAATGTGTTCGGCCCTTCAGACTTTTATGGGATCCCCAACTTACAGGATATCTTCACCCCTTAAGGTCCCAGGCGATATATATCCTCATCATGTTTCCTATCGTGATTTTACGTTTCGAGAGAGAGGAAACATGGCATGTATAGCATCATCTATTGGGACGTTATTAAGTTGAAGGGGTTCCAATGGCCCTATTATTACTCAAGGTGTGGGAAAGACTAAGTGCAACACGAAGGGAACAGGGGAAGGAAGCCCAGACTCTAGGGAAAGGGGGAGTGGAGACCTCCTAGGCTGATCTGATCTCACCCTGTCTCCCGTATCATCCCTGTTAAGGGGACTGTTGCAAACAACTTTATTAAATAATGGAAAGCAACCGAACCCGGGGTCCGCGATGCAGCCTGGAGGACTGCGGCCAAACACCTTCCGGGTAAGAAGGTAAAAAAAACAACTGAAATAACAATCCCTTCCGTGTTACTGCACACCGGAATGGGAATAGGGGATCGCACTATCTCCGTTAACTGCACGAGAGATGTGCGATAAATAATGTATCTGTAGCCCTGTTTACAGCACAGGGACTACACAGCAGGCGCTAGGATGCGTGTGTGATACACGCCGGCGTATATGTGCTCCCAGTCGGCGTGCTACCGGACTGAGGAGTATCTCTCCACGTGGCTTACAGGCAGTGCCAGGAATACGGCGTCTGCAGACTGCTCGGGGAGTATGTCGACACCTTTGTCGGAGCCAGACTGTCGGACGAAGCTACCTGCCTCCCTCCATCTAAGGCTGCCTATCCCCCGCTAAACCAGCCTGACAGAAGCTAAAGCACACGTGGAGCCCAAACGACCAAGCGTCCACACAACAACACCATCACAGCTCAATGATCAGAGCGTGCCGCCATGTTTGTGGGCAGGCTATTTAAAGATTAAGCCCTGCCCAACGTCGCACTGTTGGTGATGTCACCCGCAACCAATCAGGCGGTGCCAGGTCACCGGATCAGCTGACTCCCAAACCACCAATCACGGTCCGCCATGTCACGGGCATGCTCAGTGCAGTGAATCCTGGACTTAGGCTGTAGCAGCCATGTTTTCCTCCGCAACCTACGTTTCATGTTGCTGGGAACAAAGACCCAAGAGACGACTTGTACATCTCGTGCACCAGCTAGGCATTGGGACTGATGATGATGCTGAGCAGCATCAGCCCTGGCTGGACCAGAATGGGAGACCACAGAATCCACTGATGGTTCTGAACCCATTTCAAATCCAGCAAATGCCTGATGCCTAACAATCCCTATATTGGTTCTTCCCCAATTGCCAGAAATGAACCTAAACCCTGTATTTCCCTAGTGCTTTTGACCTGTATAGGGAAGGAGGGGGGATGAGCACAAGTCAGTCCCCACAAACAACTAAATATCACAAAGGAGACAAACACAGGGCAAAATAGCTTAGCTTGAGCCGACTTCAGAGAGATTGCTTCTAATGTCCTCCAAGCACCAAAGAGGAAGCAAGCAGATTGCAACAGCTCCAAGAGTTCAACAGAGAACATGTGAATATTACCAGTCCCTCCCTGTAGCAAACAGCAAGTATTTAAACACCCAGGCCTGGGTGTCAACTAGCAGGAGGGAGGTAGCTGCTGGGTCCTAGAGTGAGACAGCTAAAAGGTGTCTGTAATGCCAATAAAATAGATCTTCTGCAACCAACTGCAAGGCAACTTTCTGTCACTTCTGACACACCCATGACACCTACGGTGATGTGAGTGAATGTTTTCTGTGCATCCCTTTGCTACAACGCTGAAAATATCTCCCATAAATATTGGATCGAAGCAAACCACAATATTCATATCTGGACACCGAGACAGAATGTCTAGTTGCAGTTGTCCAGTTTTTCTTTGATCATAGGAAGAACACTTCTCCTCAGTGTAAAAAAATTTCAGCCTTGTTTTTTTTTTCCCAGAAAATCTCCTGTTTTAATTATCTGGTCACTTCAGGGGGCCGCTACTTCAATGAAGATGGAGTGTCGGAACTTTCTCTTACTTCCCCTGTTTTAATTAGTTTTTCTCTTCCTCAGTTATAATGAGTTTTTTTTCTTTACCATATGTTCAGTGTGAGGGGGACATGTCCCCTCCCTGGAGATAGATGTCTGCATGGATTTAAATTTTTCTCTATGACAGTCCTGGATAACCCCTTTAATCAACAAAGATGTTATGCCATATGTAAAAATATGGCTTTAAAGAAGACGATAGAGGTGTAATTTTCTTTACCTGTGTTAATGCCGCTGTTCACTTGAATCCGGCGTAGTTTTTCTTTAGTTCCTGCTGCACACCTTGAGGATCACACCCTTTTGGCTAATAGGAGTAGATTGCTATGGAGAGAAGAGAGGGCCATATCTCAGGAACGGAAAGGCGCAGAAAAAAAAGAAAAATAGCGATGGATTCGATAGAACAGCGGTATTTACACCAGGTTAAAAAGAATACGCATTTATGGCAAGTGGCAGGTCCTCTTTAAGCATTGGCATAGCAGTAGGAAGTGCAAGGCTAGTAGGGTCTGTTGATTGAGTGGGTACAAATGTTCATCTAGCATATGTCAGTATTAAAAACGGCACAGTGAAATGAAGGAGAGCAAGAGGGACCTTGTAGCAAATTTTCATTAGTAGTTACGGCTATGGGATGGCATAGTTGCCAATTATCCAAGTTTTGACAGAACTGTCTAAATTTTTCATAAATATATATTTTTTTCAATTTATTGATGTGCAAGGGCGAAAAGAGTGATGTACACGCAAACTCCAG
This sequence comes from Phyllobates terribilis, assembly GCF_046119375.1. Taxonomy (NCBI): domain Eukaryota; kingdom Metazoa; phylum Chordata; class Amphibia; order Anura; family Dendrobatidae; genus Phyllobates; species Phyllobates terribilis. Next base: position 46,469,104 of record NW_027362764.1, on the reverse strand, counting down.
CCATTTTTAAGTGGTCCCCTTTGGTATGGTGGATCCCAGGGGAAAATAGGGGCTGTTGTCAGGCTGACCTGGGGTCGGGACTTATATGTCCCTAAATTGCTAACAATAGGGTTAGTAAGAATGGGATAGGCATGTACAGGGGCGGACATTTCCAGAATGGGACCCCTGGGCCAGTACAGCATATGGGCCCTTTGCAATCCAACAGTTCATATCATAATGCACAATGCCACCTTCTTTGGAGGTGGTAGTGCCCCCCTGACCTCTTGAGTCCCTGTGCAGCTGTATAGGTTGCACAATGATATGTCTGCCCCTGGCCATGTATGTATGTTATGTTATTATGGGTGCAATGACATCTGCGGCACTGACGCCTATGGGAACCCAAAGGCCACTGTAGAACCCACCAGTATATGTTGCTCTGGGGCCAAAGAACTTCAAGGAACTATTATGTTTATTTAGTTCACCCTCATTACCTAAGAACTATAAAAAAGTTTTTGCCAAAACTCCAGAGTAAAGTGAAGTCCTATTTTATCGCCGGCAGATCTCAGTGGAATGAGCTCCGCAGGAGGTTTGTAATCAAATTGTTAAAGAACTATTAAACCTTTGTCATTTTTTAATTTGTGAATTAAACCTACAAATGGATTAAAACTTATTTGCAATGAAGTGAAACCACTTGATAGAAAAACAAATAGAAGCGGCCATTTAAGACGTGCAATTTCTAAGTGAAACCATTAAAAAGCACATTAGGAGCAGTCTGTGAGCGCCGTACAGGAGGAGCGAGGCAGAAGGCTATTATCCCCTAGAAAGTGACAAGGAATCAGCATGTAACAAATGTGGTGATCCTGCAAAAGCTGCGGCATTCATCGTAGAAAGAGCAGAGAAAACCAAGCTAAAAATACCAATACCGCCAGCCACCGCCATATGAAGCAATAAAGAGGCGAAATAATTAAAAGCAAAATTACAGATAAAATGTAAAAGTTAAAGACATACATGAACAGTAACTGGCACATATGTAGAAACAAACAGTGATAAAAACACACAAATCTATAGAAAAATGCACACACTAGAGATGAACAAATCATTTGATGTGAATCACAGGAACTTCAATTAACTTGAAAATATGTGTGTAACTGTCTGAGGTCTCAAAGGACTGTATCCCAACCCTTTCTAGCGCTTTATCACAAACACAGCCTTAGTAATGTTGAAGTGATCATACCATAAAAACGATAACCTGGTAATTTTGTAATGGTTCAAAAATCATCACTCCTTTGCAAAACACTGACTCAAAATGATGGTGTCGCTGTCAGAGGTAACATCATACTGCTGTGTCTGAGACTAGTGATATGTCTATATACCCTACGGCCCTCCATTTCATCCTAATTAATATGTTTGTAGGAGGCAAATAAGGAGAATTAAGACCTGCATTTGGTAGTACTACTGCCCAGACTGTAGCTGGCAGTGTTGGTGTTGCTTCTGCTGCCGCTAGCGGCTCCCATGATATGGAGTGTTTTTTCTTTAAAACTACCACATCCATTTTTTTTTGCCAATTTTCTATTACCACACATTTAGATTATAATAAATTTTTGACAATATTTTTACCTCCAATTATTCAACTGTTGCCAAAAGGAAAGTAATATTTATTGTTAGGTAAGTAGGTAGGTAGGTACAGAAAACCAAATGCGTCAAAAGGCCGCAGTATAGGTGTGATGTGTTTGGAGGTCAAATTGGACTAGTAAAACAATTGTGCTAAAAAAGACATGTACAGTTAAAAATCAACTTTTTTTTTACAGTTTTTTTTTTCTAAATTCAACCCCCTTTCCAAAAATGACATAATAAGAAATGCTAAGTAGGTACACACCCAAAAAGCCAGCACTGGCAACAAGGCACTGCAATGGTATGGCTATGTATGGATGTAACATTTCATTAGTAAAACAGATGTGCAAAAAAAAGTACTATTTGGAAAATGCACATTTTATGATACTGTATATACAGTCACAGTTATATATCTGGATTTTCTGAAATTTTCTTTAGCATTTAAAAAAAACAATTATTTCCCCCCTTTTGAAGTAAGTACACCACCTCTAACTGTCCCTGATTTCAGATTTATTTTTCTTCAAACACTATTGGCGGTAGCTTGCTGTTGCTTTCTAGTGCATTAAAATTAAAAAGAAGTAATTAAAAGTCAGCAGGACAAATGCTAGCTACACCATGTCACTGATTAATCACGTTGAGTCTGGCACTGCTGCTTGACTTCTCTTATCTCTTTTTCTATCAAATAAATCTCTGAAATTTTTCAGACTACTATTATCATCTTCTCTGCTGCAGTTATACAACACATTACTGTCTGGAGTATGTATCCAACATTTTAGGGCTTTCCCCTTACTATTTCTCAGCTGTGAGCTCTGACATCTTCTCACTATCCTAAATCACCTTAAAATGTCTGCTGTATTCCCTGCTTTGGCTTTTATACAGGCTATGATAGTCCCTCCTGATTGGCTGTGCTATACCATGTGATGTTATAGCTTCAAGTCATTATGGGATAGTCTGCCCAGTCAAGCCTGAAATCATGCAAGCCTCCTGTGACTGATTCAATCTTCTGCAATTTGTAAAAAGTCAACAGGCATTTTTTTTTTGCAATTCATATGAATCAAATCGCACATTGATGCAATTTACCGGGATTAATAAAATTCAACTTGACTTTAATTCACACTTAATCCATTTAATCATCTCTAATACATACCTGTGAAGAGTATGGGAACTATATTGTTCTATGTCAGTCATTTGTGTTCTATTTAGCATGGGATTATAAAAACCCATTCAGTGTGCAGTTGTAACAAAACACATAACACCAGTTGGAGGGGGGGGGGGGTCAAAAGTCAAAAGGCTGTGAGTGATAGATCTCACACCTTGATCAGCTAAGTGCAGAATTAAAGGCTTGCTTGCCATGTGGATACCATGCAGTCTAAATTGCTTTAAGTCAGCTATGATTTCATAAGCAGTTATACTATACGTCCTAGCCGTACATTGTGTATATTTCCAAGATCCCAGAACATAGCATACGCCTGTCTGGGTCTCAACCTGTTCTAGTACATAGGGATATGGAGATACGTAGATTAGCTAGTAGGAAACAGATAGAAAAGTTGTGTTTGGTCTTAACGTATAGCAGGGGCCCGGCTGGATCCGATGGCACCAGAATTGCCTTCTTAGGATCGCCCATTAAGGAGTTATGATCCATGTGAATTTTTTGGAGTTTTTAGCTGTCAGAGGTACGGGGAGAGGATTTAGGTTCAGCCCAAGAGGCAGGAGGGGAGTTACCCAAAGGAGATAAAAGCTAGTGTAGGGCCATGTGACCTCTCTGTCTCTCTGATGCATATGGTTCACTTCGAACAGGGGGCCATGTCGAGTAACATGCTGCGAAGGAGCTATGACCCAGCTGGTAGCTCAGGCCCCCATGTGGCCCAGCGCACACATGGTCGAGCATTACACCAGTAATTGACATTATCCATCTGATTATATCTGTTGCACTATACCCTGTATTTGCATATCTGGCCATTATACATGTACAACTCTTGTGTATATAGTGTATTGTATAGTTTTCCCTTAAGGTGATTAAATATATAATTTAACCTTGGGCTGCTCTTTTATCTTGATCCACGAACCCACATATCTGTTTCTTGGTTTAACTTTCCATACGACAGGGGTTGGTTTCTGGCCCAATATAATTCCCGTTAACAGCCCGGACTTATATCGAACAAGGAACTGGTGGCAGCTCTACCAGGCTGATAAGGTTCTGTTATACTGGGGCTAATGAAAGGGACCTCTTAGCCTGTCAGGGGTATGAGCGAGTGTGGTGCCACGTCAGTGACTGTGTGGACCCCCTCCTCTTACTCCCTGTGCCTTCCTGGGCCCATGTGGACAGAGGGTGTCTGTGTAAAACTGTGCCAAACTGACCTTCATGCCCCCAGGGGGTGTGAAACGTCACATTGGTACAAGTGAGGAGACTTTAACAGGTGATCCCGCTGACGTAATACTGACGTCAGGTGGGGTGGCGAGGTGCAAAATCATCACAATACCTATACAAGCACACATAAATTTAACATAGAAACATACAAATCCATAGAAACATCAAGGATAGAAAAACGCAGACCCCTCTAGAAATACATGTACAGTATGTATATATACATAAATACACAAACTTACAGAAATATACATTGATATAAACGTACCTATAGTAATATTCACATCTACACAAACATTCATAAATGTATATAAGCATAAAGATAAATGTAAATTTCTATAGAAAAATTCTAAAGGTTGAAATAAATAATTCCATGCACTAGAGGGAGCTTCTTTCATACCGATTTATACTACTCCCTTTGTACTTAATAATAAATGTGCATACCGTATGCTCCCCCTAGTGGTGACTGCAGAAGCTCATTTTTTCTTTATCATGTACCTTTATAGCAGAGACATGCAGAGACGCAGAGAAATTGAAGCTCTGTAAAGGAAACACTAAGCCCTGATCCACATAAAGATATTTTATGAAATCGTTGTAAATGGGATCTAAGAGAAAGAAAAAAATGTCTAGATTTAGTCCTGTGGTTATGTAGTTTTTTTCTCCCAGTGATTGACAAGTTCCCATTTAAGGATTTTGATTCTTATCTGGGTCTAGAAAGAGATTTTGTGTTGTAAGCGACTATTTTAGACACAGAGGATGACAACTTTATCAATTTTGACACAGAACTTATCTACCTCCATGATACATTCCAGAAAAAGAGCAGGAAAGCAGAATTATTATATTTGTACAATTTTTTAAGGAAGCATTAGTCTCGGCTTCCTTAGGAGATAGTTTTGAGAGCCCAAAATCCATCTATACAGAAAATCTACACGTCTACCTTTAGTTACATCATAATCTGCATTGTTCCTCTGGTTCTTATTAAGGAGGTCAGGCTAAATATTGCAGTCTTAAAAGCAATGCTTCATGGGAAAAAAAGTATGCAAATTAGCTCTTCTCCAGAAGAAAGCTGTCTCTCTAGTGCCAGTTATCGTTGGCAGCTACCCTATAATTTAATGTCCAACCATTAACGAGCCCTGCTGTTATTGTAAGTTATTTGTAACTAGTCTCTTAAAAAAATAAACCCTAAGAATAATTGGCAGAACGTGAGTCCAAGCATGGGTCTAATGTAGGATCTTCTGAGATGCTGATGGGCCAGTAACTCAATGATGTGATGCTACTAATAAATGTCCTTCCTTACGTATCCTCGCGGCTCGAGAGATCTTGAGATGAATGATATGACAGTAAAAAAAAACATGATTTTATGATACTCTGTCAGGAGATATTTATGCTATATGTGTTTTTATGTGGCAAGGATGAGCAAATCTGCACAAATTTGAATTCACAGATTAGCTACAATTTTTCCCAGGAAATTTGATTTGCATCAAATTTATTCAATGTGAATTAAATGTGCACTGGAGTCTTTCCAGTCATCTGACCCTCAACATTTCTACACAGGTCTCCACCTAGACTTCTCCGTTACGGTCCTCAGTCATTGGAGGTTTACAGTTTTCTTCATAGGTCTCATCTGATCTTTGGCACCTCTAGCGTTGACTATGCCCATCTGATCTTTGGCACCTCTATCGTTGAATATGCCCATCTGATCTTTGGCACCTCTTACGTTGACTATGCCCATCTGATCTTTGGCACCTCTAGCATTGACTATGCCCATCTGATATTTGGCACCTCTAGCGTTTACTATGCCCATCTGATCTTTGGCACCTCTATTGTTGACTATGCCCATCTGATCTTTGGCACCTCTAGCGTTGACTATGCCCATCTGATCTTTGGCACCTCTAGCGTTGACTATGCCCATCTGATCTTTGGCACCTCTAGTGTTGACTATGCCCATCTGATCTTTGGCACCTCTAGCATTGACTATGCCCATCTGATCTTTGGCACCTCTAGCGTTGACTATGCCCATCTGATCTTTGGCATCTCTAGCATTGACTTTACCCATCTGATCTTTGGCACCTCTAGCGTTGACTATGCTCATCTGATCTTTGGCACCTCTAGCATTGACTATGCCCATATGATCTTTGGCACCTCTAGTATTGACTATGCCTCATGTAATGCACAAATCTGAAATATATTTTTAAATTGGATTTGACTTCGATTTCCATCAAGTTGATTTGTTCTTCTCTATAGACCACCCAGTGGTTGCGATGATGGTTTCATCTTGTCGAGTGTCTTGCTAGCATGTTAGAATAATGTGTTGAATTTATAGAAGGAGAAATGAGAGTCCTTAATGGATTATTTCACCCAAAAAAACAAGTTATCCCCAATCTTTGCGATAGGGGATAACTTGCTGAACATTAGAGGTCTGACTGCTGGGACCTTCAGTAATCTTGGGATCGAAGCTCTGCATTCCCTTCCTAAATAGAACAGGGGTTCGCATTCTCCAGCAGTCCCATAGACAATGAATGGAACCGAGGTCAAGCATGCGCATCTTCACTCCATGCAAGATGGGAATGCAGAGCTCCATTCCTGAAGATTACTGTGTTCTGATGTTTGGATTTTGGGGGATTCTAGTGGTCAGACCCCCAGCAATCAGCAAGTTATTCCCAATTTTGAAGTATAGGGAATAACTTTCTTTTTTGGGAAAAAATCCTTTAGTGAAATGTACAAAAAGGTAAGGGTGGGACACATCTGTAGAGTCCAGTGAGAAGTCTAAATCTCATCATACTTTGACACCTCTCTAATCTTGTCTTAATATTTAATAGTGAGCTTTATATTTTGGTAGTCCCATACAATGGTCGACCTTTGACTGGGACAAAATGGCTATGTACTGTGTATTATTTTTGCCTATATTTCAATTCCCAGGTTTCTTAATATTTGTGACCAAAAATACTCATAGTACAAGAAAATAGAAGTTTAGTAAACATTTCAGTATATTTTGGTGTGTTGGTAGAAATCCAACCAAAGAGGGAGAACATCCAAACGCCAAGTGTTGATCCTGGTGAAATTCAATGCCAACATCCCAGCACCTAAAGGCATTGTTGCTAACAACCGAACCAAAGTGACTCCAAGTGTTTAGGCACAGTATGAACACAGTATGATATCTTCATATACTTCTATTTCATTAGCTGCTAACACTTATGGTAGCACTGACCTGCAATGACTACATCCCATGGAAAACTTTTAGTAAGTTAATAATGTGAACGTAAATTTTTGTGCCAGTGGTTTAACTGATGATTTCCTATAGTTGTACCTGTTGACTAGATATAGACTTCGTTTTGAAAAAATATATATTTAATCCCTTCTTCTGACTCTTCAAGCTTCTGTCCATCAAAATGATCCATTATTCATATCTGACTGGACATCATCTGCTACTCATCATTTTTTTTCTTGATATCTTTTTTAGGATCTCTATGAACTAAGCTTCTAGACTCAGCAGCTTTTGCCGTACAGTAAAAATCTGACAGCATTTATAGCAATCTAATATGAAATTCAAACTTGGCTTCACATGTAGTTTAGCTTCCCAAAGCTATTGCTGGACCATCAATGGTCTAATGTTTCGACCTTCAAGAAAAACCAAGAAAAATGCATCTAGTCAAGTGAAATCCCTACGTTAATTCCTACATGGGTGAAAGAATTCTAAATCGCTAAAGATGTGTCCTCCTCACCTTTCCTCTGAGCTTGATGAATCTCAAGATAAGTTTAGCAAGATTACCGGCTTTGAAAAAAATATAATTTTGTGACACTATCGGGATATGTTTATGCTTCATGTATTTGTGGCCAACCAGAGGTTGGGATGTAAATTGTAGCCTGCTGAGGGTTGTGCTTGCATGTCACAATCGACACAATCGAATTTCTATCTAGGAAATTTAGTACGAGGTAAAGGTAAACACATCGGTATCTGCAGGCAGAGATATTTTGACCACTTGGACTTCTGTAAATCTGAAAAGTTGTCATCCTTTCTGCAAAATGGCAGGCTGTTACTACTGGTCTATTGAGTCACCCTTGACAAGTTTGGGTTCTGGTGAGTCCTAGGAGATCTAGTTAGCTCTGCCCTGAAGACAGGATGATGGATTTCCCTGTGACTGGGGCTAATATGGCAGGCCAAGTTACAGGGGAAATCAGCTATATAAAATATTTAAATCTTGAAATACCTGGTAAAAAGTTTTTTTATGACCATATGGGGGCACAGTGTATGAAATAAATGAATGAATGAATGAATGAATAAATAAAAAATTCAGAAAAAATAAGGTTTTTACTAGCTCTGTTCCCTTTGAAAAAAAGCAACAAAAAGCACATGTCTGATATATAAAATTGCTAAAGCTAAGGGAATAAAAATTGTAGTCATAAAAAAACATCTAGATATATAAAAAATAAAAACAGACACATATTTCCTTTTTTTTTAGCCCTAATATCGCTTAGTTAAAAAAAATTACACCCCATCCTATTTATAATATAATGCTGCAAGCGTCCCTCTGTCTGAAGCCTCTATAGACTGCGCATGCGTGACGTGTAGTCTGGCTCCAGACTGAAGAACGCATGGAGCCGTTACAGGTAAGAGGAGTGCATGGCGCCGGAGATCGCGGTATGTGTAGATACTGAACTCATACCGCGATCTCCGGCGCCATACTTACATACTTACCTGACCGGGAGGAGCGTTGCCGAGGCACTTCTCTTCTCGCCGGAGACCGAGGCAGGAGTGAAGGCGTCGGAGTTGGCGCATGCGCATAGCGCTATCCGGCGCTATTTTACTGAAGACACATTTGCAGTATGTCTTCAGCAAAATGGCGCCGGACAGCGCGGTAAGGCATGCGCGTACTCTGGCGCCACACTCCTCCCCTGGCCTCCGGCAGAACAGGACACGGCAACGCTGGAGCACAGGGAAGAAAGGTGAGTATAAGTGTTTTTTTTTGTATGTGTGCAGCATGAAAGGAATGATGGGTATCATACATACCAGGATTGGGGGGTGAGGGGGCCACACATACCAGGATTTGGGGATGAGGGGGCCACACGTACCAGGTTTGGGGGATGAGGGGGCCACACATACCAGGATTTGGGGATGAGGGGGCCACACATATCAGGATTGGGGGATGAGGGTACCATACATTCCAGGATTGGGGGATGAGGGGACCATGCATACCAGGATTGAGGGGTGAGGGGACCATGCATACCAGAATTGGGGGGTGAGGGGACCATGCATACCAGGATTGGGGGTGAGGGGTGCCATGCATACCAGGATTGGGGGTGAGGGGACCATGTATACCTGGATTGGGGATGAGGGGTACCATGCATACCAGGATTGGGGGATGAGGGGTACCATGCATACCAGGATTGGGGGGTGAGGGGTGCCATGCATACCAGCATTGGGGATGAGGAGTACCATGCATACTAGGATAGGAATGCGGGGTACCATGCATGCCAGGATGATGGATGGGGTGCCATGCCATGCATAACAGGATGAGGGGTACCATGCATACCAGAATAGGGTTGAGGGGTACCATGCATACCAGGATTGGGGGATGAGGGGACCATGCATACCAGGATTGTGGGTGAGGGGACCATGCATACCAGGATTGGGGGATGAGAGAGGCCACGCATACCAGGATAAGGGATGAGGGGTGCCATGTATACCAGAAAAGGGATGAGGGGTACCATGTATACCTGAATAGGGGTGAGGGGTACCATGTATACCAGAATAGGGGTGAGGGGACCATGCATACCAGGATTGGGGGATGAGGGGTACCATGAATACCAGGATTGGGGGATGAGGGGTACCATGCATACCAGAATTGGGGGATGAGAAAGGCCATGCATACCAGGATAGGGGATGAGGGGTGCCATGCATACCAACATTGGGGGGGTGAGGGGTGCCATGCATACCAGCATTGGGGATGAGGAGTGCCATGCATACCAGGATAGGAATGTGGGGTACCATGCATAGCAGAATAGGGATGAGGGGTACCATGCATACCAGAATAGGAATATGTGGTGCCATGCATACCAGGATTGTGGGAAGAGGAGTGCCATGCATACCAGGCTAGGGATGAGGGGGCCATACATACCAGGATTGGGGATGAGGGAGCCATGCATATCTGGATTTGGGGATGAGGAGGCCATACATAACAGGATTGGAGGTGAGGGGTGCCATGCATACCAGGATTGGGGATGACGGGTGGCATGCATACAAGGACAGGGATGAATCATAGAATCATAGAATCATAGAATGGTAGAGTTGGAAGGGACCTCCTGGGTCATCTGGTCCAACCCCCTGCTCAAAGCAGAATTCACTAAACCATCTCAGACAGATGTCTGTCCAGCCTCTGTTTGAAGACGTCCATTGAAGGGGAACTCACCACCTCTCGTGGCAGCCTGTTCCACTCATTGATCACCCTCACTGTCAAAAAGTTTTTTCTAATATCTAATCTGTGTCTCCTCCCATTTAGTTTCATCCCATTGCTTCTAGTCTTTCCTTGTGCAAATGAGAATAAAGATGATCCTTCTACAATGTGACAGCCCTTGACATATTTGTAGACAGCTATTAAGTCTCCTCTCAGTCTTCTTTTTTGTAAGCTAAACATTCCCAAATCCTGCAACCGTTCCTCATAGGACATGGTTTGCAGACCAGTCACCATTCTGGTCGCTCTTCTCGGAACTTGCTCCAGTTTGTCTATGTCTTTTTTAAAATGTGGTGCCCAAAACTGTACACAGTATTCCAGATGAGGTCTGACCAAAGAGGAGTAAAGTCCGATAATGACTTCACGTGATCTAGACTGTATGCTTCTGTTAATACATCCCAGAATTGTATTTGCCTTTTTTGCTGCTGCATCACACTGTTGACTCATGTTCAGTCTATGATCTATTAGTATACCTAAGTCTTTTTCACATGTACTGTTGCTTAGCTCTATTCCTCCCATTCTGTATATGCTTTTTTCATTTTTATTGCCCAGATGTAGTACTTTGCATTTTTCCCTGTTAAAAACCATTCTGTTGGTTGCTGCCCACTGCTCCAGTTTATTTAGGTCTTTTTGAATCCTCTCTCTCTCTTCTCTAGTATTAGCTATCCCTCCTAGCTTTGTGTCATCAGCAAATTTAATCAGTTTACCCTCAATTCCTTCATCTAAATCATTGATAAAGATGTTGAACAATACAGGTCCCAGGACGGAGCCCTGTGGTACCCCACTTGAGACATTCATCCAGCTGGATGTGAAGCCATTTACAACCACCCTTTGAGTCCGATCACTAAGCCAGTTATGAATCCACCTAACAGTTGCCTGGTCCATTGCATACTTGGTCATTTTTTCAATAAGGATGGTGTGAGATACTTTGTCAAATGCTTTGCTGAAGTCAAGATATACTATATCTACAGCATTTCCCTGATCCACCCAGTCAGTGATTCTGTCATAGAAGGAAATTAAGTTTGTCTGACATGACTTGTTAGTTACAAACCCATGCTGACTCTGGTTAATCACTTCATTCTTATCCATGTACTTACCTACATGTTGTTTAATAATTTGTTCAAAGATCTTTCCTGGTATAGAAGTCAGACTCACCGGCCTATAGTTCCCTGGGTCCACCTTCTTCCCCTTTTTGAAGAAAGGAACAACATTTGCTCTTCTCCAGTCTTCTGGGACTTCTCCTGTTCTCCAAGAATTTTCAAAGATTATGGAGAGTGGTTCTAAAATTTCTTCTACAATCTCCTTCAGTACTCTGGGGTGTAATTCATCTGGACCTGGAGACTTGAACTCATTTATGTTAGCTAAATATTCCCTCACAATCTTTCTGTTTACAGATAACTTGGATTCTTCTATTCCTTTAAAACGACAGTGAAGATCAGTTGATGATACATTTTCTTTCTGAGAGAAAACAGATGCAAAATAGGAATTAAAAAGTTCGGCCTTCTCAACATCCTCTCTTACCATTTCTCCATTTTCATCCTGTAAAAATCCTATAGCATCTTTGACTTTTCTTTTACTTTTGACATACCCCCCAAATCCTTTTTTGTTGCTTTTGACATCTCTTGCAAGCCTTAATTCATTGTCAGCTTTAGCTAACCTGATACGTGCCCTACAGGATCTGCAGACTGCATTATAATCTTCTTTAGATATGCCTCCCTCTTTCCATTTAATAAACATTTCTTTCTTTCTTTTTAGCATGTGTTTAAGTTCTGTGTTCATCCATCCTGGTTTCCTTAAATGCTTCCCATTCTTCCTACTTTTCGGGATTGTTAACGATTGTGCTTTGAGAATCTCAGTTTTAAAAATTTCCCATCCTTCCTGGACATTTTTGTCCTTAAGGACATCCAGCCATTGGATCCCTCCTATTCTCTTTCTGAGTCTCTTAAAATCTGCCTTTCTAAAATCTAACCTTGAAGTTTGAGTCTTCACATGTCTTCCTCCTCTAGTTATCGAAAATTCTATAATAGCATGATCGCTGCCTCCTAGGGTCCCAGCCACCTTTACCTCCTCAACCATTTCATCCCTGTTTATAAGGATTAGATCCAAAGTAGCAGATCCCCTTGTTTTCTCCCCTACCTTTTGGAAGATAAAGTTGTCAGCAAGAGAGGATAAGAATTTGCTTGACCTGTTAGTTTTACTTGAGAGAGATTCCCAACAAATGTCTGGATAGTTGAAATCTCCCATGACCACTACGTCATATTTTTTTGAGAACTTGGTCATTTGATACATAAAGAGTTCATCCATATCTTCAGCTTGCCCAGGTGGCCTGTAGTAAATGCCTACAATGGTGTCCTTTCCGTTGTTCTCTCCTTGTATTCTTACCCAAACAGTTTCCACAGAACTCCCAGTCTCTGAAGCTTCAATCTCTGTGCAGATATACGCTTTTCTAACATACAATGCGACACCTCCTCCTCGTTTATCAAGTCTGTTTCTTGCAAATAAGTTGTATCCTTTTAGCCTTTTATTCCAATCATGTGTATCGTCCCACCAAGTTTCAGTGATTCCAATGACATCATATTTCTTTTCCTGCATTAGTAGTTCCAATTCTCCTTGTTTGTTGCCCATGCTTTGTGCATTTGTATAAAAACATTTTAGTTTGTGATTGGTTTCTCTTCCTCCCATATTTTTAGTATTATGATTTTTTTGTCTTTGTTCTTCCTTTCCACTTCCAGTAGCAGAGATCTCAATAGTATTTGTCAGCTGTATGGCTTTTTCTGGCCTTTTGCTTCCCTTCCCACATTGTTCTAGTTTAAAGCTCTTCTGATGAGTGTAGCAAGGCGACTTCCAAATACATGTTTTCCAGTCTTTGTAAGGTGCACCCCATCTCTAGCAAGTAGTCCATCGTATAGGTAATTCATTCCGTGATCCAGAAATCCAAATCCTTGTTGACGGCACCATCGACGTAGCCAGTTGTTCACCTGTAGAATCTTATTCCACCTCATTGTTCCATGGCCATCCACTGGGAGGATGGATGAGAAGACCACCTGCGCTTCCAATTCTTTCACTTTCTTGCCTAAGTCTTCAAAGTCACTGCAGATGGTTTCCAGGTCCTTTCTTGCGGTGTCATTTGTCCCCACATGTATTAGCAGGAATGGGTAGTGATCTGTAGGTCTGAAGAGTCTTGATATCCTGTCAGACACATCTTTAATTTTTGCTCCTGGAAGACAGCACATTTCTCTTGAGGTTATGTCTGGTCTGCAGATAGCGGCCTCTGTTCCTCTTAACAGGGAATCCCCCATGACCACCACTCTCCGTTTTTTCTTCACAACATTCTTCTTTCTCCATCCAGGAGGATTCTGAGGGCTTACAAGGTTATTCATTGCTGGCAAAGTCTTATTTTGCTGTATTTCTTCATGGTTCTCCTGCGTGAGAGCCTGGTACTGGTTCCTGAGCAGTATGGGTGCTGACTGCCTCTCGATCCTCCTGCTTCTCTGGGTCACATGCTTCCATTCCTCTGTTTCGTCAGGTGCAGTTCGAATTTCTTCTCTTTCTGAATCATGAAGAGATAATTCTGCTCTGTCTAAGAACTCTTCACCTTCCTTAATGATTTTCAAGGTAGTTCACCTCTCTTCTAGATTTCACAACTTTTCCTCCAACAGGGACACAAGCTTGCATTTCTGGCATGTGAAGTTTGGCTTTTCCACTGGCAAGTCTGTGAACATGTAGCAGGATATGCAGCTCACCAAATGGCTCCTGGACTCTTCCATGTTCTTACTGTTAATGTTCTGAAAACAGTGAAAAAAGCTTCAAAAAATGGTTTACCGATGTCCTCTTTTCAGCTCCAACAGCCAAAATCCAGTGTTCTTTGAGCTCGCGGAGACTCTTCACTTACCCCAAAATGCAGTGGGAATATGCAAATTATCTCCTCAGGACTTCGCCCCTAGTTTACCGATGTCCTCTTTTCAGCTCCAACAGCCAAAATCCAGTGTTCTTTGAGCTCGCGGAGACTCTTCACTTACCCCAAAATGCAGTGGGAATATGCAAATTATCTCCTCAGGACTCCTCCCCTGGTTTTGAGGGATGCCATGCATACAAGGACAGGGATGAGGGGTACCATGCAGGATTGGGGATGAGGGATGCCATGCATACCAGGATTGGGGATGACGGGTGCCATGCATACAAGGACAGGGATGAGGGGTGCCATGCATACAAGGACAGGGATGACAGGTACCATGCATACCAGAATAGGAATGAGGGGTACCATGCATACCAGAATAGGGATCTGGGTGGGCCATGCATACCAGGATTCGGATGAGGGGCCATGTATATCAGGATAGGGATCAGGGGTACCATGTATATCAGGGTGAGGGCTGGGGTGCTATGCATACCAGGATAGGGATGAGGGGTACCATGCATACCAGGACAGGGATCTGGGGGGACCATGCATACCAGGATTCGGATGAGGGGCCATGTATACCAGGATAGGGATGAGGGGTACCATGTATATCAGGATGAGGGATGGGGTGCCATGCATACCAGGATGAGGGATGGGGTGCCATGCATACCAGGATGAGGGGTACCATGCGTACCAAAATAGGGATGAGGGGTACCATGCATATCAGGATAGGAATGAGGGGTACCATGCATACCAGGGTTGAGGGATGAGGAGGTCATACATACCAGAATTGGGATGAGGGGTGCCATGTATACCAGGATGAGGGGTACCATACATACCAGAATAAGGATGTGGGGTACCATGCATACCAGGATGAGGGATGGGGTGCCATGCACACCAGGATGTGGGGTACCATACATACCAGGATAGGGATGAGGAATGCCATGCTTACCAGGATTGGGGATGAGGGGTACCATGTATACCAGGATTGGGGATGAGGAAGCCATGCATACCAGGATTTTGGATGAGGGGTGCCATGCATACCAGGATAGGGATGAGGGGTACCATGCATACCAGGATAGGGATGAGGGGTACCATGCATACCAGGAAAGGGATCTGGGGGGGCCATGCATACCAGGATTCGGATGAGGGGCCATGTATACCAGGATAGGGATGAGGGGTACCATGTATATCAGGATGAGGGATGGGGTGCCATGCATATCAGAATGAGGAGTACCATACATACCAGGATAGGGATGAGGAGTGCCATGCATACCAGGATTGGGGATGAGGGGTACCATGCATACCAGGATTGGGGATGAGGAAGCCATGCATACCAGGATGAGGGATTGGGTACTATATATACCAGGATTGGGGATGAGGGGTGCCATGCATACCAGGATTTGGGATGAGGGGTGCCATGCATACCAGGATAGGGATGAGGGGTACCATGCATACCAGGATAGGGATGAGGGGTACCATGCATACCAGGAAAGGGATCTGGGGGGCCATGCATACCAGGATTCGGGGTGAAGGGTGCCATGCATACCAGGATTGGGGATGAGGGGTGCTATGCAAACCAGGATTGGGGATGAGGGGTGCCATGCATACCAGGATTGGGGATGAGGGGTGCCATGCATACCAGGATTGGGGGTGAGGGGTGCCATGCATACCACGATTGGGGGTGAGGGGTGCCATGCATGCCAGGATTAGTGCTGAGGGGTGCCATGCATACCAGGAAAGGGATGAGGGCAGCACATAACAGGATGGAGGAACAGGTTTGGGGAGCACAAATACCAGGATGGTAGGATAGCAATAAAAATGCTTGCCACCCGGGCGTAGAACGGGCTGAATAGCTAGTTATGACATAATGATGCAAAAAATATTTGAATGTTAGAAAGAGAACATTTTTTACAACTCCTAAAATATCATGCACAAAAAAACTGAAAATGTGCATAGTCATTATTAATCTTAATCTTTTTATTTATATAGCACCTACTTATTCCGCAGCGCTTTACAATTCAGACAATTTGCAGACAATATCGGCATTGTCCCCATTGGGGCTCACAATCTAGATTTCCTACAATTGCTGAAGTTCCTGCACCTTGATCTCACTTGGTGGCACCATCACCTGGTTCTCCCTTTTGGCATTCTCATTGTGGGATACTCCTGTCTCAGGATTCAATCCCACCTCACCAGGTCAGCTGCAGTCTTTTGCAAATTCACCCATACTACAAGCAGGAGTTGTGCCTCTGCTTGCACAACAGCATCAGGTGAGCAACTTCCTATAGATACTCACCCTTTTAATTGATCAAATCCTACTACGCTTAGATAGCGCCACAATTTTTCTCCTTTAGGAAACCTATTATCGTTCAATCTAGATTTCCTATCAGTATGTCTTTGGAGTGTGGGAGGAAACTGGAGAATCTGGAGGAAACTCACGGAAAAGACAGGGAGAACTGTATGTCCTGTATGAGAACTCCTTGCAGATGTTGTCCTTGGTGGGATTTGAACCCAAGACCCCTGGGCTGCAAAGCTGCAGTGCTAACCTCTGAGCCACCGTGCTGCCCATATTGAGGAAAAATCTTGAACTGGTTAAGATCAGATGAGAAATATCTGTAATTATTCCATTCAAAATGGAAAACAGGAACACAGCCTAATAATGCCCTTGAAAAGGATGTCCGAATTTGTTATAGGCTGTAGCTCATTTTATCAGAAATTTTCCATGTATTTTTATGACTTTCCGCTCTGTATTTGGCAATTCACTCTGCGTTGCGGCTTTACATTTTTCAAAACTGCACGACAGGACAAATTTAGAAAAAAAAATAAACATTCCTAACACTGTCACAAAAAAATGGATAGAATTCTGAAATATTCATGGAGCACAAAGCGACGCTGAGACTGCATCATTATTTACACACTTATCTCAATGCCCAGATTTATTTTTTGAAATTCTTTAATGTGAGCACATTGCATTGGAATCCAGTGTAATTCCCTGCTGTATTTCATGTTTAATCTGCAGCATTCGACAAAATACTGCAGAAATACAAAAAAAATTCAATAAAAAAAAGCAAATAAAAATGTCTTGATATTTCTATTATTTCAGACAAAATGGGTAAAAAAAATATTTCCCTTTATAAAATCAGGCAATAATTCTTTAGCCTACAGAATTACGAGCGGTGACAGCTGCTGCGATTACATGAAAAATAGTCATATCTGATTATTCCTGATTTGAGATACTTGAATTTAAACACTGGGAAGGATTGTCGTTTGTTTTCAAACACAAATGAGATGTTGAGTGCTTTAAAGGATGCTAAGATATTCAATACCCTTGATTCATCCTCTACTTCCCATCAATTTCACACTTCCCGTCAAGCTTGAGGAAAATACATAGAATTATGTGGTGAATTTTTTTTCTCATTATTATTAATAATCTTTTATTTTTTATTCATAAATGTTATTTTTTTTCATAAACCCAAATAATTGTCTTTTGCTTTAAAGAGGATCTGTCACTAGGTCAAAAGTGGCCAGCATTTGCTCGTATTTTATATCTGCTGAATAATTTTATAATACATTTATTTTTTATTTTTAAATTTGCTCTATGATTTAAGCGTTATGGGCCTTTTCATTTAGTATAATTTTTTGTGGATTTAATAAGAGGGTGTGGCTAACAGATCCTCAGGGGCGAGTCTTTTGGATGCTCTGCATCATTATCTTACAAGCACCTCCTCTTTGGAAATAAGAGGAATAACATAGGAATAAAAAACAGCCACTTTTGAACTGGTGATAGGTCCTTTTTAAAGGGGTTGTCTACTTCATTTTTTTTTTGTAAAATAAAAAAAAACACTAACCTACCGATCCTTTATAGTGCTGTACTAGTTCCTCACTGGTCTTCTTGCCTGTTCTTTCGACAGGAATGAAGATATGGAGAATTTGTGGATTCTTTCCGTGCTGCCGATCATCGAAGACATCAATTATCAAGAATTATTAAACATGCTGTTTTTAGTCAACGCGTTTCGAAGTGAAGCACTTCTTCCTCAGGAAGCAACCACATATATCTATAGATTTATATGTGGCTGTTTCCTGATGAAGAAGTGCTTCACTTCGAAACACGTTGAAGAGAAAACACATATTTAATAATTCTTGATAATTGATGTCTTCGATGATCAGCAGCACGGAAAGAATCCACAAATTCTCCATATCTTCATTTCACCGGTTTGATAACCAGTGGATCCGCAGCAGCTGAACAACGTTTCAAAAACACATTAATCTATGGATCAGGTTAGCATAATCTGATAATTATTGTAATTGTTTGTCGGATAAAAGCCTATTTGCGCTACTTTCTCCCCAGTGTTTTACTTCGACAGGAATGGGCATGTGGACATTGAAGCTGATCTAATATCACCCTGTCTTCCCTACCGTCCCTATATTGGTTCCTCACCAATCGCTGAACAGGAAACCTAAGCCCTGTATATTCCTAGAGCTAGGCCCTGGATAGGGAGGGGGGGGTGAAAACTGGTCAGTCCCCACTATAAACTAAAGACAACAAGGGAGACAAACACAGGGGGGGAGAAACGTAGCTTGAGCAGACTTCAGAGAGATTGCACCAAATGTCCTCCAAAGCACCAGAGAGGAAGTAAGCCGACTGCAATAGCTCCAAGCCTTTACAAGGGAACATGTGAATATGACCGGTTCCTCCCTGCAGCAAACTGAAAATATTTAAACACCCAGGCCAGGGTGTCAATCAGAGCAGGAGGGAGGTAGTCGCTGGGTCCGAAAGTAAGACAGATTTAAGAAGGCGTCTGTAATGCCAAACGCAGTGACCTTCTGCAACCAACTGCAGAACGACTGTCTGTTACATATGACACACCCGTTGCAACTGCTGTGGCAACTGACTCTATACATCCTGTTCTGGTCCTTTAGACACGTGACCACTGTAGCCAATTAGTGGCTTAAATAATGACCTATTGGTCACTACTGCAACCACTTATTTGCTGCTTTAGTCACATGTTTCTAGTAAAGGAAGCAAGGAGACAAGCAGGGAAACTGGGCAGTGCTACTGAAGAGTGGCAAATGGTCGATAGTTAAGTACCTGGTCTTACATTGAGTTTATTTTAGAAAAAAGTGTGGTGGACAACCCTTTAAATTGAATGACATTATTTTGCGATACTCTGTCAGGAGATGACAATGCTGTATATAGTCACTTGATTATGATGTGACATGCAGCCTGTGAAGGGTCTTGCTAGGATATCATGATAATGGATTGTATTTATTTAATTAAAAGTAAAGTAACTCCTTACAGGGCTTGTTTAGGACTTGAATATTGATGGTCATGAAAACCATATCGATGGGAGAACAAAACCAGACACTTCCACCGATTAGCTGTTAGCAGGTCACTTAGTTGTTGGAGGTGCATTATGTTCAGAGCCTGAACACTACAGATCCATACTATGTGAAGTGGCAGTTCAGATACTGCAGCTTATCTCTCAATGAAGTGAATGTGAACTGGGCTGTAGTACACCGCTTACTTCTGTCTGCCACTTGACCTGCAAACAGTTGATCGTGGAGCAGCCAAGTGTCGACAATGTTTACTTTGAGCTTCAAACAAGCTGATCAGTGAGGGTGTTTGGCATCCCCATATACATCCTAAGGATAGGTCATCGTTAACCCCTATAACCAAATCCAGTAAAAGTAACAGCGAATATCTGTAAATTAAAAATTTGGACAAATGGAGCTAAAAACGTCAGTCCAAAATGATGAGCTACATTCAGCACATCTCCCTGTACTTCAAAGCTCATGAAAGACTTATCGGTTACAAATATTACAAAGATCTAGTGTTTCGCTCATTCTCTGACATTAGGACGCACAAAAAAGAATATTCTGTCCACACCTGCCATACCATTCAGTCCATCCAATGCAGCCCACCAGCCAAACCGCTAACAAACAGCAACAATACAAGCGGAAGGGCAACAAGCCTATCATTGGGTTACAGAACAAGTCCTGACTCCTGACATTTGGGCTGCGAATGATTCAATTTTGAAGATATTGATTTTGAAATCTCTTATTACATTGTAATGTTTTTTTTCTTCAAAGTAGGAAACTTAAACATAACCCGAAACTGGTCTCATTGGAGTTTTTTTTAGGATTTTTTTTGTAAAATAATCCTCAAAATTAACATTTTTTAAGTGAAAAATAATCTATTTATTTTATCTTTCTTTCATTTTTCCCCTTTCTCTATCTTTCTTTAGTCTATTCATTCTTTCTTTCCTTCATCTATTCTTTCTTTCTTATCTTTCTTTCTTTCTCTTTCTTTCTTTCTCTTTCTTTACTATGAAAAGAAATGTAAGTAGCACTACATGAAATATTTTGTTTCCTTCTTTCTTTCTTTTTCTTTCTATTTTTCTTATTCATCTTTTCATCTTCCTTTCTTTCTTTTTCTTTCTTTCTGTATTTCTTTCTCTTTCTATTTATTTTTCTTTCTTTCCTCTTTCTTTCTATTTTTCTTTCTTTCTCTTTATTTCTATTTTTCTTTCTTTTTATTTTTCTTTCTTTTACATGAAATATTTTGTTTCCTTCTTTCTTTCTTTTTCTTTCTATTTTTCTTATTCATCTTTTCATCTTCCTTTCTTTCTTTTTCTTTCTTTCTGTATTTCTTTCTCTTTCTTTTTATTTTTCTTTCTTTCTTTCCCCTTTCTTTCTATTTATCTATCTTTCTCTTTATTTCTATTTTTCTTTCTTTCTTCCTCCTTCTTTCTATTTTTCTTTCTTATCTCTATTTTCTTACTTTCTTTCTCCTTCTTTCTTTATATTTTTCTTTCTTTCTTTCTTTCTTTCTTTCTTTCTTTCTTTTTCTTTCCTATAAAAAGAAATCTGTTTAGCACGCCATGAAATAATCAATGAAAAATATTTGAAAATTTCTTGGCCCAAGTGAGAAATGCAATGTTTCGACTCAGCCTTTGTCAATCTTTAACACCTCCTGGAGTGCTGGGTAAATTTTTTGGATTCTCTATTTATAGTGGTTGTTTGGTCACAACCTGTGGACTGGCGCCACCTGCTTCATTATCCACTAGTGGTGCCTAATTTTTTGTTTTCTATCTATATATTTATTATCTATCTTTCTCATACCTATCTATGTATACGGTATATCTATGTCAACTTTTCAGATATACCTTTTATAGATATGTGTAGAAACCTAAAACTATTGAAATCCAAGTATAAAGCTACAAAGTAAAGGACATCATTGTAAGTGTGATTATGTTTATTTCCTTATTATTGTGGAATTTCGCACCAGGGCATTTATCTGCCTTTTATCAATTTACTTATGACATTGAGTTTTGCAGACTGATGGGCTGCCACTGAGATAAATGTAAAGATTTACCTTCAGTATTAGTTGTAGAGGTTTTGTTTAGGAGTTTCAGATCTTCGCTCCCTGCTGCGGAACATTCTATGCTAAGACGTGCTCACTATTGAGACAAGAGCTTTTCACTGCCTTTGTTTGGATGAATAGACTCTGTGGCAACCGGATCATTATGGCGCATTGCTTCAATTCATCCCTTTAGAAAGCCAGAGATTGGGGCTTCATTGCATTCTGGGGCCGCACAAAGGCCGGACATTGGGAATGTGTTATTTCAGAAGGTAGGACACATTAGATATTGTTTAATAATATTATATTATCACTCTGTAAAGTTAAATAAAGGCTAAAACCTATTTACAATGGATTTGCCAAAATGGATGTCAAATTGTTAGTGGCACTTTTCAGGAACATTTTTTAAGAGGTTAAAATGACCTCGTTGAAGAACCATCAACATTTAAAATATGAAGAACAATCAACATTCAGGATATGAAGAACCATTTATATTTAGGAAATGAAGAATCATCAACATTTAGGACATTTAGAACCATCAACATTTAGGATATGAAGAACCATCAACATTCAAGATATGTACAACCACCTGCAACTAGGATATAAAGAACCATCTAGATTTAGGGTTTGAAGAACCACCAATATACAGCATATGAAGAACCTTCTAAATTTAGGATACGAAGAACCATCAAAATTTAAAACTCATAGAACCATCAAAATTCTGGATATGAAGAACTGTCAACATTTTTAGGATTTGAAGAACCATTTAGCATATGTAGAACCATTTGCACTTAGGAAATGAAGAACCTTCTTGGTTTTACAAACGAAGAACCATCTATATTTATGATATAAAGAACCATGAACAATCAAAATATATAGAACCATCAATATTTAACATATGAAGAACCATATACATTTAGGATATGAAGAACCATCAAGATTCAGGAAATGAAGAACCATTTATATTGAGGATATGAAGAACCATCGATATTTAGTATAACAAGAGCCATCTACATTAAAGATAAGAAGAACAAACCTACATTTCAGATATTTAGGACCATCTATATTTGGGTTATTCAGGATATAAAGAACTATCAGTATTAATGATATGTAGTTAAATAAAGGCTAAAACCTATTTACAATGGATTTGCCAAAATTGATGTCAAATTGTTAGTGGCACTTTTCAGGAACATTATTTAAGAGGTTAAAATGACCTCGTTGAAGAACCATCAACATTTAAGATATGAAGAACCATCAACATTCAGGATATAAAGAACCATTTATATTAATGATATGAAGAACTATCAACATTTAGAATATTTAGAACCATCAACATTTAGGATATGCTGAATCATCAACATTCAGGATATGTAGAACCATCTGCAATTAGGATATAAAGAACCATTTAGATTTAGGGTTTGAAGAACCATCAACATTCAGGATATGAAGAGCCTTCTAAAATTTAGAATATAAAGAACCATCAAAATTTAGGACTCATAGAACCATCAACATCCTGGATATGAAGAACTATTAACATTTAGGATTTGAAGAACCATCAACATTTAGGATATGTAGAACTATGTACATTTAGGAAATGAAGAACCATCTAGGTTTAGCAAATGAAGAACCATGTATATTTGTGACACAAAAGAACCATGAACAATCAAGATATGTAGAACCATCTGCATTTAGGATATGAAGAGCCATCAACATTTAGGATTTTAAGAACTATCAATATTTAGGATATGAAGAACATTCTACATTCAGGATATGTATAACTCTTTACATTCAGCATATGAAGAGCCATAAACATTTAGGATATGAAGAACCATCTACATTTAGGATATGAAGAACTCTCAATATTTAGGATATAAAGAGTCATCTACATTCAGGATATGAAGAATCATCTACATTTAGGATATGAATAACTATCAATATTTAGGATATGAAGAACCATCTTCATTCAGGATATGAAGAACCATCAACATTTAGGATTTGTTGAACCATCTAATGTATATTTAGGATATAAAGAACCATCAACGATCAGGATATGAAGAAGCATGTGCATTTAGGATATGAAGAACCATCTACATTTAGGATGCGAAGAGCCATTAAATTTCAGTATATGTAGAACCATCAACATTTAGGATATGAAGAACCTGAAGAACCATCAACATTAGTATAAGGTTATTAGCTGTTGAACTTAAGCCATGCGTCATGATAAAATTATTACATTCTCAAGATGGACAAATAGGAGGCATGAAAAACGGGAGGATACCATTACTAGTGCACACTCCATCACTTTGCATCTCAGTGTTGTATGAATAAGGGTGGTGGGCTTCTAAGCATGGGTCATCAGCTGTGAGATGGTCTGAAGATTTGACATGGAACTTGCATACTTCAAGGGAGTTATGGGGTTTATTTGTAACTTTATGGGTATATATTTAAAGACTTATCTGCAGCTACTTATTTGAAAGACACGAGGTTATCACTCCAGCAGAACAGTTCTGTGGGATATTCACATAGCATAGCCATGTAATGTAGTTATACAGTCTAATTATGTAGGACATTCCTGTAGAATAGTCATTTAGGAAAAGATCAGTCTTCTAGGATAGTTAGTTACATAAAATAGGCAAATAATATAGATTGCAGTGTAGTCATACTGTATATGTAGGATAATCATTAGTGTTGAGCGAGTATGAATTGTTAATCAATTAATCAATGCTCGCCGAGTAATTGGGACACATGCAGGGATTGACTGTTTGACAGTCTTGGGCAGTCAAGAGGTCCGGGGTCAGATTCCAAGAGGGCTCATCATATACAAAGGGGTAAGACAGAAGGCGTAGTCAGGTCTCAGTCCAGAGTCAGAATTCCAAGGTCAGAGGGCATCAAGACAAAAGGGGTAATACAAATGGGTAGTCAATAAACAAATCCAGGGTCCGGCAACAAAAGGTCAGAAAGTCAGAATACAGAGCAAGGCACATAGGAGAAGCCACACAGAGTTTAAAGCTACAGTGCAACTGGCAGCTATCTGGAACAAACAGCTCAGTCAAATAGCTGTGTAATCACCTGGAACAGGGAACACCTGAAGGAAGCCCAGCACCTCCCAGTGTAAGATTGGACAGCCGAGTTATCACTCAAAATACCGACAGCTCAACACATAGCCGCACTAGATTGGACGACTTAGCTGTTAATCAACATACTAACAGCTCAGCAGTAGAGATGAGCGGTGTTTGACTAGAACTGTTCGCCAATCTCAAATTCGAGCTGTTTTGGGCGGTGTTCGAGTCGTTCCACGAACACGAGCGATTTGCAAAAAATTTGGCTGTTCGAGGTTATGTTCGATAACTGTTCGTGCACCAAAAACGTAACTGGATTTTTTTCACATCATGCAGGGATTGTCTGCCACTCACTTTAATGCCACAGCCATGGCGGTTGTGGCATTACAGTGGTTGCCCAAATCGATGGGAACAGTGCTCACAGTGAAGCATGAAAAGCCGGCAATTCAGCAGCGACATACACCGGTACCCGACAATTTAGAACAGAAAGAATAGAGCATCACACATAGATTAGATAGAAACATGTCAGTCACATATATAAGAAGTACAGTGACAGTGTTGATTACTGAAATTCATTAAATAATTTTAAAAAAATTGACGTAGGGCTTCACCCTATTTTTGTGTCCAGCCAGGTACAGCAGGCAGGAACGGGCTGCCCCCAACCCCCAGATGCCTATTTGTACCTGGCTGGAACCAAAAATACAGGGAAGCCTTTTTTTTAATTATTTCATGAATTTCATGAAATAATTAAAAAAAAATTGACGTGGGGCTTTGCCCTATTTTTGTGTCCAGCCAAGTACAACTAAGCAGCTGGGGGCTTGAATCCGCAGCGCAGAGAGGCCCAACCAAGCTTTCTGCCCCCTCCCGCTGCAAATTGCAGTCCGCTGCCACCCCAGAAAATGGCGCATTCATAGAAGCGCCATCTTCTGGCGCTGTACCCAACTCATCCAGGGCCCTGGTGCGGTGGCTCACTGGGTAATAAAGGGGTTAGGGCCAGCTTGGTATTATCAGCTGGCCCTAAGCCCGAAATTCATGGGGTCACGCCAATATTAAATATGACCGCCATGAATTTCTAGTAAATTATTTAAAAAAAACACAACACCCAGAATAAAGTCCTTTAATTGAAATAAACACACAATTCTTTAATGTTCTAAATTAAACCATACTTACCATTACGTCCATTCCAGCTGAAGCCAATGTTTTCTGAAATAAAAGTAAAATTATAAACCAACCTCATCCTTACCTTTCCATGGTTCCCAGGACAGCATTACCTCTGCTACATTGACATGACAGGCTGGATCGCAGCAGAAAGCTGCCATCCAGCTTGCCATGCCGCAGACACTGAGAAGAGCAGGCATGCTTGCACTCCTCAGTGTCTCGCTGTGACGGCATCCAGATGAGCCGACAATGACCTCAGCTCACCTCATGCACGTCACTGACAGCGTGGTAGAATTCTCCTGCGCTTGCAGTGAGTGCAAGAGAATTCTCTCATGCTCACCGCATACGCAGGAGAATTCTCCCACGCTGTCAGTGACGTGCATGAGGTGAGCTGAGTTCATTGGACATGAACTCGGCTCATCTGGATGCCGTCACAGCCTGACACTGAGGAGCTTCACTGAGGAGCTTCTCAGTGTGTGCGGCATGGCAAGCTGGATGGCAGCTTTCGGCTGCGATCTAGCCTGTCATGTGAATGTAGCAGAGCTGGATCAGTCCTGGGAACCATGGAAAGGTAAGGATGAGGTTGGTTTATTATTTTACTTTTATTGCAGGAGACATTGGCTTCAGTTGGAATGGGCGTGATGGTAAGTATGGTTTAATTTAGAACATTAAAGAATTGTGTGTTTATTTCAATTTAAAGAATTTATTCTAGGTGTTTGTGTTTTTTTTTTTACTTTGACTATCGGGTTAGTAATGGGGGTGTCTTATAGACGCCTCTCCATCACTAACCTGGGCTTGATGTCAGCTGGCATTATAAGCTGACATCAACCCCAGCCTTATTATCCCACTGCCACCGCTACAGGGCAGTGGGAAGAGCGAGGCTAAGTGCCAGAATTGACGCATCCTATGGATGCGCCATTTCTGGGGCGGCTGACGGCTGGTGTTTCTAGCCTGGGAGGGGGCCAATATTCATGGTACCCTTCCTGGGCTATTAATATCAGCCCCCAGCTATCTGCCTAGCCTTTGCTAGCTATTAAAATAGGGGGGACCCCACATCATTTTTTTGGGGGGTCCCCCATTTTAATAGCTAGTAAAGGCTAGGTATTCAGCTGGGGGCTGATATTAGTAGCCTGGGAAGCTCTGTGGGTATTACCCCCTTCCCAGGCTTCAAACATCTGCCCCAGCCGTCTGCTTAACCTCCACTAGAGACTAAAATTACGGGGAACCCCACGCCAATTTTTTTTTTAATAAATCCTTTATTTTAACACTAAATGACAAGTACAGTAACCAACACTGTCACTGTACTTCTTATATATGTGACTGACATGTTTCTATCTATCTAATCTATGTGTGATGCTCTATTCTTTCTGTTCTAAATTGTCGGGTACCGATGCTGAATTGCCGGCCGGCTTTTTTAAAGAGAGTGTCTTCTGAGCAGTTTGTCAGCTTTTGGACAACTTTGAAGGTGTTTTCTATGTGTTTTTATTTGCCTGCCATTGGTTTTAATGGTGTTCGACAGTGTTCTAAGGTGTTCGACGAACAGTTCCACGAACATCCCGCTGTTCGACGAACCGAACCCGAACACTATGGGGGTGGCTCAACACTACTCAGCAGTCAGCACGCCCTTGCACTAGATTGGACGACTGAGCTGTTAGTCAATGCATCTAAGATACAATGAGCGGTGGAATTGTGACAATCATGAAGTATAGCCATGTATTAAAGTCATGTAGAATAGTCATTCATTAAGTACAAGTGCTTCTCACAAAATTAGAATATCATCAAAAAGTTAATTTATTTCAGTTCTTCAATACAAAAAGAAAAGTGAAACTCATATTATAGAGAGTCATTACAAACAGAGTGATCTATTTCAAGTGTTTATTTCTGTTAATGTTGATGATTATGGCTTACAGCCAGCGAAAACACAAAAGTCATTATCTCAGTAAATTAGAATAATTAACGAAAAACACCTGCAAAGGCTTCCTAAGCATTTAAAAAGGTCTCTTAGTCTGTTTCAGTAGACTCCACAATCATGGGGAAGACTGCTGACTTGACAGATGTCCAGAAGGCAGCCATTGACACACTCCATGTGGAGGGTAAGCCACAAAAGGTCATTGCTAAAGAAGCTGGCTGTTCACAGAGTGCTGTATTCGAGCATATTAATGGAAAGTTGAGTGGAAGTAAAAAGTGTGGTAGAAAAAGGTGCACAAGCAACCAGGATAACCTCAGCCTTGAAAGGATTGTTAAGAAAAGGCCATTCAAACATGTGGGGGAGATTCACAAGGAGTGGACTGCTGCTGGAGTCATTGCTTCAAGAGCCACCACACACAGACGTATTCAGGACATGAGCTACAAGTGTCGCATTCCTTGTGTCAAGCCACTAATGACCAATAGACAACACCAGAAGCGTCTTACCTGGACCAAGGAGAAAAACACCTGGACTGTTCTCAGTGGTCCAAGGTGTTGTTTTCAGGTGAAAGTAAATTTTGCATTTCATTTGGAAATCAAGGTCCCAGAGTCTGGAGGAAGAGTGGAGAGGCCACAATCCAAGCTGCTGGAGGTCTAGTGTGAAGTCTCCACAATCAGTGATGGTTTGGGGGGCCATGTCATCTGCTGGTGTAGGTCCACTGTGTTTTATCAAGACCAAAGTCAGCGCAGCCGTCTACCAGGACATTTTACAGCACTTCATACTTCCCTCTGCCGACAAGCTTATTGGAGATGGAAATGTCATTCTCCAGCAGGACTTGGCCCCTGTCCACACTGCCAGAAGTACCAATACCTAGTTTACACACAACAGTATCACTGTGCTTGATTGGCAGCAAACTCGCCTGACCTTAACCCCATAGAGAATCTATTATAGAGAATCTATGGAGTATTGTCAAGAGGAAGATGAGACGCCAGACCCAACAATGCAGACGAGCTGAAGGCTTCTATCAAAACCACCTGGGCTTCCATAACCCCTCAGCAGGGCCACAGGCTGATCGCCTCCATGCCACATTGCCGCATTGATGCAGTAATTGATGCAAAAGGAGCCCCGACCAAGTATTGAGGGCATTTACTGAACATACATTTCAGTAGGACAACTTTCGGATTTTAAAAACATTTTTCAAGCTGTTGTTATAAAGTATTCTAATTTACTGAGATAATGACTTTTGTGTTTTCATTGGCTGTAAGCCATAATCATCAACATTAACAGAAATAAACACGTGAAATAGATCCCTCTGTGTGTAATGACTCTATAAAATATAGGAGTCTCACTTTTTGTAGTGAAATAAATGAACTTTTTGATGATATTCTAATTTAATGAGAAGCACTTGTATGGTTATTCAGAATAGCCATGTATTAAAATAATATAGAATTGCCATGTAATATAGTCATGCTGGATAGTATTAAAATCATGCAGAATAGCTGTGTAAGATGTGTAAGATGTAACATGGCTTGTAGAGATAACTCTCAGCACCGAAGAAACCTTGTCTGGTGCCAATCGATGTCTGCAGTCACTCTGTGCGCTGCGGGGATTCGCCAGTTTCTGAGCCGGGTCCGGAGGAAATGTATGAGTTATGCATACTCCCAGCCAGTGGGCGCGGCCTCGCTCTACTGTACATACACTTGTATGGAGCGAGGCTGCACCCCCTGGCTGGGAGTATGCATAATGCATACATATCCTCCGGTCCCCGGCTCAGAAACCGGTGAATCCCCGCAGCGCACAGAGCGTGCGTTGGGGGGGATTCATAAGTCTGCATAGAGTGACTGCAGACTTATCGATTTGGACCGGACAACCCCTTTAAGCAAATTGTCAGTTTTCAACCTCAGAAAAATGTGTAGGAATTAACCATTTAGTTTCTAGCACCTTTTAATATTAATGTCTTCGTCTGGATCTTTAAGGACTTTTTTGTTGTTGACCTTCATAGTTTTCAAGCTTGGAGACACTTATTGATGTCAGTTAGCAGCCATTAACTTGTCTACGAGACGCCATACTTCCAACAAGACCTGGTGACTGACAGCTTGGGTTGCTGTGCGTACCATGAGCTGTCTTCTGAAGCTTCTGGAGATAGTAGAATTAGATACTCAGTGAGACCATTACTACCCTAAAACTTACTAACAATGAGCTTAGCATTACGCCTGCAGACTTGTCTAAAGTTGATAAAAGAGCCGATATTAATTTGCAATGCATTGGTGTGGACCGATGGACAATATCACCTTAATATTTCGCATAATTATTAACGAGTGAATAAAAAACCCCTCTAATGCACAGTGACAATGCCGCACAGCAATAAATCTTCTGTGAGTGAGAGGTTTAATGATGTGTGAAATCATTGCTTACCTGGAGGTTCTGGTGAACGTGTCACCCCCACCGTCCTCTACATGTATAGATAGGGGCTGTAGGTGCATTCCTGTTGGACTAATTACAGGTGTAATTTTGTGAACACTCTGTCTCACGCATTTTTGATTTCATTTTAATATATTTTTATTATAAAGGACTTGTTCATTCCTGCTATTTTATTACACTCCTTAACTTTAGAAATTGATCCCCGAAATCATAAGAAAAACATTTCCTTCAACCATATATAAGTGCTTTTGTAACTTGATAAATCATACAATGTTGTCTGCTGCCTGTAGCTGCCACTAGATGGCGCTAAGTGCAAATGGATTTATACAGCAAGTGGGAACTGTATACATCTGTATACAGAGAGCTCCCCCTATAGGCAGCTGCAGTTAGCTTCCATGTGGGAAAGAAGAAGTTGATCTTTGAAACTCATAGCAATCACATGCCCTTCCTCTGTGGTGGATGCAGCATTGTGCCTTAACTTTTACCATATGTCAGTGAGACATGTCATACGATCACATCGGTGGCAGACTAAGTGTCCAGTAAAAAAGACATTCATTTTAATATTAATTCTAATTTTAAAAAGGTTGACGATGATTTTTTTTTCTTAAAGAGATTGTCCATTATTTGTGCAACCCCTTCTAAATTACTATATTGACCCCTATAAAAGGAAAACAGCATGTACTCACCTCTGGTGCCAACACTGCTCTAGCGAGGCGCCAGGTTTATTGGAACTTGGGTGACATAATAGTCATGAAGGATAGCCACGTATTACAGTCTTATACGATAGTCATGAAGTATAGTCATGCAGGATAGCCATGGATTAAAGGCTTATAGGATAGTCTTGATGTATAGTTATGAAGGATAGCCATGTATTACAGTCTTATAGGATAGTCATGACGTATAGTCATGCAGAATAGCCATGTATTAATGTCATGTAGGATAGCAATGTTTTAAAGTCATGTAGGATAGTCATGCATGCAGTATAGCCATGCAGGATAGCCATGAATTAAAGGCTTATAGGATAGTCTTGAAGTATAGTCATGAATGATAGCCATGTATTACAGTCTTATAGGATAGTCATGAAGTAAAGTCATGCAGGATAGCAATGTTTTAAAGTCATGTAAGATAGTCATGCAGTATAGTCATGCAGGATAGCTATAAATTAAAGGCTTATAGGATAGTCTTGAAGTATAGTCATGAAGGATAGCCATATATTAAAGTAATGTGGAATACTCATGAAGTATAGTAATGCAGGATAGCCATGTATTAATGTCATGTAGGATAGTAATGAAGTGTAGTCATGCAGGATATCCATGTAATAAAGTCTTATAGGATAGTCATGAGGTATAGTCATGAAGGATAGCCATTAGTGACGAGCAAGCGTGTATTGTCAACCCTTTCAGCAAGCATGCTCAGGTGCTCGTCGAGTATTTGCTGCGTGCTCAGCATCTGTGTTAGCGCCACCACAGCTGCATGTGTCGCGGCTGTTAGACAGCTGTGACACATGCAGGGATTGCCTAGCAAAACAGCCGCGGCGGCACTAAAATAGATGCCGAGCACGCTGCAAATACTCGGCGAACATCCGAGCATGCTTGCCAAAAGAGTTGACAATACATGCTTGCTCATCACTAATAGCCATGTATTAAAGTCTTATAGGATAGTCATGCAATATAGTCATGAAGGATAGCCATGTAATAAAGTCATGTAGAATAGTATAGTCATGCAGGATAGCCATGTATTAAAGTCATGTAGGATAGCCATTTGGGATTGTTATGAAGTATAGTTATGCAGGATAACCATGTTTTAATGTCATATAGAACAGTCATGAAGTATAGTCATGCAGGATAGCCATGTAGAATACTCCTGAAGCATAGTCATGAAGGACAGCCATATATTAATGCCATGTAGAATAGTCCTGAAGTATAGCCCTGCAGGATAGCCATGTAGTAAAGTCATGTAGGATAGTCATGCAGGATAGCCATATATTAATGCCATGTAGAATAGTCCTGAAGTATAGTCATGCAGGATAGCCATGTAGTAAAGTCATGTAGGATAGTCATGCAGGATAGCCATATATTAATGCCATGTAGAATAGTCCTGAAGTATAGTCATGCAGGATAGCCATGC
This sequence comes from Phyllobates terribilis, assembly GCF_046119375.1. Lineage (NCBI taxonomy): Eukaryota > Metazoa > Chordata > Amphibia > Anura > Dendrobatidae > Phyllobates > Phyllobates terribilis. Next base: position 46,436,771 of record NW_027362764.1, on the reverse strand, counting down.
ATTAAAGTCATGTAGGATAGTCATGAAGCATAGTCATATAGAATGTAGAACACCACAAGCACATTACCACATTATCAATCGGTTCTCAGCATATTTGTATGGTTATTGGGGAGACACAGTATTTTCTAAGATAGCTGTAAGACAACGGGCTTGTTTTAGAAAAATTCCAGTAATTCTGTTATAAATTTATTCCATTATTTAAAGTAATTTATGGTTGAAGTGGTCCTGCTGGGGATCTCACATATAAAGACTCACATAACTCTACACTGAGTACACTACAAATGGTGTTTGTACTTTACAGGTCCATTTTTGGCAATGCCTATTTCCAGTGTTTCGTGAGATTGCCGCACTTTTGGCAAGTCACGTGCTGAGCAATTGGTTCAGTATGGTGACATATTACTGAGAGAACTGCACAGAGTGTTCTGTGCGGATACCAGATAAGTTCAAAATCTTTGAAATAATTCAGTGGAAAAATAAATGAATCTGATGGGTTATACACATATTTATATACAATTCTGTCCTTCCTTACCTTTCCTCAACAAATGCCAAGATGAGCGGTGTGAGATGATCACGCAGCTTTGAAAAAAAAAAAAAAACATACTCTGTTTGGAGACGTTTGTGCTATATGTGCCTAAATGTGGCCACCCAGTGGCTTTAATGTGAATTGCAGCCATTTTCTAACATGTTAGGGTACTGTATACAATTTTGAGTTTTTAAGAGAGACTGGAAACTTTAACAAAATTTGAGAAAAGATCATAGTGGGCTATGAATACAATTGTTTCAGTATCATTAGCTTCTTTAGAGGAATATTGGTATCTATTTGGCAGCTGATGGGGCATGGCATGATTTTCATTCATTCAGTGGCACATGTAGTACATGGCAAAATATTTTTATTTAAACATACAGTGGCACATAAGTACAAAATCTTTGCAAGATAACTGTTTCAGGATGAAATACCAACCAATAATGAGATAATTCAGAACTGTGGAGGATTTCCATGACTAGATATATTTTTTTAGGAAAATTCTCTTAAAGGGGACCTGTCATTTGCTAAAAACATATCATTTTTTTTTACCTGGTGAAAATGCTACTCTTCTCCTGAATCCGGCGCTGCTTTTCTTTTGTTCCTGTGTCTCTCCATTCCTGAGATACGGCCTCATCTTCTCTGTATATAAATCTGTTCAGTCCTGAAGAAGACACCCACAGACAAGAGTTGAGAACCGCACCCACTTTGATACTGAAACTTGATTTATATACAGGGAAGAAGGGGCCATATCTCAGGAACAGAGAGGCGCAGAAACAAAAGAAAAACAACGCCGGATTCAGGAGAACAGCGGGATTTACACCAGGCAAAAAAAAAATTACATATTTATTGAAAATGTCAAGTTGTCTTTAAATCCCAGTTCCGAAGCTAGTATATGTAACCATATTATACATAGCGTAAGAGAATTACAGAAAATATTTGAACCAGGAAAACTGAATTTCGGATCTACTCCATTCATTGTAATGAGTCCTACTAGTGAACTCTGCTGTAATCTGGGAGGGAACCAAGAAGAAAGTATTTAAGTTCCCTGCAGTGCCACTACAGGAGAGATGAGGAATTACACCGTCTCCACTGAAATCAGAAAAATCAGTAGGCTGTTTGTGTAATGCATGGACATGGCAGTTCCTCCAGATCAGGATACAAAGCCACTCTTTGACTTGGCTTATACATACAATTCCTTAATAAGGGACATCTTTAATGAACGGAGAACCTCTACCCTTAAATATAGGTGCATAGAAGAGCCAAATAAACTCAACTAAGTCCTTTTTCAGTCATGAGAGAAAATAACTTTTAATATAAACCCCATGGTTCCCCCATCGGCTTCTCCGGGATTTTCCAATGTTTATATGAGTATTACTGGAAAGAGATCAGTATTTATGAGCTGTTTCAGTCTGTGTCTAGGACCATTTGGTGACTGGCATAGGCTAATACTCAGCAGATGGCAGAGTCCAAATACCCATGATAACAGCGGCTGTTATTTTCAGGGTTGTCAGTTGATAGCTCTTAATGTAGAAAAATACAAGATGTATTCAAAATGCAGTTAACACTTTCAAGATTTTTGGTCTTCAGGATCTTGCAAAAAAAAAAATTGTTTTATCTTGGCATTCATAATTTTTTTTTTTGACTCAATACCACTATAGATGTTTTCTTACTTATCTTTGTCTTTGACTCTAATTACGTCAACGTGAGTGAAACCAGATGAGCATCTTTGAAAAAAAATATATATTTTGTGATACTCTGTTGGGAGTCATTTATTATGTATGTGTCTTTGTGTTTCTATGTATCTCCACATGTAACTTTGTCTGTATATTTGGCTAGATGAGTGCTAATATATGTATGTTATGTATATATATTTTTTGTGTAACTTTACAGGAGATATTTGTGATATATGTGTCTATATGTGGTCACCCAGAGGTTGCGATGTGTTTTGAAGCCTTTCAAAACAGTGATGATTTTGAGTCTTAAAGGGGTATTCCCATCTACAAGATCCTATCCCAATATATAGCAGGTGTAAAAATAATAATATTAGCAAATACCTCTAATAAGAAATGTAGTATAGTTTTTCTGATTCGCTATGTCTCTTTCCTCATGTGCAGGGCATTGCAGGACATTAGGTATCCATGGTTACGACCACTGATATAGTGACAGTTAGCTAGTGGTCGTAACCGTGGATACCTAAGCTCCTGCACATGAGGAAAGAGACATAGAGAATCAGAAAAACTATACTACATTTCTTATTAGAGGTATTTGCTAATATTATTAATACTCCACCTACTACATATTGGGATAGAATCTTGGAGATGGGAATACCCCTTTAATTAAATTCATGGAAATGTAAGGGCCGTCATTAGAGATGAGAGAATCTGTGTGAGGCTAATTGAATTTTGCCTTGAATTTTACAAATGTTTGGATTCTACTGAATCCGAATGTTTTATGATTCACATCTTTTCAGAATTCAGCATAATGACAGCAAGCCAACTACCAGTATACTGATTCGTAGTGAGATGGGGAAGACCTAACCATTAACTGTCCCCCCATTGCAGCCCCCCTCCTGTTCGGTGCTTCACAAAGCTCCCTATGGCCTCTTCTTTCAATAGGTACTACGTAAAACATCCTCTTCCTTTTGATGAGTTGTGTCAGATGATCAGCTTTAAAAAAAATAAATGATTTTGAGATACACTGTTGGGAGAGGTTTATACTATGTTTGCATGTATTGTATGTATGTGGTCACCCAGTAGTTGTGATGTGTATTGCAGCCCTTCAAGAATTTTACTATAAAATCCTGATACTATGTTGAGATTGTATCGTCAGAAAGTAGAGTCCTAATGAAATTTGTCGAGTGGTAATGGTGGACTGTATATTCACATGTACTTCTGATTAAAGTGGTTGCCTTGGACTAAAAATGGTAGTGATATGCACCTATCTTGGCTCCAGGGCTGGACTCTGCTCCCTTGGCCTATTTTGGCTGCTAGTGTGGAGCGAACAAGCTCGGATAATGTGTTATCCGAGCATGTTCGTTCTTATCCGAGTATCTTCGACGTGCTCGTCTAATATGTTTGCCTCCCTGCAGCTGCATGTTTTCCGGCAATAGACAGCCGCTACACATGCAGGGATTGCCTGTTTGTTAGGCAATCCCCGCATGTGTTGCATCTGTCTTCTGCTAGAAAACATGCAGATGCAGGGAGGCAAACATATTAGATGAACAGGCCGAAGATAGTCGGATAAGACCGATCATGCTCAGATAACACATTATCCGAGCTTGTTCGCTCCACACTAGTGGCTGCCCTTTACTGTGCTCTACATTGGCTTTCACAAGTTACCTGGTGTATTCTAGTGACATTATCACCCAAGTAATTTTAAGTCTGATTTTGACATGTCTCTGGGGCTGACTATTGATGAAGCTTTGTGTCCAGTTACCATGTTTATTGGAGTTCTTAATCATCTCAGCAAACATCTGTGATTTCTTTTCTGCATCTGCTTTCTGGTGCAGACCTACTGATTTATCTTTCATCTGATGTAAGCATGATGAAATCATCTCAGGACTAGCTCAAACCGCAATGTTGCAATTACTGGACGTCTTCTTCAGTTGACTTGTTCAGTTTGCTTGTCTGCCCTTCGGTCTCCTTGTCTTGTGGCTTATCTGCCTGCCATCCAGCTTATCCCTCAGTCCTAGTCCTTTGCTCCATGTGCCATCTGTCAAGTCCTGTGCCATAGTGTTCGATCCATCTGTTTACCCTGACCTGTGGCTTAGTGAATCCACCTCACCAGGTGAGCCCAAAGAGGTGCGTGTCTAAAACCTGACACCTCAACTGATCCACGATATCAGTCCCTACTACAGTTCTATACATCATGTGCATAGCCAAAATACCACAGCTCCATTCACTATGAAGTGGCCTTCTTGGGTACTGCAATACCCCAGAATGGCCACTACACAGCTCATGGATCTCATCTCTATTGGGAACTTTAAGATAAGACCCTCATCAGAAAGCATTGTACTACCAGACCCCTGTCCCTCCCGAGCAGCAGCATCTATACTTCTACTTTTGTGGGGTCTGCATTGGGCCATTTATTAGGAAACCATGGACAGAAGATGGTGCTTCAATTTGCTCCAGTGCATGTGACTCGCCCCCTGGGCCGTGGGGCACTCGGAGCCGGGCAATCGGGAAACGATGGGGGTAGTAGTGGCAACCCGGTTCCGTGTCTCAGGGTGGTCAGACCATTGGTAGTCTGCGACGTGCTGTTGATAATATCCGACTACGCCACCCGTGGAGTGCGGTTATTATGAACCGCCGCTGCAAGGCAGACCGCTGGGGCTGATAGTATATGCAGCTGGGATGGTGCGACTCCCCATGGGAAGAGTGCAGCCCCAGGGCAGTGTAATGAATGGGGGGGGAGTGATGGTGGTGAGAGTCCCAGTACTGGTAGTGCTGGAGGCGCAAAGGAGCACACAGACAACAAGTTACAGTCCAGGGTCTTTACTCACAGTTCATTTGTTCCGGGTCACTTCTGTCAGCAGTGACCGCCCGAGTCGTGCTGCGTCCACCAGTTGAGGGGCTCGGTCAACTCCCAGACAGTTCAAGAGCATGGCCCAGGACCCCCTTAAATCCTTTCTCAGGCCTGCCTCACCAGTGACCCACTTTTGTCCAGCTGCCGCGGACTTGTGCGGTTAAACGTGGGCCCCGTTCCCCGCTGTCCTTTATGGTGCCTTCCTAGCAGGTTTGATGAGGTGTCGCACCAATAAATGGTCACAGCCTCCGGTCTTTGGCTGAGGGTTGTTTCTCCTCCACCAACTTGGGATCCGGTACCCTTAATCTGCCTTACCCTTCACCCGGTATTCTCGTGGGTTCTTAGGGTCCCTTCCACCTTCTTGTTCCCGAGCCCCTCTGTTCCTCTGTCTCTTCTTCTCCTTTTCTGCTCCTTCTTCTTCTCCTTTCTTGTGGAGCTGGGCTGAGAAGGAACCGCAGCTCCCCTTCACCTCTCCTCTCTCTCCACTCCACTCTCTTCCTCGGCCTCTCACTAGGCCCACTCCTGAGTAGAGCTCCTACAGAGCCTCTACTCCCTGTCTTCTCCTCTCACTGAACAGACCCTGTTCTCCGATGGTGCCCACCTTTTATACCTCCCTCTAGCCATGAGCCCAGGTGACCAGCAACCAATGAGCTCCTTCCTATGCTCAGAAACCGTCCCCTATCTGCTCCTACATCACTGGGTGTTCCTCCCCCCTCCCCACTCCAGCCAGGGACATGGTCTGTCGTGCCTCCATTTCTGTCTAATGGGAGTACCGTTGAGCTGTCCCCCGGAAATGGGGTGAGTGTGCTGTATGCTGCTAACTGAGCCCTGGTCCATACTCCATCCTTACCCGGGAGTGGAATATCACACCTCTGGCAGAGGTGCAATACCCCTGTAGCGGCCGAACCCTCGGGGCACTACACATGTATAACTGCATCCCTAGTTACTCATTGCACTTGCTCCACCGTATGACCTGCTCCGTACATGACCATCCTGCTCCTGCCTTGTACCGTGCTCGATTGCTTGAGATGTCTCTGGCAGCATGGTGGCTCAGTGGTTAACACTGCAGCCTTGCAGCGCTGGGGTCCTGGGCTCAAATCCCACCAAGGACAACATCTGCCAGGAGTTTGTATGTTCTCTCTGTGTTTGCTGGGGTTTCCTCTTGGTTCTCCAGTTTCCTCCCACACTCCAAAGACCATACTGATAGGGAATCTAGATTGTGAGCCCCGATGGAGAGAATGCCAATAATGTCTGTAAAATTGTCTGAATTGTAAAGCGCTGCAGACTATGTTGGCGCTATATAAATAAAAAGATTGTTTTTGTTAGTGCTATGGCTACCTACACTTCATTTCTGGCAGCAATGAGAATAAATCAGATATTGATGGATAGACCATCGATATTGTAATCCTGGACATCCCTGTTAAATAAAATTGAATTGTCTGGTACACTTCAACTAATACATTTATTTATTAGGGACCTGTCAATGTGAGAAATTCTCCATTATTCACTATTTTATTCTTCCTGATATTCCGGGCAAAGACTTGAAGTATTTTGATAAGAACCTTGTCATTTGTATCTATTATATTAAACAATAGAACAATCGATCTGTTGGGTAGGAAGCTTAGCGATCTCTTCATTTCGCGGCCTCTCTCCTCGTCACTGCGTCCGTTAAGCCGCTTCTATTCAGGCTCAAACAAATAAAGATTGTGTTTATTTTATAAAGCTTAAATTAAATTTCTCCTACTTGGAGCTCTTATCCGGGTCTGCGGCTCCCACACTTGTCTTTACACACACAGTATAGTGAATGTGCTCTCATTTATTAAAATCTCAAGGAGAAAATTATGATAATCCAGCGCTGAGGACCAAAGAGACTGTGCTCTTTCTAGAAAATTAATTAGATCATGTTTGAATACTCATATTTCTCTTTTGTATTTAGCTATGCGAAAATAGTTCTCCTTGATTGCCTTGGGGTTTAGGGATGACCTACTACCGACCCAATTAAAAAAAATACACAACAAAGCGGCTAATTTTCCGAGCTACCAGTCAGTGAGTTTATCACTTTCCTACTTACGTAGTTTTTAAAAGAATGTTATCACTTGGAAAATCGATTATGAAAAAGTCAGTCGAGATAAGTGATTTTTTTTTATTTCTGATGAGTAGTATAAGAAAATGTACTGATGTAGCGGGGCTGAATTGATATTAATTTAAAAAGATATTCCCTATAATTTATCACTGATTGACCACTTCTATACAGATACTCCATGTACTCAAGTGTTGGTCACCAGACAGGAAAGTATCCCCCATTCCCTTTTAGTTCTCTCCTGGCCGCAAGTTGAATTTAGAGATTACTATGGGATCATTTTAATAACTAGGGAGTAAGTCATTGAATATGCAAATTGCCTCTTCAGAGAGAAAGAGGACTTGAACTCTAGTGCCACATATCGGAAGTTGCAATCCTAAAAGTCAATATCCATCCTTTTACAAGCCTTGCCACATGACTTAGGATAAAAGAAACCAGAATCTCAATTTGCAGACATGTGTTTCGGGGTGTTGCCCCTCCTCAGTGCAAAGCATGAGATCTGATTTGGCTGTGTGCTTTGAACTGAGGAGGGTCAACCACCCAGAAACACGTGTCTGTAAATTGAGGTTCTAGTTTGTCTTTTATCCTAAGTCAGAGGCATTTATTGAATTTAAAGCATCTTGCAGCGGCTGTGTGCGACCAAAAACATTCCAGTGAAGCAAAAGTTAAAACTGGAGAGACAAAAAGCACAAATAGGGTCTCAACTGGTAACAAAGTGGTGTAAAATATTATAGGTATGCTCACCTGATAGGGTTGTGATTTACAGATGCATGTAAGGGCTGCTGCAGGACCACCAATGGGATACAATGCAATAAATGAGGTTCAGGCTGTGTGCTCACTATCCGTTTTTTAAGCATTTCCGCAGCGGCAATTCCACTGCAGAAACGCTTAAAAAACACTTGGTAGAAGGTCTGCAATGTTCTCCATGTGCACATGCTGCAGAAATTTCCGCTGCGGATTATCATTGCGGAAAAATCCGCAGCACTACCAATTATTTTGTGGAAACATGGCGTTTTCTCCGCCATTGACTTGCATTGGACCGCATGTCATCCGCATCACTGGATCTGTACATGCGGATTCCATGCGTTTCAATGTGCGGATGGTACCCGGGTTTGGAGAAGAGGAGACTCCCCTCTGGACCCGGGTACCATGGTACCTGTAAAAAAAAGAATAAAATAAAAAATAAATATTATACTTACCTTCTGATGGCCCCCGGTGTCCTTGTCTTGGATGCCAGCAGCTCGCGGTAGACTAAAGGACCTGCGCGGTGACGTCACTTAGTCATGTGACGGATCACGCGACTGTTGACGTCAGCAGGTCCTTTAATCTACCGCGAGCTGCCGGCAAGCCAAGACAAGGACACCGGGGGCAATCAGAAGGTAAGTATATATTTATTTTTTATTTTTTACCATTCTTTCGGTCACACTATATAAATCAATGCCGGTTGAATGGATTTATATAGTGTGACCAAGTTGTCAAGCACTTTCCAAGTGATGCTAAAATCGCTTGGAAAAGCGCTTGATAACCCGCATGCGGAAATGCATGTGAAGAACGCTTCACATTCGCATGTCCCTGGCAGGAAAACGCATGTACAATCCGCATGTACAATCCGCATGTACAATCCGCAAGCATTTTTTCTGCCAGGGAGATGCAGAAACGCTCAGGAAAAAATCCAGAGCATTTCTGCATCGTGGGCACATAGCCTCAGAATCCGCGCTGCCCGAGGTACAATCACACACAAAGGTGAAGCATTGATGTGGTTTATTGTGTCAATGCGTTTCAAGGTTTTCAAACCTCCTCATCAGGATAAAACCACAATGTCCTTTATCAGGACAAAACCACAATGATCTTCATTGTGATTTTGTCCTGATGAAGAGGTTTGAAAACCTTAAAACGCATTTGAAGCGCCCCCTGTGCCGTGGGGTACTTGGTGCCGGGCTGGTCGTTGCTAGGGAAGATGTCATAGTGGTAGTGACCCGGTCTGTGACCTAGGGCGGTCAATAAAAGGGGATTTATAGAAAAGGATTATAGTTTTTATGTTTAATGTTCGTGACGCCACCTGTTGTATGCGGCTATATAGAGCCGCCGCTGTGGAGCAGATCCTCTGGAGCTGTTGTTAATGCAGCAGAGTTGGTTCAGCTCTCCACAGGTAGAGCTAAGCCCCAGGGCTGTGCTGAGATGTTATAGATGTTGAGGTAGCTCTCGTGGTGCAGTGTAGTACAGGGGGTGATGATGCAGCAGTAATAATTCACAGAGACAGTGGGATGCAGTCTTCCGGATTTACTCACAGTTCTCACTTTGTTCCTGGTTACAACTGCAGGTCATAACTAACCCCTGCGTTCACCGGGCAGGGGTTCAGCAATCCCTCAGGTATTTCAAGAGTGCCTGACAGGACCCCGTTCTATATGTAGTTCTCAGCCGTCTTCCTGCACTGGCTCCCACCCTTCTTGCCCTGCGCCTGGCAAACAGTGTCTCAAGCCAGTATCCTCGGATCTTTCTAGGCAACTTGGAGTTCCCTGGATCCTATGTGGTTATCTTTTTGGTGACTTGAGTGCGGATGTGGCAACTGCACCCTGAAAGTACAGAAGCCTCCGGTTTCTAGTTGAACTTTGTAATTCTCACTAGTTAGGGGCCAGTTCCCTCTGCGGCCTGATCCCTCCACCGCCTGGTAGATTCGGGCGTACGGATGGCCTCCAGCACTCCCCGTACCCCTAGGATCCCCTCTTTCCTTCTGGAGCCTTCCTTTCTGTTTCTCTCCTCTCCTCAGTCAGTCTCACCTCCTCTGCCTCTCACTAGGCCCGCTCCACCTGAGCAGAGCTCCTGTAGAGCTCCTGCTCCCACTCACTGTCCTCCTCTGACTGGAACCCTTCTAGATGATTCCATCCCTTTTTATACACCTGCTGAAATGCTCCCCTAAACTCCTTCCTCCACCCACACCCACTACATGGTTCCCCCTCTCTTGGTTCCTCCCACTCCAGCCAGGGACAGGGCTCAGCAGAGGAGCAGTGCATCTTGCCCCTCCAGCCGGCCTGGAGCAGTGTAGTGTTGGATGCAGGTGTTTGGGTCCCGGGCAGTACTCCTTCCTTACCTGAGAGTGGGATACCACACCTCTGGGTAAGATGCAGTACCTCTGTGGTGACTGAACCCGTAGGGGCGCCACACATTGACACAATAAACCGCATTCATGCTTCACCTTTGTGTGTGATTGTACCTCGGGCAGGGCAGATTCTGAACCACCGTATTCCTCATTTATTGCACCAAAATATTCCAGTCAGAGATTACCTTGCATTTCTGTCTTAGCTTAAGCCATTTTTGTGGATTAAGTAGCTGTTCCCGCTCAACCATGCCCCCTTCCAGTGAAATTCTACTGAAAAAAGTTGATGTCGCTGGCCAGGACTGTCGACCAGCAAGTTGCACAAACATTTTGCTAAATTTCAAGCAGTTTTAGGTTAAAAAAAAAATGTCAAAAACTGATTGATGAACTGACCCTATTCTTTCCATTGATGCCAATCAAAATATTAATGTCACATTTATAACAACAACTAGATAATTTTACCACCAGATGCTGGTTTACAGTTTTGTGCTATAGAGGCCCGAATGATAAAACATTAGGCTCGCTGGGGCTTATGGACAGGTTTGTCCACTGGCAGACTCAGATAGAAGAGGCCCTTATGCAAGAACAATAAATGAGTCCTTTACAGCTCAATAGCTCATTACAATGCACAATTTCACCTGCTTTGGAGGTGGATGTGGCCCTTTAGTCAAATATCCAAATATGGTGCATCTTGGGCATGGCCGAGCGGATTGATGCACCTTCCCATGTACATGTCTTCAGGCTATCTCTGCCCTTGTGTCCACTAAAATCAAGAGCCATTCATGAGAGTACCAGCGCATGCACAGAACAGGCAGCAGGAATTCACCGGAAAGGCTGTTCTGCGCATGCACCAGTTCTCTTATCAATGATTTAATAATAGACAATGCTGCTATTGTGTGTCCCATGTTGTCAGTCAATGAAGACACGTGTGGAGCCAGTCTGAAGTCAAGTACATAAGAAGGTGCATGGAACAGCTCTGCAACAGCCATGGTGTATCTGGTACTTAATTAGCATATAAGAAAAAAGGATGATTTAGCTAAAAAGACCGAATGGGTTTTAACAGGAAAAATATTTTTCTGAAGGCACAGTCACGTACAAGAAGCTGGACGCGGTTTAAATACTAATTGGGAGCTGATAGACTCCCTTAAAATATTATCATAAGAATATTTTTGTCCAAAGAGCATTTCTGTAATAGAGATTCATTGGAAGTGTTTGACTTCTACAGCCTCTACCCATCACTGTACATAATACACTTCAGAATGAGTTACAGCACCAGTGAGCAGTGGCATAACTAGAATCCCCTGGGCCCTGATGCAAAATTTGGACCTGAGCCCCCCCCCCTGCATGTTGGTCAGATATAGTATATGTACCATTCTAAATCCTATAAAGACATATGTGTTCATCATTATTTAGTAATGTCCACAATCCTTTGCTCCTTCCAGGTATATGTGTATATGTCCCTCATCCAGGTATACAAGTCTAGCTTCATGGTATATGTGTCCCCCATCCTGGGCCCCTTCCTGGTATAAATGTCCCCCATCCTGGTATATATGTGCCCCGTCCTGGCCTCTTCCTGGTATATATGTCTCCCCATCCTAGTAAACATGTCCCCCTTCCTAGTATATATGTCACTTCTCGGGGTATATATGTCCCCCATCCTGGTATATATGTCTCTCCATCCTAGTAAACATGTACCCCTTCCTAATATATATGTTACTTCTTGTGGTATATATGTCCCCCATCCTGGTATATATGTGCCCCATTCTGGCTCCTTCCTGGTATATATGTCCCCCCATCCTAGTAAACATGTCCCCCTTCCTGGTATATATGTCCTACATCCTGGAATATATGTCCCCTATCCTGGTATATATGTGCCCCATCCTGGTATATATGTGCCCCATCCTGGTAAATATGTCCCCCATCCTGGTATATATGTCCCCCATCCTGGTATATATGTGCCCCATCCTGGCTCCTTCTTGCCATATATGTCCTCCATCCTAGTAAACATGTCCCCCTTCCTAGTATATATGTCACCCCTCCTGGTATATATGTGCCCCATCCTGGGCCTCTTTCTGGTATATATGTCGCCTGTTCTGACTCTGCATAAAAAAACAACCCCATTCTACTCACCTTCCCCCAATCCCACGACGTGCTGCGTCCTCTTCTCTAACAGTCGCACAGGCCGACAGCTGACATTGGTTCGTCTGCTATGGGCGATGCATGATGTCACTGCTATGTTTCACCTTTCACTGCCATGCTGACATCAGCTCCCGGCCTCTGATTGGCTGGTGGCGTGTATTGCAGTGCAGGGAGCAGGAGGGTCCCTGCACTGCAATACACTTCAGCTGGATGCACGTCCTTGGATAGCAACTCTATGGGCTTTGGCTTGGATTAAACACCATTTTTATTATTTTTGCCCGGACCCCTTTAAGAAAGTGAAAAATAATTTTTTTTTTTAAAACCCCTACAAGTCGGATTTATCTCTATTAATACAATAAACTCAAATTAACAAAGTTTATGTGTTGATGGTATTAATCCGGGATTGTTGTTTTAAACTCTTTCCGTAGATGAATTATATTAAAAATAGCATCAATTTATTAGGCAAACACAAAAAAATATATCTATATTCCTTAATGAGGATTTCGGCAGAGTTTCTTTACTTTGCATTGTCTTTCGCAGAGCAACAAACTTCATGGAGAGATTCTTAATTAATAGTTAATCTTGTTGTTATTACTATCTAAGCGGCAGAAGCTTAGAGACAGGGTTTTGTGAGATTTTAATTTTGATTAGATATTTCTCTAAGCTGGCATTCTTTGAATAGGATTTTTAATGGAAATGTGGTTTAAAACAACAGACGGGTATTTAATCACTTTTTTTTGTGCAGAGGTTTCGTAAGCCATAAAGAAATTTATACAAACCCTTCCTGTGCCCAGATCTTATAGGACCTTTGTATAAAAAAAATAACAAAAAAAAAAACACCAGGGGAGGTAATAATCATAGTTTTGAAAAAAAAAAGTTTAAAAACAGCAAATGGAGATGAACCCCTATTCCAGGCAGAGTCCATGGACAAAGTGTAACATATTGGGCTAAGACAATCACTTTAAAACGGTTTTCTGGAACCATTTAATTTATTTTCTTATGTGCCTAAGAACTTACAGGCACATTCTTGATAACCACCTGCCTGTTGGGCCCAGTGTTGACTTCTGCCAGCACAGAACGGTCATGGACTGCTCCTGCTGGCGATTCTATGGCTTTCGGTGATGTCACATCGACAGAGCAACTTCTTCTCTTCCACTTTGCTCTGTTGACGCGACTGAGCCAATGTCATGCGGATTGACAGCTTGCTCCCTGCTGCCTACCTGCGGGGAGCCAGCTTAAAATCAGCATCACGTTGATAGTGCAAAGAGCAGCCTGAAAGAGGAACAGCTTCTCTGTTGACGTGAAGCAGCAGAATTGCCGGCAGGAACAGTCCGTGACCACTCTGAGCCGGCGCCGGAAATAACAAGCAGGTAGTTAGCAACTATTTGTGGGTTCATTATTAGTCCAATGGGAAAAAGTTAAATAATCCTAGAAAAACCCTTTAATAAAGTTAGAAACATGTTAAGCTGGACCACTAGAGCTCAAGAAATCTCACAATGGCTCCATGAATCCTTAAGGTCCAGCAGAAGTTGGCCCCACACCGAGCTGGTTTAGAGCCATTTCATAAGGGATGATTGAAAAATAACACATTAGATCTCATTCATGGGATATCCTAAAATGCAATATTCTAAAAAGATGGAAATGTAGCTTTTGGTGGTCCCAAATAATCCCAATTAGAAATTGCTGAATCTTTTGAATTTGGCACCTTCACCAATTTTTTCTAAAAAAAAAATGGTTTCATGCAAATTGATTCTTTTTAAATTGAAAGTACTTCAAAGCCTCCAATGGCCCTGAAAGGACATATGAGACACTTTATTTTCTTTGCTCACACTCTACTCTTCATTACTGCCGTGCTGTCACACACATCTGTACAGTGCTGTCAGTGTGCCGTGCTGTCACACACATCTGTACAGTGCTGTCAGTGTGCCGTGCTGTCACACACATCTGTACAGTGCTGTCAGTGTGCCGTGCTGTCACACACATCTGTACAGTGCTGTCAGTGTGCCGTGCTGTCACACATCTGTACAGTGCTGTCAGTGTGCCGTACTGTCACACACATCTGTACAGTGCTGTCAGTGTGCCGTGCTGTCACACACATCTGCACAGTGCTGTCAGTGTGCCGTACTGTCACACACATCTGTACAGTGCTGTCAGTGTGCCGTGCTGTCACACACATCTGTACAGTGCTGTCAGTGTGCCGTGCTGTCACACACATCTGTACAGTGCTGTCAGTGTGCTGTGCTGTCACACATCTGTACAGTGCTGTCAGTGTGCCGTGCTGTCACACACATCTGTACAGTGCTGTCAGTGTGCCGTGCTGTCACACACATCTGTACAGTGCTGTCAGTGTGCCGTGCTGTCACACACATCTGTACAGTGCTGTCAGTGTGCCGTGCTGTCACACACATCTGCACAGCGCTGTCAGTGTGCCGTACTGTCACACACATCTGTACAGTGCTGTCAGTGTGCCGTGCTGTCACACACATCTGTACAGTGCTGTCAGTGTGCCGTGCTGTCACACACATCTGTACAGTGCTGTCAGTGTGCCGTGCTGTCACACACATCTGTACAGTGCTGTCAGTGTGCCGTGCTGTCACACACATCTGTACAGTGCTGTCAGTGTGCCGTGCTGTCACACACATCTGCACAGCGCTGTCAGTGTGCCGTACTGTCACACACATCTGTACAGTGCTGTCAGTGTGCCGTGCTGTCACACACATCTGTACAGTGCTGTCAGTGTGCCGTGCTGTCACACACATCTGCACAGCGCTGTCAGTGTGCCGTACTGTCACACACATCTGTACAGTGCTGTCAGTGTGCCGTGCTGTCACACACATCTGTACAGTGCTGTCAGTGTGCTGTGCTGTCACACACATCTGTACAGTGCTGTCAGTGTGCCGTGCTGTCACACACATCTGTACAGTGCTGTCAGTGTGCCGTGCTGTCACACACATCTGTACAGTGCTGTCAGTGTGCCGTGCTGTCACACACATCTGTACAGTGCTGTCAGTGTGCCGTGCTGTCACACATCTGTACAGTGCTGTCAGTGTGCCGTGCTGTCACACACATCTGTACAGTGCTGTCAGTGTGCCGTGCTGTCACACACATCTGTACAGTGCTGTCAGTGTGCCGTGCTGTCACACACATCTGTACAGTGCTGTCAGTGTGCCGTGCTGTCACACACATCTGCACAGCGCTGTCAGTGTGCCGTACTGTCACACACATCTGTACAGTGCTGTCAGTGTGCCGTGCTGTCACACACATCTGTACAGTGCTGTCAGTGTGCCGTGCTGTCACACACATCTGTACAGTGCTGTCAGTGTGCCGTGCTGTCACACACATCTGTACAGTGCTGTCAGTGTGCCGTGCTGTCACACACATCTGTACAGTGCTGTCAGTGTGCCGTGCTGTCACACACATCTGTACAGTGCTGTCAGTGTGCCGTGCTGTCACACACATCTGCACAGCGCTGTCAGTGTGCCGTACTGTCACACACACCTGTACAGTGCTGTCAGTGTGCCGTGCTGTCACACACATCTGTACAGTGCTGTCAGTGTGCCGTGCTGTCACACACATCTGTACAGTGCTGTCAGTGTTTTATGGCTTTCCTTCACCATGTCTGGTCTTTAGGTTGAATCTTCAGGATTCCTAATGACATATAAATGTTTCTTGTGTTTTTTTTCTAAAACCATCATGGTATTAGTCGTCCTCTTCCTCTCTTCCAACCATAGTTGTCTTTACCATTAAGCTTCTTATAAAATGTCAAAGATAATATAAAGTTTTAGTCTAGGTTTCTGTGTTCTAATGGAATTGTTCTACTTGATTTGGTCAAGGATTCTCCAAGTCCTTAACTACACTGAAGTTCAGGTGTTTTTCATTTTTTTTCATGTCTTACTTTATCGTTCAGCTTCCAGAAGCAAGAAACTTAATAGCTATATATTTGGATGAATTTGACTTTAAAGAGGTTGTCCCATCTACTGATAAAAGTCTTCAGTCTCTCTATGTGACTGCTGCCTTCTAAATCCTGACATTATCTGCATGCTGGCAGGATTCACCTGTATTGCCGGTGAGAGCGGCTGCCATGTGACCATAAAAAGAAAGATTTGCAATCTTCCAGCTACATTCTGACTAAGGAATTGAGAAAAGCCGAGCATGTCTAGTTGGCATGTGACTGCATGTATGCAAATCGCATACTTTCAGTCATACGATTGCCCGTTCTCACCAGCAATGCTGATGAGCCTTGACAGCGTGCGCATCACACACTGTCAGGATTCAAAAGTCTGCGGTTACATACAGTAGAGTGACTGCACAGTTTTATCAGAAACTAGACAACCCCTTAAATGGGCGATCATAGTGAAGTACAATTGGCTAAAGTATGTGAGCATAGAATTCATGAAGTGCATGCTGGTCATGTATCCTGATGTTCCTAGAAAGCGTTTTCTTTCATACAAATGTTTTTCGTCTTCTTAAACCTGTAATGTCCATAAATGCTGCTTACCTATAGATATTGTGGTAATTTGCAGGTAAATGGTGAATAAAGCCTGTGTATCTGGCTTTCTGGAGCAGCAGTTGCAGGGCAAAAATAAAATGATATTGTAACTGCAGCCATTCGCTTTCCAAAATATGGGTGGTGCAGGGACGTGATACAGTGCACTCAACATACTGAGTGCACTGTAATCACTCCCCAGCACTTTGACAGCAGACTGTCAATCAATCTGTAGGCGGAGTGATTACATATAGTGAACGGTTACGTTAACTGATCCCTTCACCGCCCCAATGACTGTTATAGGAGAACAGAACTTAATTTCCTCCCTGCTGGAGACAGGATTTAAACATTATTACCTCCGCAGATGACCCCTATATCTGCAACTAAATACCAATTCTGAATGTGACAGGTTCATCCTAAGCCAAAAAAAGAAGCATGGTGGAAGTTTCTGAGTGAGGCGATTCTATTCATAATAAGTTGCAGCCATTATAGCATTTGGTACAGGCATACTAGTAGGATGACCCTCCCAAATAGTAAAAAAAAACAGCGTTCAGCATAAATCCTTCCAGTAACTGTTCATTGTCTGGGCCAAAGCTTTGCACAGTTAGGGCTCCTTCAGACTTCGGAATTTTTCATGTATGTGAAAAACGGACCGATGATTCTGATCAGACTTTGATCAGAGTTTGATCAGAGTGTGGCCAGAGTGTCAACAGTTTTTCTCGTACGTGGAGAGGAGAAAAAAAAAGTTTCTCCACCTTCTCTTTCCTGACAGTCCATGAAAATCAGGCCAAACTCAGATGCCATTCGAGTGCGGTCCGATTTTTTCACGGCCCCATAGACTTACAATGCATGCTTGGATTAAAATTGGACATGTTTCCAATATTTTCCGTTTACCACTTGGTCCAAGCAAAAAATTGAACATGTGCACAGCCCCATAGAATATTTGTGAAAAAAAAAGGATAGCACTCATACGAGAAAAACTGACGTGTGAATGAGGCCTTACCTTGTGAATTGGTTACGCCGCCACTGCATTGAATAGATCTGGTAGTATTTGAACTTGTGGAGGACCAATGACATGTACGGGCTCCATACATCCACATTTATAGCGATTTGTTAGTATACGGTCACGTGTGGCCGATACAAAAAAAATGTATGTGATCCCAAATAAATCTAATAAATTAGGGCAAAAATATGATTATGAGATAAATCTAAACTTGAAGAAGCCATTGCGTTCATATAATGAACCTCGGATATGACCATAAACCTGAAACGCAGTGGTCAACCACTTGCCAGACACAAGACTTGAGGTTCCTACAAATATCAGCACCAAGACATTGTCAACGCTTAAGCATATTTGGCGTTTTTTTGGTTGAGTCTACCATCGTTCTTGAGGCTGGGGGCGCCCTGTCATACGGAATTTTTTTCTTTATGTCTATAAGCTTTATTAGAGCATCTCAAGTCATAATTTCCAGCGATAGATTTCTTTATGATTTGCCCGACCTTAAATACCTTGCTAGAGACAAAAAGGCGCTGAAACATCAATCGCATTGATTCTTATCTACAAAAGAAGGGTCAATACGTTCCTCTCCAGGCTCCTCCTTGTAATCAGAGGGTTAATCTCTACCAGCGGTCGGCTGCAATCATTATCCGGTGGTTTATGAGTTAGATCATTGTCTCTGGGTCATCGATAGTCTGTTGCTTTACAATAAGACAAAAGGACAGTGGGAGCCTTTAAATTGTTTTTATCGACTAAGCAAACAGTGAGATTTGTATTCACGCCGGGCTTTTGATATCGCCGTGTTACAATTCTTACTTGTGCCGCTCTTGTAGAGTAGAGAGGCTTTATTAAACTCGATACATTGACCGGTACATCAAATATCATGGCTTCCTACCACTTATCGCCAGAGGTTATCCCTCTTTCTTTCTGCAGGTTCTAAATGACAGATGATTTCTGTAATCCAATGGAACTTTCTTTTTCCTCGTTCTTTCTTTAATAAATCTTTATCGAGGTGTTCACATTTATTTTTGCCGAGTTTCCTGTCCGTTGACTTCAAGCCCCGTCTCTAAGCGTTCCTTCTCCACTGTTAACTACAGAACATCTGTTCATTCCTTTAATATGATTCTTTTTCCTTCAGAAAAGCCTTACCAGGTCCAAGAACCTTCTCTGGGAGGATTTCCAACTAGTCCAGAAGTGCTGATTATATTAAACATTAATCCATGTTTTCGGTTTACTGGTACCAAAAGCGACACCTGTCACACTCCACCGCCCCGATGGCCTGTCAGTACTCAGTAGACTCCATCAACTCATCAGTGAATGTAAAGATATAAATAGGAATATATAATGTTAGATATTCTTCGTGTGTATAGAGTATAAAAAAACATCTAAGATGAACCATAATTACAAGGAGAATCGTCTTGCCTCAAAGAAACGATTTTATGGATTCTATAATGAAATCCAAATTTAATACAAAATGCCCTTGGGTTGGGGATGATCATCTCTTGGCCAGATTGCAGAGTGGTCACAAAGAACTTCTCTAGCTCTGGAGGACCTGTCTTGTTCTGAGTTATACAGTCAACATGCAATGCCTGACCGGGATCTCCACCAAAATGAGGCGGGGAGGAAAGGCGGGGACCGGAAAGGGATGCCATGGTATTGATGGGCAGCTGCGCTGCCGGGGTAGTAGTTGTGCGAGTAGAGGCAGCTCCCGACGAGGCAGTCAGTGTGTCCAGGCGGGAGTGAACACTACGCAGGTGGCCCAAGATGGAGTCCTGTTGGGACCTCTGACGGGAAAGTTCATGACATAGGTCCGAGAGTGAGGGAGCTTGGGTGCCACCGGGTTCCATGGCCCGAGCAAACTGTAACAGGTCTGGGAGGTGGAACCTCTGAGCTACTATACAAAGGGGCAGTCCTTGTAAGGAAGCGGGTGGCTCCCAGGGAAGGCGGGCAAGTAGACACGGCAAGTGACAGGAACAGTCTCTGGGTAGAAGGGCAGGTGGTCACGGCAAGTGACGGGGAAAGTCTCTTGACAGGCGGGTGGTCACGGCAAGTGACAGCAGGGTAAGAGTCTCTAGACAGGCAGGTGGTCACAGCAAGTGACAGCAAAGCCTCCAGGTAGTCTAGCAGGTGGGTAGCAGGTGAGCGCTCCCAGGTGAGCGGGTAAGAGTCTCTCGGCTGGCTGGCAGGTGGTCACGGCAAGTGACGGCAGAGCCTCCAGGTAGGCTAGCTGGCGGGTATCAGGTGAGCGCTCCCAGGTGAGCGGGTAAGAGTCTCTCGGCTGGCTGGCAGGTGGTCACGGCAAGTGACGGCAGAGCCTCCAGGTAGACTAGCTGGCGGGTAGCAGGTGAGCGCTCCCAGGTGAGCGGGTAAGAGTCTCTCGGCTGGCTGGAAGGTGGTATCAGGCAGGTATCAGGCAGGTATCAGGCAGGTATCAGGCAGGTGCTTCCTGATCCGCAGACGGACTGGTCCATAGACAGACTGGCGGATGCTGGAAGACAGACTGTCGGACTGCAGGGAATACAAGCAGGTAGACAGAGCTGGAAAACAGACTGGCAACGGGACCTGAGGGCTGAAGCAGAGGTGAAAGGCTTTGCAACAACTTTGCTCAGGCACCTCCATTTTGGGGGAGGTGCCTTATATATGGGAGCTCCACCGGCAATTGGCCGGGGACTCCTTAGGACGGCGCGCGCGTGCTCCCTCTCTCTTAAAGAGGACGCCGAGGACGGAGCAGGGAGGTGAGGGGAACGGCATCTCTGCCTAGCAGGAGGCAGGGACGCCGACGCTACAGTACCCCCCCCTTTAGGCCCCCCCTTTTTTAGGACGGAGAGAAATTTATCAAGGATGAGCGGGGCATGGAGGTTCTCCCGGGGTTCCCACGTTCTCTCCTCAGGACCAAACCCCTTCCAATCCACTAGAAAAAAGGTCTTTCCTCTAACCCTTTTGGTGGCCAGAATGTTCTCTACCTCAAACTCGTCTTCAGCGGAAACCGGAGCAGGAGGCGTACCTGTAGACTTGGAAAAAGAGTTAAGTACCACAGGTTTGAGGAGAGATACATGGAAGGAGTTAGGGATCCGCAAGTTGGCCGGGAGTTTCAATTTATAGGCCACCGGGTTGATTTGTTTGATAACTTCCAGTGGGCCAATGAACCGAGGCCCTAACTTGTAGGAAGGAATCTTGAGCCGGACATATTTGGACGAGAGCCAGACTTTATCTCCAGGACGGAATTGGGGCGGATACAGACGTCTTTTGTCAGCCTGTTTCTTCATCCGCTCGGAGGACAGAAGAAGTGCGGACCTGGTACTTTCCCAAATGGAGGAGAATTCGCTAACAAGAGATTCCGCGGCCGGATTATCCACCGAGGCGGAGATGGGAAACGGGATCCGAGGATGTTGACCGTAGACAATAAAAACCGGGGATTTGGAGGAAGACTCGCTCTCGTGCTTATTATAGGAAAATTCGGCCCACGGTAAAAGATCCACCCAGTCGGAATGGTGGGCATTAATAAAGTGCCGGAGGTAACAGGTTAGAATTTGGTTGATTCGCTGTACTTGACCATTGGACTGTGGGTGATAAGCAGAGGAGAAGTCCGAGGTGACCCCCAGCAGTTTACACATGGCTCTCCAGAAGCGAGAGGTGAACTGAACTCATCGGTCGGATACGATGTGGAGAGGGAGACCATGAAGACGGAAAATATGATGGATAAAGTCTTTAGCCAATTCAGATGCAGACGGAAGACCCGGCAGGGGAATGAAGTGAGCCATCTTAGACAGGGAGATCCGTTATAAAGTCCATGGCTATATGCTGCCACGGGGCAGCAGGTATGGGAGAGGCAGAAGGCAGCCGGCTGGCAGATGTCTAGGAACCTTGTTGCGGGCGCAGGACGCACAGGCTGAGACAAAGTCTATTACGTCTTTGTGCAGGGTAGGCCACCAGTAATGCCGGGTAATAAGCAGGAGGGTCTTTTTCTGGCCAGCATGGCCAGCTAGCTTAGATGAATGTCCCCATTGTAGGACTTTCTCACGATCAGGTACTGTTACGAACGTCTTACCGGGTGGAAGACGATTTAGATCCACGGGAGCCACCAGCATTACTTTGGTGGGGTTGATGATGTGCTTTGGCTCATCCTCTAGATCGGAGAACAAAAAGGATCGGGACAAGGCATCAGCTTTGATATTTTTGTCTGCCGGGCGAAAATGAAGAATGAAATCAAAGCGGCGAAGAACAAGGACCACTGGGCTTGGCGCGGGTTAAGTCTTTGGGCACTCTGGAGATAAGCCAAGTTTTTCTGATCCGTGTAGATAATTACCGGGTGAAGAGCCCCCTCGAGCAGGTAACGCCACTCCTCCAGTGCCAACTTAATGGCTAACAATTCTCTGTCTCCTATAGAATAATTGCACTCAGATGAGGAGAAGAGTTTGGAGAAGAAGCCGCAGGTTACCATTCTTCCGGATGACGACTTTTGGGTGAGCACCGCTCCGGCTCCGGAGGAGGAAGCGTCTACTTCTAAGAAGAATTCTTTGTTGCTGTCTGGACGGTGCAGCACAGGAGCGGAGGAGAAAACTTGTTTCAAAGACAGGAAGGCCTCCTCTGCCTCGGGCAGCCATTCTTTGGGATTAGCGCCCTTACGGGTGAGCGCAGAGATAGGGGCAGTCCGGGAAGAGAAGTGCGGAATGAAGAGGCGGTAGTAGTTGGCGAAGCCCAGGAACCGCTGGATAGCCTTCAACCCCTCCGGTCGGGGCCACTTCTGGATGGCAGAAAGTTTCTCAGGATCCATTCGTAAACCGGTCTGAGAGATGATGTAGCCCAGAAATGGAAGCGAGGTCTGCTCAAAGAGGCACTTCTCAAATTTTGCGTAGAGGTGGTTTTGCCTGAGCCTGAGCAGGACCTGACGAACGTCCCTTCGGTGTGTAGGGAGATCCGGAGAGAAGACCAAGATGTCGTCCAGGTATACCACCACGCAGGAGTAGAGAAGGTCACGGAAGATATCATTGACCAACTCTTGAAAGACGGCAGGAGCATTACAGAGACCGAAGGGCATTACGAGGTATTCATAGTGGCCGTCCCGGGTGTTGAATGCCATCTTCCATTCATCCCCCTGGCGGATACGAACCAGGTTATGGGCCCCACGGAGATCCAGCTTGGTGAAGATTCGGGCACCCCTCAGACGGTCAAATAATTCAGGAATGAGCGGAAGGGGGTATTTATTCTTCACCGTGATCTGGTTAAGGCCTCTATAGTCTATGCAGGGACGGAGTGAGCCGTCCTTCTTTTTAACGAAGAAGAAGCCTGCTCCCGCCGGGGAGGTAGATTTCCGGATAAATCCCCGGGCCAGGT
This sequence comes from Phyllobates terribilis, assembly GCF_046119375.1. Taxonomy (NCBI): domain Eukaryota; kingdom Metazoa; phylum Chordata; class Amphibia; order Anura; family Dendrobatidae; genus Phyllobates; species Phyllobates terribilis. Next base: position 46,413,591 of record NW_027362764.1, on the reverse strand, counting down.
TCTCCTCGATATATTCAGACGTGGACCGGGTCTCAGCAGCGGACAAAGGGTAGATACGCCCACTGGGTGGAGTAGCGCCAGATACCAAGTCGATAGGGCAATCGTATGGTCTATGAGGAGGTAATGTCTCTGCTTCCTTTTTATTAAAGACATCAGCATAAGACCAATAGGGTACTGGCAGGCCGGGTAGATTGGCTGGGGGAGGAGAAGGATGGGCAGGACGAACGGGAACTAAACAAGTCTTATGGCAGTCCTGTCCCCAGCGAAGGACTTCTCCGGTCTGCCAATCAAGCACGGGTGCATGTCTCTGGAGCCAAGGTAGGCCAAGCAAAAGAGCATGAGAGAGTCCAGGTAGAACATGGAAGAAGATGCTCTCAGAGTGCAGTACTCCCACCTGCAGAGTTATGGGTTCGGTGGTAAGTTGAATGGGATGCGGTAAGAGACCCCCGTCCACGGAGGCGACAGATAAGGTTTCGGCCAGAGGTTTGGTGGGAATGCGGTATTTCTCTACCAGGGACTGGGAAATGAGATTTCCGGCAGCTCCAGAATCAAGTTGAGCTAGTTCAAAGTAACGGTTCTCCCCGCAGATGATAGAGACCGACAGCATCAGAGATGGAGAGGGTTTATTCTTGTCTAGGACGACCTCTCTAAGCGATCCTAGACACAGGCGTTTCCCGACCTCTCCGGGCAGGAACTGATATGGTGCTCCTTACTGCCACAGTAGAAGCAACTCCCCTCGGAACGGCATGACTCTTGACGGGTTTTGACCATCTTGGTCTGGTCGACCTGCATTGGCTCAGGTGAGTGCGCCTGGGGAGTAACAGAGGAAGTGACGGGATTCTGGAAGGTAGGAGCAAGGCGAGGAATCCTCCTCTCACGGGTGACCTCTTTGGTACGCTCCTGGAACCGGATGTCAATCCGGGTGGCAAGTGTTATTAAGTCGTCGAGAGTGGTAGGAATGTCCCGACCGGCAAGTTCATCTTTAATCCGGCCGGATAGACCCTCCCAGAAGACGGACACCAGGGCGTCGTTATCCCAGGCAAGCTCCGAAGCAAGGGTACAGAACCATATGGCATATTGGCCCACGGTGAGACTCCCTTGACGGAGGCGTAGCAGAGATGAGGCGGAAGAGGTCTTTCGTCCTGGTTCGTTGAAGACTTTCCGGAAGGCCGTGAGAAAGGCTGGCAGGTTGGACACCAGGGGGTCTCCTCTCTCCCATAGAGGATTTAGCCAAGCCAGCGCTTCCCCAGTGAAATGGGACATGGTGAAGGCCACTTTGGCTCGGTCGGTGGAAAACTGGTGTGCCAAAAGTTCGAAGTGCAGGGTGCACTGGTTAATGAAGCCCCGTGCCTGAACGGGATCTCCACCAAAACGAGGCGGGCGGAAAGCCGGGAACCGGGAAGGGATGCCATGGTATTGATGGGCAGCGGCGCTGCCGGGGTAGTAGTTGTGCGAGTAGAAGCAGCTCCCGACGAGGCAGTCAGTGTGTCCAGGCGGGAGTGAACACTACACAGGTGGCCCAAGATGGAGTCCTGTTGGGACCTCTGACGGGAAAGTTCATGACATAGGTCCGAGAGCGAGGGAGCTTGGGTGTCACCGGGTTCCATGGCCCGACTAAACTGTAACAGGTCTGGGAGGTGGAACCTCTGAGCTACTATACAAAGGGGCAGTCCTTGTAAGGAAGCGGGTGGCTCCCAGGGAAGGCAGGCAGGTAGACACGGCAAGTGACAGGAACAGTCTCTGGGTAGAAGGGCAGATGGTCACGGCAAGTGACGGGGAAAGTCTCTTGACAGGCGAGTGGTCACGGCAAGTGAGAGCAGGGTAAGAGTCTCTAGACAGGCAGGTGGTCACAGCAAGTGACGGCAAAGCCTCCAGGCAGGCTAGCAGGCGGGTAGCAGGTGAGCGCTCCCAGGTGAGCGGGTAAGAGTCTCTCGGCTGGCTGGCAGGTGGTCACGGCAAGTGACGGCAGAGCCTCCAGGTAGGCTAGCTGGCGGGTAGCAGGTGAGCGCTCCCAGGTGAGCCGGTAAGAGTCTCTCGGCTGGCTGGAAGGTGGTCTCAGGCAGGTATCAGGCAGGTATCAGGCAGGTGCTTCCTGATCCGCAGGCGGACTGGTCCATAGACAGACTGGCAGATGCTGGTAGAGAGACTGTCGGACCGCAGGGAATGCAAGCAGGTAGACAGAGCTGGAAAACAGGCTGGCAACGGGACCTGAGGGCTGAAGCAGAGGTGAAAGGCTTTGCAACAACTTTGCTCGGGCACCTCCATTTTGGGGGAGGTGCCTTATATATGGGAGCTCCACCGGCAATTGGCCGGGGACTCCTTAGGACTGCGCGCGCGGCCCCTTTAAGAGAGAGGGAGCGCGCGCCCTAAGCACAGTGCCCGGGAAGCAGCGAGCTCTGCCAGCAGCGCGGGAAGAGGACGCCGAGGACGGAGCAGGGAGGTGTGGGGAACGGCGTCTCTGCCTAGCAGACGCTACAAGCATCATTTTTCAGATCTATTATGGAGTTCTAATAGTCTGTTCACCCCAAAACTGAAACTGAACAATTTAGACCTGTTATGTAGGGCGCCATAGAAATTATACCGGTACTGTAGATTTTAGTATATGTGTTTTATAGAAAAAGTTGTTTTACATACAGTACAGACCAAAAGTTTGGACACACCTTCTCATTTAAAGATTTTTCTGTTTTTTCATGACTACGAAAATTGTACATTCACACTGAAGGCATCAAAACTATGAATTAACACATGTGGAATTATATACTTAACAAAAAAGTGTGAAAGAACTGAAAATATTCTAGGTTCTTCAAAGTAGCCACCTTTTGCTTTGATGACTGCTTTGCACACTCTTGGCATTCTCTTGATGAGCTTCAAGAGGTAGTCACTGGAAATGGTTTTCACTTCACAGGTGTGCCCTGTCAGGTTGGCGTGGGGTTCCCCGTAATTTTAGTCTCTAGCGGAGGTTAAGCAGACAGCTGGGGCAGATGTTTGGCACCCTTCCTGGACTATTAATATCAGCCCCCTGCTGTCTGCCTAGCCTTTGATAGCTATTAAAATAGGGGGGACCCCACGTAATTTTTTTTGGGTCCCCCATTTTAATAGCTAGTAAAGGTTAGGTATTCAGCTGGGGGCTGATATTAGTAGCCTGGGAAGCTCCGTGGGTATTACCCCATTCCCAGGCTTCAAACATCTGCCCCAGCCGTCTGCTTAACCTCCGCTAGAGACTAAAATTACGGGGAACCCCATGCCAAATTTTTTTTTCAATAAATCCTTTATTTTAACACTAAATGACAAGTACAGTAACCAACACTGTCACTGTACTTATTATATATGTGACTGACATGTTTCTGTCTATCTAATCTATGTGTGATGCTCTATTCTTTCTGTTCTAAATTGTCGGGTACCGGTGTATGCCGCTGCTGAATTGCCGGCCGGCTTTTTTAAAGAGAAGGGTGCATGAAAATCGGAGGGCACTAGTGTGTTCCAAGTGCCCTGCTATGTTTTTCATGCACCCTCCTATATACCCTGCCTGCCTGTCTGCCTATATAGTCTGCCTGCCTGACGTTTAATTGAGCACTGTTCCCATCGATTTGGGCAATTTTTACCTTCTGCAGCCCGCCGGGGGGGACCGCCAGAAAAATGCTCGAGTTTCCCATAGACTTACATTGGGCTCGTTGCTCGGGTCGAGCACCCGAGTATTCCAATGTGCTCGACCTGAGCTTCAAGCGCCCGAGCATTTTAGTGCTCGCTCATCACTAGTGGGCATGTTTCCCCAAATGCCTTGCAACTATGACATGGTATAGCACAACCAATCAAGAGGTACTGTCATAGTCTGTTTAAAAGCAGAAGCAGGGAAGGTATCAGCCAATTTGTGGTGAATCTGAATAGTGAGAGGGCGTCACAGCTCACAGCTCATCCACATAGACAGGGAGAGAAAGCCAAGAAACTATACAGATAGTGTGTGACAGCAGAGCAGTGAAGAACAGCTACCATATGTTTATTCATTTGACATTACTAAGGATTAGTGATGAGCGAGCATGCTCATTTAACCCTTTAATGGAGCATGCTCAGGTGCTTACCGAGTATCTTCGACGTGCTCGTATATTATGTACGAATCACTGCATCTGCATGGTTTACTGCTGTTAGACAGCCTCAATGCATGCAGTGATTGCCTGTTTGTTAGGGAATCCTCACATGTGTTGAGGCTGTCTTACATCTGTAAATCATGCAGACGCAGGGACTCAAACATAATATACGAGCACGCCGAAGCTACTCGGTAAGCACCCAAGCATGCTCGGTTAAAGGGTTAAACGAGCATGCTCGCTCATCACTACTAAGGAAGTGTTTGCATTAAAGAGCTTTAAATAGGTTGGACGCTGTCCTAGTAGACCTCAGAGTCTTACATGCCTTTTTTCATGGTAATTATAGGCTTCGGAATACTTTCAATTGGCGGCAAATTGATTCACTGCAGATTAAATTTTTGGGCAAAATTTGACAAAGCTGGCAAATTCGAATTGAAAGAGATTAGCTCATCTTTACTCTAGAGAATGGGGTGCAAAGGATCTGGAAAATAGGGCCTGTACTGGGAAGAACGTAGTGAAACCATTAAGAGAGTTGTAACCAGAAAGTGTACAGTGCCTCCAAGTGAGTAACTGACCGCAACATTACATTTTGTATATCACTATGAATGTAGAAGAGAAGTAAAGTAAAGTTGCACTGAATTTGTTCTACAATTATCATCGATCTCCATGTTACAAGTATGGAACTGAAGTATGTAGACACGGGAGCATTGTGTGGAATTCTTGAAAGTTTTAAAAAGAGAAAAATATTATTGATTTTTCAGGACAACTCCTGATTCACATGAAGGAACGGTGATTTTGCAGTTTGGTGGTGGGTGCAAAACTATGTCATTTTTATATTGAAAAATTATCCGTACATCATGTTCTATCAGTTGGAAGAAGGAGCTGACCCGTTACCTAGACACTTGGGATGAAAGCTGCATTTGTTCACCAGAGTGCTGCTAAATAGGTTAAATTACAGTCCAGTCCTCTATAAATGGGTTTTAGTCTCCGCGAGTCTTGCTGTGAATTATAAACGCTTTCTCATTAGTAGCTCCGATGCCTTTGATGTCAGTTATTTAAAGTTTTTGTCTTTCATGTCTGAGTGTACACATGTTCCAGCGCGATTTAAGTCGAGCGTCCTACATGCTATATTTCATGGCTATATTGTTTTCTGCAAAGGTTAATAAAAATGAAAAAGAACGGGGGTGGAAGGGGTGGGATAAAAATAGTTTCTGATAATTGCTGACACAAGCTTACAAGTTTCAGAAACCTTGATTAAAAAAAAGGAGTCCTAAGTCTACCCCCGGCGCACATCACAACCTACAAGAGCTGATTAAAGCGTGGGCTCAGACTTGGTGAGGATGGCTGCATTATAATTAGAATTCTGCCAGTTGCTCCTCGGTTGCTCCTTAGCAATAGACTCCATGCGGACCTTTGTGAGCACTGCCTAATTATTACTTGGGTTCTCTGCTTTGGATAAACCCTACTTTTGAAGATGGGTCCTATGATAATAAATTGAATAAGAAGGAAACACCAGTACTATTGCTCAGGAAGTATACGTGATTGAGGAAAGGACTGAAGTTCTTACTTACTGTAGACAAAAACCTCAGCACCGAGAAAAAAAGGGTAGAAGTTCTTGCTTCAAAAAGTTAATTTTATTTTGATCCAGAAAGAAGTAGAAATGGTCCAACGTTTCGATCGATAATGGTCTAGAAGTCTATAGATGTCCTTGACACAGACCATTGTCGGTCAAAATGTTGGACAATTTCTACTTTTTGAGTGTTGAGGTTTTTGTCTACATGATAAGAAACTGGTCACAAACTATCTACCTGATGTGTCTTCCCCAGCTGCAATTTGTAAGAAACCAGGGAGTAAGTATTTGTTTTTCCTGCTGCGCAACCACAGGGAAAATGAGACATTACACTGCGTCCATTTATTTTATTGGGTTCTTTGTGCAATGTAGGACAGGACAGGCTCTCCAGAGAGAGAGATGGTGTTAGTTACCACTCTTCAATCTGGCTACAAAAATGAGGATCGTGAACAGGACAAGCAACGAGCAACTTCTCTCCCAAAAGTATCTTCTTTGAGAGGAGAGGTTAGCTTTTTTCAGACTCTACAATTATTAAGGTACTACTAACCCCCGTACGCTTGATGGTAGCAATTGGTGGACACAGATGGAAGAGAACAAGTGCAAGAATAATATATGAGCCCTTTGCAGTCATAATGCAGTTTTACCTGTTTTATATGTGGTAATAGCCCCCTTGCTTCTTGGGCCCCTGGGTGGCTTCACAGGTTGCACCAATGACATGTCCACCCTTGATGTTAGCCAAAAGCGTGTTCAGCCAACTGTTTCTAATCCACCATTCTAGTACAAAGGCCATAAGTAACCCAGTCCATCCTGCCCATGGAGACCATCCATCTATAAGAACTGAGTGAGTCTTCCAAATTTTGATTCGAGAAAATTCACCCAGTCCTAGAGGATATTTGAGTAACAGATTATACCTTTGGGTGCAAATTTAATCTTTTATGAAGAATATTTTTCTACCTATCTGTCTATCTATCTATGTCCGTCTACTGCTACAACAGAAATGCAATCTACTTCAAAACCTGTTAATAAATGTAGGTCATATTAGAATGATGTCCAACAGCAAAATCCTGAATGTAACACCTCCACCCTCCTGCAACCTTTATTTCACTAGAATTAATTATAATGTTAATTAGGTGACAGTAGAAGAAACAAAACCTCAGCATCTTTTATGCTTATTACCCAGAAGGTGGGAGATAGTTAGAAATTGTGAATCTTTTACAGTAAAGTATAGAACTCTCTCCCTATACAATGTTGTGCGCCCCAAAACAAAAGTGAAAAATTATTTTTTCAGTCGCCCGGTCATCCATTTGGACCTAGTCCCTTTCCTTTCTCTGATGGCCCCATTCAGAAAACCACATTTAAGAAAAAACAGACAAACAAACCAGGAAACTTAGACCTTTAATTGAAATCGGTAAAAAAGGAAGTAGCTAACTTCTCCTTTTTGAATTTCATTAAAAATAAACTGGCAATCCAATACAACATTTTATTTAAAGGGAGTCCATCACCACTAAAATGCATTTTAAATGGACTATACAGTGTTGCAGGGGACTTAGCCCCTATAACAATCATACCAACCCTGTACCTGTTACTGGTACAGTGCCTGAGAAAGTAACTTTTAATTCATATGCAAATGAGAAGGCGTAATGGTGCACCAAACTCTTGGCCATGCCAAGGGTGCACCGAAGTTAAGCCCCCTAAGTCCCCTACAACACTGTATAGCCCATTTACAATGCATTTTAGTGGTGATGGACTCACTTTAATAAATGGGCCCATGGTGGTCTTTCCTCCACACTGAGGTAATGTCTCCAACCAGTCTCCTGGCTTTCTCTTCCGGAGGGGAAATCACATGACAACTGCAGTCTTGATATTCCATCTGAGCCAGAAGAGAGAGGTAGGAGACTGTCTGTGGTGGATTCTCTAAGACCCTCTGTTTGAATGAGCGGATGTTAAGCAGCAACAGGCTGGAGCAATGGAAATGAAAACACATAGAAGGCAACTGGAGGAGTAGAATAGTTCACCGCATGATAGTCAGAGCCTCAGACACAGTGAAGCAGAGCCCAGCAATGTAGCAGAGCAAAGTAGGTTAAAAGACTCATTGTACTTATGTAGCAGAGCCCAGCAATGTAGCAGAGCAAAGTATATTAAGAGATTCATTGTACTAATGTTGCAGAGCCCAACGATCTACAGAGCAAAGTCTGCTAAGAGACTCACTGTACTAAAGTATCAGAGGCCAGCGATGTAGCAAATTTAATAGTTCAGGAGATTCACGGTACTGATGATACTTTACGAAAACAATTTAGGATTAATGTTTATGAGGAGGATTTTATTGGCAAGACAGCAAATAATAATACATGTATTCAATGCTTATGGTGACATATTGAAACTTTTCGACTCCTCCCGAGTCTTGATCTCACAGTCACAGAATGCAGAAAAAGAAACTGTGGTTCTTAAGTTGAGGTCATGTCATAGCTGCTGGCAAAACTATTGGAGCAATTTGTTCTAGTGAAGAGGCAGTTAGAAGTGGAGTCAGTGATGTAGCAGAGTTGAGTTAGACAGGAAACTCATTGTTCCAATGTAAAAGGCCCCAGTGATGTAGAAGAGTTGAGTTCGTCAGGAGATTCACTATTAACCCCTTTTATTGCACGTTAATGACCAGGCCAATTTTTACAATGCTTACCATTGTCACTTTACGAGGTAATAACTCTGGAACGCTTCAACAGATCCCACTAATTCTGAGATTGTGTTCTCGTGACATATTGTACTTCATGATAGTGGTTACATTTATTTAATATGACTGGCATTTATTTGTGAAAAATCCGAAATTTAGCGAAAATTTTGAACATTTTGCAATTTTCAAACTTTGAATTTTCGTGCTTATTAATCAGAGAGATATGTCACACAAAATAGTGAATAAATAACATTTCCCACATGTCTACTTTACATCAGCGCAATTTTGGAGCCAACATTTTATTTTTGATAGGAAGTTAGAAGAGTTAAAAGCTGACCAGCGATTTCTAATTTTTCCAACAAAATTTATAAAACCATTTTTTCAGGGACAACATCATATTTGAAGAGACTTTGAGGGGCCTTTATTACAGAAAATACCCAAAAGTGACACCATTGTAAAAACTGCACCCCTCAAGGTGCTCAAAACCACATTCAAGAAGTTTATTAACCCTTCAGGTGCTTCACGAGAATTTTTGAAATGTAGAAGAAAACAATGAACATTTAACTTTTTTTTCACAAAAATGTTACTTTAGACCCATTTTTTTTTAATTTTTGCAAGGGTAACAGGAAAAAATGGACCCCAAAATTTGTTGCTCAATTTCTCCTGAACATACTGATACCCCATATGTGGGGGAAAACCACTGTTTGGGCTCACGGCATGGCTCAGAAGGGAAGGAGCGGCATTTGACTTTTTGAATGTAACAGCTGTAAAAAAAAAATTCACATTTTTCCCACAAAAATGTTTTTTCAGCCTTAAATTTTGTATTTTCATAAGGGTAACAGGAAAAATTGCACCATACCATTTGCTGTGCAATTTCTCGTGAGTAAGCTGATACCCCATATGTGAGGAGAAAGCACTATTTGGGCGCACAGCAGAGCTTGGAAGGGAAGGAGCGCCATTTGACTTTTTGAATGTAAAATTTGCTTGAATAATAAGTGGACCCCATGTCGCATTTGGATAGCCCCTTATGTGCCTAAACAGTAGAAACCCCTCACAATTGAACCACATTTTGGAACCTAGACCCCCCAGGGAACTTATCTAGATGTATGGTGAGCACTTTGAACCCCCAAGTGTTTCACAAAAGTTTATAACGTAGAGCCGTGAAAAAAAAAAAAATCACTTTTGTTTTTCACAAAAATGATAATTTAGCCCTAATTTTTTTATTTTCACAAGGGTAACAGGAGAAATTGGACCCCAAAAGATGTTGTGCAATTTCTCCACAGTACACTGATACCCCGTTGTGGGGGAAACCTATTGTTTGGCAACACAACAGGGCTCGGAAGAAAGGAGCACCATTTGACTTTTTCAATGCAAAACTTGCTGGAATTGAGAGTGGATGCCATGTCACGTTTGGAGAGCCCCTGATGTGCCTAAACAGTGGACATGCCCAATAAGTGCCTTCTTTTTGAAAGCTAGACCCCCCCAATGAATTTATCTAGATGAGTAGTGAGCACATTGAACCCCTAGGTGCTTCACAGAAAATTATAACGTTGACTTGTGAAAATTAAAAAAAAAAAAATCACATTTTTTCCACAAAAATGTTATTTTAGACAAAGAAAAAATATTTTCACTAGGGTAACAGGAGAAAGTGGACCCCTAAATTTGTTCTGCAATTTCTTCTGAGCACGCAGATACCCCATATGTGGTCAAAAACTACTTTTGAGGCATAGTGCAAAGCTCAGAAGGGAAGAAGCACCATATTGGAGTTCATATTTTGCTGTGCTGGTTTGACGGTGCCATGTCACACACATTGGCAGCGCTCCTAAGGTGCCAGAACAGCAGAACCCCCAATAAGAGACCCCATTTTACAACTACACCTCTCAATGAATTCATCTAGGGGTGCAGTGAGCATGTTGACATCACATGTGCCTCACAGAATTTTACACCATTGGGCGGTGAAGAAGGAATAATTACATTTTTGCCACCAAAGTTTTGTTTTAGCCCCAGATTTTACATGTTTACATTGGGAAATGGGTAAAATTGGCACCAAAATTTGTCACTCAATTTTTGCTGAATCTAGAAATACCCCATACAGTATATGTCTGCACAGTACTGCTTAGCCACAAAGCGAGACTCGGAAGCGACGGAGCGCTATTTGCCTCCTAGAGTACAGATTTTCCTAGAATAGTATGCAGACTCCATGTACACGGCTCCTAGAAGAACAGAATCCCCCCTCAAGGGACCCCATTGGGGAAATTATACCCCTTTGGGAATTTATCTACAGGTGTGGTGAGAATTTTAACTACATGGGTGTTTTCCGGAAACAAGCAGCAGTGGATGCAGCCGAATGAAAATTGCAAACTGCCGTTGTAGTGACCAGTAGGTTATGCCTAGCTGGTGCTTCTTGAGACATGCACCTGTAAATTAGGAGGGCTCTCATCGCTACAGAAATGGCAAACATATAGATGCTAATTGTGATTTAGGCACATTGTGGGGCTCAAAACAGAGGTGGGCATTTGTATTTGGGAGCACAGAATTTGCTGAATTTCTTTTGGGGGGACAAGGGCCCTTTCCATTTTCCAGAGCCTTTGTGCTACTAGTAACGTGGAAGCCCCCTATATTTCCGTTAACAGATGACGGATCTGAGTGGGGACTGAGTGAGGATGTTATGTAAAATGTTCCCATTTATCCTGTGCTCTACGCTGAGCACTGATATTAGGGTTTCAATTTAAATCTCCGAGTGACATAAGTCAGATGAAACCCCCGAGGGATCCATTCACTATAATGATGCAGCAGAGTTGGGCCTATTTCACACGTTAGTGTGTCTGGTACATGTGGTGACAGTTTCCACATGTACTGGAGACACATACACATGCAGACCCATTCAAATGAATGGGTCCATGCACATGTCAGTGCGTTTCCACGGACCGTGTGTCTGTGGGCAAAACACGTTGACATGTCAGTTTTTTTCATGCTGCATGGGCTGCAAAACGTCCCACACTGATGACACACGGATGACATCCATGTGTCGTCCTTGTGTCGTCAGTGTGACACATACCAGCGGCGGGTGCTCAACAGTGCCCTCATCATTGTTCCCTGCTTGCGCTGCGATCAGCGCGAGCAAGGCACAATATTGAGAGTAGTATTCTGCTCCCACTGTTTCCTGGTGTAAAAATAAGAATAAAATAAAAAAAATCATTATACTCCCCGCTGTAATCCACCTGACCGCCTATGCAGAGGAGCTGGAGAGAATGACTCGCTCCAGTGAGCGAGCCCCAGAGCTGCGCTGAGATCAGTGAGTGACAAAACACCGCTCCCTGAGCGCAGCTCCAGGGCCCGCTCCCTCGAGCTAGTCATTCTCCCCGGCTCCTCGACATGAGAGGTCAAATGGGTTACAGCGGGGGACATCTTCAGACAGGTGAGTATATAGTTTTTTTTGTTGTATTCTTATTTTTACACCAGGACACAGTGGGAACAAAATACTACTCTCATCATTGTCCATTGCTCACACTGATTGCAGCGCCGGCAGAGAACAATGATGAAGGCAGCGTTCAGCTTGGGAACAGCGCTAACTGTACCGCTTATTCACACGTATGCCACACAGGTGCACACGGACACACGGACAAGGATATCTCCGGTACTGTTTTTTCCGCTACCGGAAATATCAGGATGTGTGAAACCGGCCTTACTCTGGACTCCACCTGGCCTCTATTTAGCAGTGTCCTTTTTTTCAGAGGTTCACAAAACTGTGGCAAAAGGACGCTGTGGGATCACAGGCCAGACGGCATCCACAGTGCCTCCATTTGCCTTATTACAGGGAATCTTCCGCCGGGTTTTCGTCTTAATCACATATTTCAGAGATTTACATGGAAACCTCGGTGTCAGCGCTCAGCACAGAGCACAGGATAAATGGGAGCCGAGCCATACTGCGATCTTTGGGAGGCAGAATGAACAAATCATCAGCAGGTGAAGAATTGGTTTTATTTATTTTTTATGCCGTACCTAGTGAGGTATAAGTGATTAGACGACTTTATTCTTTGGGTCGGTTTGATTACGGCAATACCAGATTTATATCAGGTTTTTATGTTTGGCTGCTGTCACACACTAAAAAACGTTGTTGTTTTTTTGCAAAGACTAGTTTTTGCATCTCCATATTTTGAGAGCTATAATTTTTCTTGTTCTGTTTAGAAAACTGGTGAAGGACTTTTGAATAATTATGTTATTTATATTTATGATCACCATGGGCCAATTAGTGAAGTAAAATGTAGCAGTAGACAACCCTTTACAAACATATACAGTGGGTACGGAAAGTATTCAGACCCCTTTAAATGTTTCACTCTTTGTTTTATTGCAGCCATTTGGGAAATTCTAAAAAGTTCATTTTTTTTCTAATTAAAGTACACTGTGCACCCCATCTTGACTGAAAAAAACAGAAATGTAGAAATTTTTGAAAATTTATTTAAAAAAGAAAAACTGAAATATCACATGGTCATAAGTATTCAGACCCTTTGCTCAGACACTTGTATTTAAGTCACATGCTGTCCATTTCCTTGTGATCCTCCTTGAGATGGTTCTATTCCTTCATTGGAGTCCAGCTGTGTTTAATTAAACTGATAAGACTTGATTTGGAAAGGCACACACCTGTCTATATAAGACCTCACAGCTCACAGTGCATGTCAGACCAAAGGAGAATCATGAGCTCAAAGGAACTGCCCAAGGAGCTCAGAGACAGAATTGTGGCAAGGCACAGATCTGGCCAAGGTTACAAAAGAATTTCTGCTTTACTCAAGGTTCCTAAGAGCACAGTGGCCTCCATAATCCTTAAATGGAAGAAGTTTGGGACCACCAGAAGTCTTCCTAGACCTGGCTGTCCAGCCAAACTGAGCAATAGTGGGAGAAGAGCCTTGGTGAGAGAGGTAAAGAAGAACCCCAAGATCACTGTGGCTGAGCTCCAGAGATGCAGTAGGGAGATGGGAGAAAGTTCCACAACGTCAACTATCACTTCAGCCCTCCACCAGTCGGGTCTTTATGGCAGAGTGGCCCGACGGAAGCCTCTCCTCAGTGCAAGACATATGAAAGCCCGCATAGAGTTTGCTCAAAAACACACAAAGGACTCCCAGACTATGAGAAATAAGATTCTCTGGTCTGATGAGATGAAGATAGAACTTTTTGGTGATAATTCTAAGCAGTATGTGTGGAGAAAACCAGGCACTGCTCATCACCTGCCCAATACAATCCAGTACAGTGAAACATGGTGGTGGCTGCATCATGCTATGGAGGTGTTTTTCAGCTGCAGGGACAGGACGACTGGTTTCAATTGAAGAAAACATGAATGCGGCCAAGTACAGAGATATCCTGGATGAAATCCTCTTCCAGAGTGCTCTGGACCTCAGACTTGGCCAAAGGTTCACCTTCCAACAAGACAATGACCCTAATCACACAGCTAAAATAACAAAGGAGTGGCTTCAGAACAACTCTGTGACAATTCTTGACTGGCCCAGCCAGAGTCCTGACCTAAACACAATTGAACATCTCTGGAGAGACCTGAAAATGGCTGTCCACCAACATTCACCATCCAACCTGACAGAACTGGAGAGGATCTGCAAGGAAGAATGGCAGAGGATCCCCAAATCCAGGTGTGAAAAACTTGTTGCATCATTCCCAAGAAGACTCATGGCTGTACTAGCTCAAAATGGGGCTTCTACTCAGTACTGAGCAAAGTGTCTGAAGACTTATGACCATGTGATATTTCAGTTTTTTCTTTTTTAATAAATTTGCAAAAATTTCTACATTTCTAGTTTTTGTCAGTCAAGATGGGGTGCAGAGTGAAAAATTTACAGGGGTCTGAATACTTTCCATACCCACTTTAGCTCAGGAAAGTAGAATAGAAAAGAAAAGTAGCAGTTTTATTGTGTTGTCTCCTTTGATTCAGTTCTTATATATTTCTTTCAGAAGAAAAAAAACAAAACAAAAACAAACTATAGCATAGAAATATATTAGTGTAATCTGTTTCAGGTAAGTAACTCTGATGCTGTGACTGTGCTGTATATTAATAGCCATATGCCACTTTTTTGTTTTCGCTGCAGATGGCAGAGTTAAGAAGCAAAAAAATACAGGAACTGTGTATAATTATTGGCAGGTGTTCATATAATGCAAGATCACAAACCAGCCATTTTTGGAGATAAACATGAAAAAAATCTAAAAAAATCTTATCAATCACGTATGAAAAAACTTTACAGCTGGAATATTTATGGTCCCAATGAACAATCCATAAAATATGCTGATTTTTTGTCTATAATATGTATATTTATATAGATATATATATATATATACAGTACAGACCAATAGTTTGGACACACCTTCTCATTTAAAGATTTTTTTGTATTTTCATGACTATGAAAATTGTACATTCACACTGAAGGCATCAAAACTATGAATTAACACATGTGGAATTATATACTTAACAAAAAAGTGGGAAACAACTGAAAATATGTCTTATAATCTAGGTTCTTCAAAGTAGCCACCTTTTGCTTTGATGACTGCTTTGCACACTCTTGGCATTCTCTTGATGAGCTTCAAGAGGTAGTCACCGGAAATGGTCTTCCAACAATCTTGAAGGAGTTCCCAGAGATGCTTAGCACTTGTTGGCCCTTTTTCCTTCACTCTGCGGTCCAGCTCACCCCAAACCATCTCGATTGGGTTCAGGTCTGGTGACTGTGGAGGCCAGGTCATCTGGTGTAGCACCCCATCACTCTCCTTCTTGGTCAAATAGCCCTTACACAGCCTGGAGGTGTGTTTGGGGTCATTGTCCTGTTGAAAAATAAATGATGGTCCAACTAAATGCAAACCGGATGAAATAGCATGCCGCTGCAAGATGCTGTGGTAGCCATGCTGGTTCAGTATGCCTTCAATTTTGAATAAATCCCCAACAATGTCACCAGCAAAGCACCCCCACACCATCACACCTGCTCCTCCATGCTTCACGGTGGAAACCAGGCATGTAGAGTTCATCCGTTCACCTTTTCTGCGTCGCACAAAGACACGGTGGTTGGAACCAAAGATCTCAAATTTGGACTCATCAGACCAAAGCACAGATTTCCACTGGTCTAATGTCCATTCCTTGTGTTCTTTAGCCCAAACAAGTCTCTTCTTCTTGTTGCCTGTCCTTAGCAGTGGTTTCCTAGCAGCTATTTGACCATGAAGGCCTGCTGCACAAAGTCTCCTCTTAACAGTTGTTGAAGAGATGTGTCTGCTGCTAGAACTCTGTGTGGCATTCACCTGGTCTCTAATCTGAGCTGCTGCTAACCTGCGATTTCTGAGGCTGGTGACTCGTATAATCTTATCCTCAGAAGCAGAGGTGACTCTTGGTCCTCTTTTCCTGGGGCGGTCCTCAAGTGAGCCAGTTTCTTTGTAGCGATTTATGTTTTTTGCAACTGCACTTGGGGACACTTTCAAAGTTTTCCAATTTTTCGTGTTGACTGACCTTAATTTCTTAAAGTAATGATAGCCACTCTTTTTTCTTTACTTAGCTGCTTTTAAACCTGACAGGGCACACTGTGAAGTGAAAACCATTTCCGGTGACTACCTCTTGAAGCTCATCAAGAGAATGCAAAGAGTGTGCAAAGCAGTCATCAAAGCAAAAGGTGGCTACTTTGAAGAACCTAGAATATAAGACATATTTTCAGTTGTTTCACACTTTTTTGTTAAGTATATAATTCCACATGTGTTAATTCATAGTTTTGATACCTTCAGTGTGAATGTACAATTTTCAAAGTCATGAAAATACAGAAAAATCTTTAAATGAGAAGTTGTGTCCAAACTTTTGGTCTGTACTGTATATATATTAGGGATTCACTCGTTCTGGTAGGCATTAGGCCTTAGGTATCGTTCACACAGGCAATGCAGTTTTGGTCCAAACAGGTGCTGTTTTTATTGCTTTCCACATATTGCACAGCACCAAAACAAACTCAAACATAAATCCCTAGCCTTGTCGAGGTACTAACTGAACAGAACAGACCCCGGCTACTCATACACAGCTGAGCTAGCCCCAGGTTGGTTACACAAAACAACTATTGTCCATAACAACTGTTACACGCACGCCACTAGGTTCAGATAGGGGCGAGACAGGTTACATGAATTCTTTGGAATCTGGGGGGAATCGTTACTCAGGGCGACCATAGACCATGTGCTGCAGCTTCTCTCAGGCACACATGGGCATTGACCCTCAGGCACAGACACGTAGGTTGTTTTACTTGCTGACCAGACACACTTGACAAGAGTCCTCATAAACAGTAGAACAGTAGCATTTAATAAGAAGCCACACAGCCAGTGCAAGTTAAGTCTTATGAGCAACAGGCTCCAGTGACAAACAGTACAGTTTCCTTAGCAGCACAGCAGCTCACAGTCTTCCCAGTAGTACAGGAGAGCACAGCTCTAACGCAAAGGCACATTAATGAACTCAGCATTCTTTACAGCACAGTGAGATGGAGGAGGGGGGAGGGTTTGCTGAGGGAGATGATCCCTGTGACACCATTTCTTCCAGTCCTTATCTTTCTGCCTGACAATACTCTGCACTGCTAGTTCAGGAACTCTACCTGACCTGTGCTTAGCTTCACTCCTGACTTGAATCCTTTTCACTTGCAGGGGCGCTTCTGTCAGATGCAGAACACACACACCAACTTTTTCTTCGGCTCCAGCCAGACAGTAAACAACTTCCCCACAATCCCCTGGGCCTCTGCTAAAACCCTCCCTGTCTCCTGTGGCTGTGTTAACCCCTCTAGTTGCTGGATGCTTCTGGAGCACAACACTTCCTGTCTCATGTGCTTGTGTTACTGCTAATAGTTGCTGAATGCTTTTAAAGCAACAGCACTAATTCTGCATGTCACAGTCTGCAACAGCACTACTTCTGCATGTCACACTCTGCAACAGCACTACTTCTACATGTCACGCAACCACTGAAGCTTGTGGTTCTCTGCACATGGCCTGTGCATCTAATCACGATCACATATGTCAGTACGGACATCTAATAACCTGTCCTTCCCAGCTATGCTACATATCCCCCCCCTCCACCTAAAGCCGAGGGGGTCTCTGAAAGGATAATGTTATTATTTCCCAATCTAAAATTACAAAGTATTATTTAGCACCATATGTGGTATTACTTTTGAGAACTGCAATATTATGTTGGACCTCTATGAACAGTATTTTGTGGGCTCTTCAGAGTTTTATTCCAACCTCCTGGACCCCTACAGATTCTGAGAAGGAAAAGAACATCTTATTGAAATGTTAAAGGGGTTGTCCGACACCTAAAACATCTAAATATTTCTAAATATCTATACAAGGGGTAACATTTCTCCTTGTGTTAAGTGATATGCCAAGCCTGACATGCCAATGTGAGGAGACTTTTAAGACTTGAAATGCTCTTCTGGGAAATATGCAAATTGTCTCTTCAGAGAGGAAGAAGACTAGAACTCTAGTGCCACCTATTGGAAGTAGCAATCCTAAAAGTCAATATCGACCCTTAAACGAGCCTTGCCACATGACTTAGGATAAAAGCCAAACCGGAATATCAATTTGAAGATAGTGTTTCGGGATGCTGCCCCTCATCAGTGCAAAGTATGATATTTTTTTTGGCTAGGTGAGAAGTGTCTGACCCGGATCCAAGGGGTAACATTTCTCCTTGTGGAGAGTGACATGCCAGGCTTGAGAAAGGTTTTCAATTGGAACCGAAACATTGCCATTATGGGCTATTAAATAGCACTTTTTTTCACCTTTATAAACTAGTGTGCTGCCACCATTTTTAACTATATTGAAGGCCTGGTATTTACATGGGAGGCTCCGCACCCTGATTATTTGCTGGTGCTGCTTCTGTTTTTCTTTTTTCTAGAACGATAGATAGAGAGATAGATAAACAGATGGATGGACAGATACATGGAGCCTACATTCAAAATATTGTAACGACAAGTGGATTTTATGAAAGATATCATATGAAGTTCTTTTTAGTGGAATTTGTGTGGCTATCTGTAAAGTTAATCCATGGAGAAGCAATGTACAGATTGTTAGTTTGTTAAGTTGCAGGATTCTGATCCGATGGTGAACACTGCAATTAATCACGTCCTTGTTGAGATTTAAGGCGGAGGTGTAAGCAATTCTACCAGACGTGGACGATTTATGATTTTTGCTGGGAAGTTCAGTTTCTCGGTGCAGATATGTAACAGCTGTGTTGGGGTTTTCCACTAAACGTTTTCCAGCCCATCAGGCAGCTATGAGGCAAAGCAGAAAAACATTTGGGGTTGTACAAGGCCTATTACCCACCACTAACAAAACATCTGGTGGAGACCTCATGTTTTCCAAAGTAATCATTTTTCATGCTAATAACTGCGAGGAAGATTTGTCTAAAGACAGAGCATTGTATTTTTCCCTCCTCTTTATCTACCTAGAAATAACTTATGGGGCCAACTAGTGGGTGTGATGTTGGCCACCCAACCGACTGTCTATGAAGAGTCCAATTCACAAAATAGCTTTCGAAAAGCAAATATTTTTGCAGGAAGTAGATTGGATTTATGGGAATAAAAATCTCAACCCCTCCTTAGACAGCGGTAGATACGAATAAGTGGAACCAAAGAAGTGTAACTCGCAGATATCAAGTCTATTTTCTGTATTCTGTGAAGTTTTCATCTGCTCCACCCTCTGCCTGCTCACAGCATACAGTCCCACAGGCACTAAGGACGACATACTGCACCTGCATCCCCCTCCTCTCCCCTCCTTGTACATGCAGTATCACAGACATTAAGGATGACATACTGCACCTGCATCCCCCTCCTCTCCCCTCCTTGTACATGCAGTATCACAGACATTAAGGACGACATACTGCACCTGCATCCCCCTCCTCTCCCCTCCTTGTACATGCAGTATCACAGACATTAAGGACGACATACTGCACCTGCATCCCCCTCCTCTCCCCTCCTCCTTGTACATGCAGTATCACAGACATTAAGGACGACATACTGCACCTGCATCCCGCCCCGCTCCCTTCCTCCTTGTACATGCAGTCTCACAGACACTAAGGACAACATACTGCACCTTCATCCTGCCCCTCTCCCCTCCTCCTTGTACATGCAGTCTCACAGACACTAAGGACGACATACTGCACCTGCATCCTGCTCCTCTCCCCTCCTCCTTGTACATGCAGTCCCACAGGCACTAAGGACAACATACTGCACCTGCATCCCGCCCCTCTACCCTCCTCCTTGTAGATGCAGTCTCACAGACACTAAAGACGACATACTGCACCGGCATCCCGCCCCTCTCCCCTCCTCCTTGTACATGCAGTCTCACAGACACTAAGGACGACATACTGCACCTGCATCCCGCCCCTCTCCCCTCCTCCTTGTACATGCAGTCTCACAGACACTAAGGACGACATACTGCACCTGCATCCCGCCCCTCTCCCCTCCTCCTTGTACATGCAGTCTCACAGACACTAAGGACAACATACTGCACCTGCATCCCGCCCCTCTCCTCTCCTCCTTGTACATGCTGTCTCACAGACACTAAGGATGACATACTGCACCTGCATCCCCCTCCTCTCCCCTCCTCCTTGTACATGCAATCCCACAGACACACTAAGGATGACATACTGCGCCTGCATCCCCCTCCTCTCCCCTCCTCCTTGTACATGCAATCTCACAGATATAACACCCCTTTAAGCCACCTCCGTGGGTAGGGTGTTTGGTAGTTCTCACCTCAATATAACGCAGTGCCTCCACCCGAATCTTGCTGGGAATTGTAGTGGGATGCAGGAGGGTCTTCCTCTTCTGCCAGGGGTCGACTCGGGAACCCCTGTCTACACTCCTTTATACACTCACAAAGAGATGAGGTTGAAACCTTAAACAAGTTTATTGTGGAGGGAGGTAAATGGTAAATATGGTATGGGGAATGGCAGGTAATAATGAACAAACAGTATTTACAATTGACACATACAAAGAATTAGTTAAGGCTTTGCAGTTAACCTGAGAAATAAGGATGACACTTTCCCTTTTAGGAGCAACAATACACTCTTAGCTAACACTACTAAAGTTCACAGTTCAGGGTTGGGCACAGTTGCCGCGGGTTGTTGGAGCTCTTGGTTGGTGCACATAACAAAGAAGCAGAATATCCTTCACTGATAGTCCTTTTATAGCTTCAATTGTGTGGAACCACAAGTCTCATAATAGCTCAGCAGCAGTTCTGTTATTAACTCAACAGCGGAACCACAGCGGAACCTCAAGTCCCACAATAGCTACTCACTTCTCGATGTAGCTTTTCTGTAATCACACAGGGATCCAGTCTTAGGGCTGCAGGGTCCGGATGCCTTGGACACTAGGGATGTATAGCAGAATCGGTCCCTTGGTTAGGACAGGGGGTGACGGATATCTCCTGGTAAGCTGACTGGGCCGCAGATGTGGTTCAGCTGGAGGATCATCTTCTCCCGTCACACACTGTGGAGCCGGACATTTAGCACTCACTCTGTGCCTCTGTCCCATGCTCTCCAGGATCAGACGCCCACATTTCTGACATGGTGGATTGCAGGCTTCTCTCTCACTGCTCTTAGCTCCACCCTTATTCTCCAACCTGTTCAGCCAATCAATCAGTCTCTTCCTCTGCTGCACCTCCTTCCTTATGATGCAGAGAGGAGCAATGTCCACTGTGATTTGTAGTCCAAGACAGTGCAGCATAAGATTCATCAGTGTCTGCTGCTGTGAATGGCTGTGTAATCCCAGCAATTCCATTGTCTGTACACACAGATCTTACTACAGGTGTTACATTCTCCTCCTGATGAGTCGCTGTAGGCCCTGAAGCATGAAATGACAACTCACCACCTTAAATAGAAACCTGTGGTAAAACATCCTGACTAACACCACAATCAGTAACATGCACTTTACTCCCATGACTTATGGGGACAGAGGGGAAATATGGCCACATACCATTTGAATAGGGGGGTACTAGTCTGGAAAGCTCAGTATTGTGCCCCATCTGGGCATATATTATCCTTATAGGGGGCCTAGTGTCCCATTTGGGATGAGTGTGTATGACAGGGACTACCTCATCGACCTTCAACTCTTGACTTTCAGGCTCAGGTTGCATAACAGTCACCTCTTCTCTTGGTAATTCCACGTCCCCTGAACCAGTACCGACTGGGGACGGCAAGAGATTTGTGGTTGATGCAAATGGATGTCCGGCATTACAGGCAGTAGAAGTTGATTAGGATAGGTTTTGGTGGTCCCTCTTTCATTCTGGGGCTCCCCCACAAGTTTTTGAAATCCTCTGCCTTGGCGAGTTTTCTCGGGAACACACTGAGGGCCGAATTTACAATAGTCCTTAATGTCAGCTCTCATTCCTGGCCAATAGAAACGATCGGCTATGCAACCAATGGTCTTCTTAGCACCCAGGTGCCCATGGTCATCATGCAGCACTCTAGTGACTATCTTCCGAAACAGAGTGGGAAGCACCAATTGTCTACAAACGGCTCCATTTTGACACTTGACCTCCCGATATAACAGTCCATTTCTCACAACTAGGGACTCCAACAGGCGAGTAAGCAAAACAGATTCTGCTGTCTTCAAGTCTTTCCTCTTGGACCTCCACCCCTTTTTCACAGACCATCGAACTACTCCAATAGAAGGATCTTCCTGCTGAGACTTCTCAACCTGTCTCCACATCAGTGGTGACAGAGAGAAAGTATCCACCTTAGCCAACTGGTGGGACAAATGTGCAGAGGGTTCCTTTGAAACTCCAGAAAGCTGTGCACTATCCCATGATGGATGAATCTTGCATCTGATCCGGTGACACATGACTTCGGTCCCAAGGTTAGGTACCTCTTGTTTGGAAGGGGGCTCAGAACAGGACTCCTCATCTCCAGACAACCATTCCTCATGATAGGGGGAAGGCTGGGACTTCTTTAAACCCCAACGTTTTGAGCACTGACAAGCTATTTAATTGGGATTCTCGCAGACAAAGCATCCCTCTTCTTCCACATTTACGATCCAAGGCTGACCGTCACTCATCCATCTTGAGGACTGTTGTCTTTCATTGGCTGATTCAACGATTAATTTTACCCGCTCTACTTCCCTAGCCTGGGCATTTAGAAGTTGGGCAATTTGCTCACTTTGATTCTCAATGATCTTCAGGAGCTGGTCCTCTCAATCACTTGGTGTGGGATTTAAGGCAACAGCAGCTACTCGCTTGCTCGTCTGCTCTCTAGCGGCCATAAGAGCTTCCTCCTGTCACACTTCTTTAAGCAACTTATGGAAGGAATGGGGTATCTGTTCTTTATCACAGTACCTCAGTCATTTATCAATGGGTTCCTGGGTCAGAGCTCCTCGTAGCACTTGATCCAAACGGTACTGGTCAACTTGTTCGGGCCTACTTCCGCCCTTGGATAGTATCCTATGCACTAGCTTATCCAGTCGATTGAGGTAATCTGACATCCTCTCACCAGGGTCCTGGTAAGTAGTGTGAAGTTTATAGAGTAGATCTGTGGCATCATCTGGAGACCCGAAAGCATCTTCTAGGGCGACCATATAGTCGTGATAGGATGCTCATGTCTGGCTTCGCCAAACAGCTTGTACCACTTCCAAAGCAGGGCCTTTCAGACTCTCCACAATCCTCTGTTTCTTTACCGCCTTGGTGCACTGCCATTCTTCTAGATACAGCAGAGCAACATCCCTCCATGTGTCATACCCTTCTTCACCCTCTGGGATGGGAGTGACACCTGAAAAAATTCTCAGATGACGGTAGGCCCCTTCAGGCTGCAATTTGGCAAACTGGGCAACTTACTTCTCCATGGCTGCCACCACCACTTCCACAGTACTGGCAGTTCCTTCAGGCCTGTCGCCATCAGGGGTGGGAGGCGGACATTCACTATGCCTCCCAGGCTGTATGCTTGATTCTGGGGACAATTCCTCTGCTGCAGGCCTCTCAGGCCAGGCGATCTTCCACTTTTATGCATGTTTTAATGGCACAGCCATGACTAATGGGAAGTACTTCTTCTCCAGGATCTTTTCAGTAGTGATCAAGGCTGTTGGTAATTGACTCCCTCCATCACTCCGCCTGTCAACCACTTTAGGCTGAACAACTTCTTGAAGTCATTTCACAACCCGTAGTATCTCTTTATCCGGTGCACCAGTGAGTTCACATACTGTAAAACTGTGTTCTATTACCACGCTCATCTCCCCACACCACATGGACACTTGTGCTTCAGTAAAAATTTTCATAATGGCGGTACCTGTTTTGTTCAATCTCAGCAGTGCCTCCACTATAACACACCTTTAAGCCTCCTCCGTGGGCAGGGTGTTTGGTAGTTCTCACCTCAATATAACGCAGTGCCTCCACCCAAATCTTGCTGGGAATTGTAGTGGGATGCAGGAGGGTCTCCTTCTGCTGCCAGGGGTCGACTCGGGAATCCCCTGTATACACTCCTTTATACACTCGCAAAGAGATGAGGCAGAAAACTTAAGCAGGTTTATTGTGGAGGGAGGTAAACGGTAAATATGGTAAGGGGAATGGCAGGTAATAATGAACAAACAGTATTTACAATTGACACATACAAAGAATTAGTTAAGCCTTTGCAGTTAAACTGAGAAATAGGGATGACACTTTCCCTTTTAGGAGCAACAACACACTCCTAGCTAACACTACTTAACTATTAACGGCTGCAGCCTAGGACAGCAATACAGTTCAGGGTTGGGCCCAGTTGCTGTGGGTTGTTGGAGCTCTTGGTTGGTGCACATAACAAAGAAGCAGAATATCCTTCACTGATAGTTCTTTTATAGCTTCAATTATGTGGAACCACAAGTCTTATAATAGCTCAGCAACAGTTCTTTTATTAACTAAACAGTGGAACCACAAGTCCCACAATAGCTACTCACTTCTCGATGTAACTGTTCTGTAGTCACACAGGGATCCAGTCTTAGGGCTGCAGGGTCCGGATGCCTTGGACACTGGGGATGTATAGCAGAATCGGTCCCTTGGTTAGGACAGGAGCTTATATCACCCCTTTTGGAAGTAAGGAGGTTTTTGAACATTTTGAGATATGTCTTCCTTTGCTGCTCCTCTGCCCTCCCCCACGGTGGTTGATCTCATATACAATCTGATAACGCACCTCGATTCTTCTTCTCATTTCTTCCCTACATCATATTTACTATATTACTGTCAATATTTGGACATTCTATGGGTGTATTATTTCCACACGGTATGGATGCATTTACTGGGCACTGTATGGTTGCATTATTTTGGCACTGTATGGTTGCATTATTTTGCCACTGTACGGTTGCATTTACTGGGCACTGTATGGTTGCATTATTTTGGCACTGTATGGTTGCATTATTTTGGCACTGTATGGTTGCATTTACTGGGCACTGTATGGTTGCATTATTTTGGCACTGTATGGTTGCATTATTTTGGCACTGTATGGTTGCATTTACTGGGCACTGTATGGTTGCATTATTTTGGCACTGTATGGTTGCATTATTTTGGCACTGTATGGTTGCATTATTTTGCCACTGTACGGTTGCATTTACTGGGCACTGTATGGTTGCATTATTTTGGCACTGTATGGTTGCATTATTTTGGCACTGTATGGTTGCATTTACTGGGCACTGTATGGTTGCATTATTTTGGCACTGTATGGTTGCATTATTTTGGCACTGTATGGTTGCATTTACTGGGCACTGTATGGTTGCATTATTTTGGCACTGTATGGTTGCATTATTTTGGCACTGTATGGTTGCATTATTTTGGCACTGTATGGTTGCATTATTTTGGCACTGTAATGTACTCCACTCCATTGAGGGGTCTGGGTTGGGGTTGCTTCATTAAAGGGCACTGCACAGGGCTCCATCCAGCCTCAATACGGCCATTTATCCCATATCTCCAGTGCTGGGATCCTCTAGAGCATTTACATATGTATGACCGATATCCGCCGCTCCTCTTGTAAAGCTGACGTCTTTAGGTTTGCATGCTATTTTTCTAAGTCTCAGTGCTAAAGAAATAGACTGGAGATAAGCGGCAAAGATAACAGATCTTATTTAAATCCTAGTGTGAAGCAGCGGGGGGCCGAGCGGCCTCAGCACAGATTTGCCTGTAGTCCCCTGTGTAATATTTCCATCTCAGTTTTCTTTATTTCAAATATCCAAGATTGATAGGAACAGAAAGGGCCTGAAAGACATAAAGCAAAGAGAGGGACATAGATGCAGCAGAGCTGAAGCGATATTTGTCATTCACCCTTCCCCTCGCACCTTACATGTCCTGAAAACCAATGGGAATTGGCAATGATCTGGATGCCTAAATTAATAAAACTTGTGTGTAAGACTGGGATTTTTGAGATACAGCAGAGTCGAGTTTGTGGTTTGGCACAATACATTGAACAGTGTCTAAAAGGGAACATAATATACTGTACAATTCTCAACGCCCCACAGCAAAGATTAGCGTTCTAACTACAATGGTTATTACTACCCATCATTCATATATAGCGACACCATATTTCCATCAGTCCCTGGTCCCATAAGGGTTTTTTTCCTCTTGTCAATCACTCAATTTTATAATGATCACATCTTCTATTCAGAGCACGTAGTATACCAGGACTTGAAAAGAAAATATATAAAAAGACGTACATTTCTGTGCATACAGTATGTAACAGAGCTGAATGTGTCGCCTGATGTTTCTGAGTCTTGAGATCATTTTCTTATTAAATGCAGGTGCTTTGCCTGTATTCTTATAGAAAATTACAGACTAAACACAGATAAGTTCTACAGGCTGTGCCAAATGACAAACTCAGCTCTGCTACGCCTCCAATAATAGTGTATTATTAAAGGAGTTCAGGATTGTCGGTCGTACCACAAAACATTCAACAAGTTATCATCTATTCTGTTGATTGCTCATCACTTGCTAAATAAATTAAGGCCAATTCTTTAAGGCTGTGTGCCCACTATGCGTTTTTTAAGCGTTTCCGCAGCAGCAATTCCGCCGCAGAAACACTTAAAAAACGCTTGGTAGAAGGTCTGCCGTGTTCCCCAATGATAATCCGCATGTGCTGTGGACATGCTGCGGAAATTTCCGCTGCGGATTATCATTGCGGAAAAATCACTACCAATTATTTTGCGTAAGCGCGGTGTTTTTGCCACCATTGACTTGCATTGAATCGCTTAATATCCGCATAACTACATGTGCACATGCGGATATTAAGCGATTCAATGTGCGGATGGTACCCGGGTCTGGAGAAGATGAGACTCATCCAGACCCGGGTACCATAGTACCTGTAGAAAAAAAGAATTTAAAATAAAAAATAAACATTATACTCACCTTCTGATGGCCCCCGGTCTCCTCTACAGTGCGTCCTGGCTCCCCGGTGGCTCGCGATGGTGTAAAATGACCTTCCATGACGTCATTTAGTCATGTGACAGGTCACGCGACCGCTGACGTCGGCGGTCGTGTGACCTGTCACACGACTAAATGACGTCATGGAAGGTCCTTTTACACCATCGCGAGCTACCGGGGAGACCGGATAAGGAGACCGGGGGCCATCGGAAGGTAAGTAAAATGTTTTTTTTTACCATCTTTATTCTTTTTTTTTTTAACTAACTTGGTCACACTATATGAAATCCATGCCGGTTGCATAGATTTATATAGTGTGACCAAGTTGTCAAGCTCTTTTCCAAGTGATGCTAAAATCGTTTGGAAAGCGCTTGTCAACCCGCATGCGAAATCGCATGTGCAAAACATGTGACAAACGCTTGTCCCTGGCAAAAAAAACGCATGTAAAATCCGCATGCGTTTTCAGGGAGATGCAGAAACGCTCAGGAAAAATCCAGAACATTTCTGCATCGTGGGCACATAGCCTAAGAGTGGATTCAGAAGAAAGGTGTTAGGGAGGGGCCAACATTTTGCTGAATTCAAAAGAGCAAGAAAGAGATTCAATTATAAAAAATAATGTTTACCTGAACTCATTTGTCCCACCACTTAGCCTTGCTTTAGCCTGGTTGTTTTCTTCAATCCGGTCAAAAGAGCAGTCGTCATTGGGCCATCTTCTGACACCCCCATCTTTGGTAACAAAAGGTCACCTGTTGCACTCCATGCGGCATCATGACACATGTTGAGTGATGTCATGACATGAAGGTGCCATGGCGTAGTCAGTTCAGGAGACACCAAAGATTCTGATCACTGAAGATGGCCCATTGCCGACCATCAGTGAAGGCAGTATAGATGAGGACAAATGATCAACATTTATTTTATATGTAAGTTTATTTTCCTCTGGAGCCTTCAGAGATTGTAGAACATAATAATATGCTTACGATTAGCATTGATTTAATGCAAATCTAATTTCCTGGGAAAAGTTGAGCGGACTGTCGTATTTGAATTTTGACAAATTTGCTCATTACTGGCCAACAGGTGACTCCCTCTTGGCTTGGTTATTTATTTTAAGGACTAGTACATACTGTATAGCAAAATTTTTAAGGACAAGTACACACGGTATAGTGAAATTTTTGCCCTGATGAACAGACTTATTCCATCTCAGGAGAACCCCTAGAAGTCAAATTGTAGATGCATTATGGATGCCAAAATGTAAAACTGGCCTGACACTACTCCTCTGATTGACATATTGCACAGTACTTTGTTATAATTGTACCCCCCAGATAACTGAAACTATTTAATTATGTTTCCTATCATTACCATCCTCATCAGTCAGAGACACGAAAAGGAAAGTGATATGAGACGGATCTGCTGTACGTCCTCCAGCTACACGATGTGTCACTCTTATTCCTACTCTTATTCTGTCATCTGGTTCTGCTGAAACAAAGTATCTCTGATGTATCTGTGTACAGGATCTCACCTGCCTGGGGATATTTGTCTCGTGCGTGGTGTCGCGCTGGGAATGGATAGTGCTTAAATTAATAACTGGGACCTTGCAAGCGGCTTCCTGAAAAGCAAAAAATTCACAAACAGACTCAAATACACATATGAGTCTCCACAGCTCTAGTATCACAAAGGGTAGTAACTATTAGGGGTGCAGAGCTTGTGGGTACACGTAGGCTCTCAAGTCTTTAGGGACCCTAAAGTACCCTTTGCTATATCAGAAGATCCAAGACATATGAAACTTGGGGGCTTGGTAACAGGTTTTGTATTGGTTCCCGGAGCTTCACGCTATGTATTACACATTACAGTTGGTGATGAGCGAGTATGTTCTGTTAACCCTTTCAGCGTGCATGCTTGGGTGCTCGCCGAGTATCTTTAGCATGCTCGGGTGTTAGGTTTAAGTCTCTCCGTGTGCATGATTTGCGACTGTTTGACAGCCAGCTTTAATACCTGTGAGGAATGTCTAAGAAACAGGCATTTCTCACATGTATTAAAGCTGTAAAATAGTCGCAAATCATGCACACGGGAGTGAGTCAAACATAACACCCGAGCATGCTGAAGATACTTGGGAAACACCAGAGCATGCTCGTAAATCTCGAGTAACGAGCATGCTTGCTCATCACTAATTACAGTACATCATACTTGAAAAAAAAAAGGGAAAGGAAAAAAGAAAAACCTCTGAAACTTTACCAAAAGAGTCGGCAAATATATAGGATTTGGGTGAAATATTCCAGAAAGCATCCGTTCTGGAAGGTTTCGGGGAGTGAGGCATTGAGGTGAAGGATAATAATGAGCGTATAGTGGATTATAATCAATATGTAGGGGCTGTCTGGATCCATGTATACACATTGGTCTGCATCAGAGCTGTAGACTATTGATGAGCGAATCAGACGATTTCAAATTGCCAGATTTGCTTTAATTTGCCAAGGAAATTCAATTTGTGTCAAATTTATTTGATGCAAACAGAATTGATGGTAAAAGTAATTTATTACGTACTGAGGCCCCTCCAGACCCCAGAGCATAATAAGCAGAGGGGATAAAAAATATTATGCTCACCTCGACCTTTACATGTGCTGGCGCTGTAGTTCTCCGCCCGGTCCTTACTGGTTTGCATACTTCCTCCGACTCCAGTCTTCTCCTCCATCATCAGCTTTCAGTTCATTTTTTGTAATTTGCTTCAGCACGGATTCAGCAAAATGGTGGTCGTTAGCCACCATTTTTCGAAACCATTAAGAGCCATCAAAAGGTTAAAAAATAAAAAAAAATCTTATACTCACCTTATTGCTCTCCTCTCCGATCCCTCTGCTCCTCACCACCACCGGTCCATTCCTCGTCACATCCTCTGATACATGCCGCTTGTGCTGAAATCCCTGGGATTATCATGCTAGGCTGGAACTTCTGGCTCTGATGAGGCATGGGAGGGTTCTCCATATGAGTATGACTCGCCCCCTGGGCCGTGGGGCACTCGGATCCGGGCAGTAGGGGAACGATGGGAGTAGTAGTGGCAACCCGGTTCCATGGCTCAGGGTGGTCAGGCCAGTGGTAGTCCGTTATGTGCTGATGTTTATGTCCGACTACGCCACCCGTGGATTTGCGGTTATTAGGAACCGCCGCTGCATGCAGACCGCAGGGGCTGATGAGGTGTGCAGCTAGGGTAGTGTGACTCCCCACGGGAAGAGTGCAGCCCCAGGGCAGTATAGTGGATGGTGGGAGTGATGGTAGTGAGGGTCCAAGTGCCGGTAGTGCTGGAGACGCGAAGGAGCACACAGACAATAGGTTGCAGTCCAGGGTCTTTACTGAAACAGGTAAACTGACCCATAAACAGTCCCAGCTAGGAGGGGACCTGGATGTCTGAGAGCAACGGGGAAATTGGCCCTGGTCAGGGTGAGGGTGTAGGCCTACCGTGCTTTCTGCGCTCCTTCTGGCTATCTCCTCCTGATAGGGTAACAGCCCACGTTTCCGAGCTTTCCGTGTATTCTCGCCTGTATGGCCTGCGACGTGGGTTCCTTTCTGCTCCCAGCCTTGTATGGCTTTACTGGTCCCTTCGGTTGTGGCAGGGCCTCCAGGCTTCTTAGGCCAAGGAATATACAGTCCCTTGTGGACTGGTTCTCTTCTGGGGGATGTGGAATCCTCCCAGCCTCAGACACCAAAGTCTGGTAAAGTCAGTCTCTTATCTGCCAAGACAGGCTTGCTTCGCCTCTTGTCTCTGGCTTGTGGCTCTCCTCCTGCCACACTTCCTCTTAGGTGCAGTGCAACTGTCTGTCCCTGTTCTGCTCTGGGACAAGTCTCAATGCTGAGACAGGCAATCCAGTTCTCTCTAACCCTGCCCCCAGCACCAGCTTTTATAGGGGCAGCCTGCTCCCCCTACTGACCTGAGACAGGAGACATTGCATGCTAATATTCCCCTGACTAGAGAACCTCCCCCTTGCTCTCAGACACAGCTTTAATTACACTTATGGCATCCAGGCCAGGGTGACACATTCCCTCCTAGTGAAATTTAGTACTCCGGGACTAAACAATAAACAAAGACAATATGCATAACAATAAAACATTAATAGACAGACGACGCACAAATTGAGTTCTTAAGGTCACAGTGTGGCCTGTGACCGGGTGTCCATATCACGAACACAACGGGGAGCCTTAACCAGGTGGGGGTCTGACCTACCCCAAGTCCTTCACAGTCTTAGTTCATTCCTGGGTTAAGCTCCGAACGCAGTCCATACAAGGTCCCGGTTATAAAAAGTCCTTAACCTTGAGTCCTTACGGTAGCTGCAAGAAACTGAAACACGCTATTAATAATCACGCAGGTAACTTGGCAAACATTTCAACATTTTGCAACAGGGTTATTTACAATTTTAGTACACTCTATATTCTCCAGCGAGCGGGTATCTGTCCCTTTGTGCTCCTGGTTGACCTATGTAGCCCACTGTCTGGTGGTGGACCAGCCTGGCTTTCCCCACTAGCGTTAGGGGCACAGCTACCAGCTGGGTGTACAGGTAGGGCAGGCAGCTGTCTGCGGGTCCTTTGGCTTACCGCAGGCATGGCAGGCTCACTGTCAGCAAAGGGTTGACTCTCCTGGGCTGCTGGTACAGGCTCTTCTGCCTCTGGAACCGCTTGCTCCTCTTCACCTTCCGGCTCTGGTGTTGGTTGTTGCTGTGCCGGTTGCAGGAAATGCAGGACGGGTACCACTATAGCATCATTTATGCGAGTCCAGGACTGAGGGAACTCTCCGAGAACGGTGCTGATCATTTCTTCCTTGTCCTCTGCGGGTTCAAGGTCACTCTGATCCTCTTCTGCACTACGGAGTTGCTCGGGGCATCTTTTGAGGTGGTCTCTGGAGACAGTACTAGTGGTTTCTCCTCCGTCCTTGGTGATCACGCACACCTTTGGGTTGTCGTGGTCAGACTGCAGTACGGTGTAGGGTTCCCTTTCCCATTGGTCGTCCAACTTATGTAGCCTTCTCTTCCGCTTCAGGACTTGCTCACCAGGTTCTAGGGGACCAGCAGGGGCGTGTTGGTTGAAGAGTTTTTCTTGCCTCTCTCTCATCTGGGCCAGGCTCTTCTCCACACTCTCCTGTACCTTCTTGTACTGCAGTTGCCTTTCCGTATCCCAGTCCGCATCCGGGGAGGTGTCCTCAGGTATTAGGACTCCCATCTCCAGGTCTACGGGCAGCTTACCTGGTCTAGCTCGCATCAGGTAAGCCGGGGTGCAGTTTGTAGCATTCACCGGGATATTGTTGTATAGGTCTATCAGGTCCGGCAGTTTTTCTGGCCACAGGCTGCGTTCCTCCAGGGGCAACGTCTTCAGGAGATCAATAACTATATTGTTCATCTTCTCACACATCCCGTTGGTTTGTGGGTGGTAAGGCGTTGTCCGAATCTTCTTACAGCCATAGAGGTTGCAGAACTCCTGGAAGATTTCAGCCTCGAACGCTGGACCCTGGTCCGTAAGGACCTGTTCCGGATACCCGTGTGGACGACAGAAGTATTGCTGGAAGGCTCTGGCCGCTGTTTGCGCTGTCAAGTCCTTTACCGGGACCACCACGAGAAAACGGGAATAGTGGTCCACGATTGTCAGGGCATAGATGTACCCTGACCGGCTTGGAGCCAACTTGACGTGGTCTAGAGCTACCAGCTCAAGAGGCTGCGTGGTGACGATGGGCCTCAAGGGTGTCTTCTGGCTGGTGCGGTCCTTCCTCCTTAGGTGACAAGGGCCACAGTCTCTGCACCACTTTTCTACAGCTCCTCTCATGCCGACCCAAAAGAACCTTCCTCTTAGCAGGAACTCCAGTTTCTTCCAACCGAAGTGTCCCGCTCTGTCATGGTAAGCCCCCAGGACCATAGCTGCATCCCGCCTTGGGACCACGACTTGCCAGGTCAGCTCGTGCGTCCGGTGGTTGACAATCCTTCTGCACAACTTGCCTTCGTAGAGGAACAGCTTGCTCTTCTCTTTCCATAGCTGCTTGGCTTCCTCTGGGGCACCTGGATCCAAGCGGGCATCTTCCCGGGTCAGCAGATCTTTCACCAGGTGGATTGCAGGGTCACTATCTTGGGTCTCGGCCCAGCTGTGGTGAGGTAGTGGATTGATCATCACGGTTGTTAGATTCTCCTCCTTCACACGGTGAGAGTGTTGAGCAGCTCCATACCGGTGAAACGCGGGGAGTTCTACCTCCTCCAGCTCTTCTGGGTCTCCGTCACCTTCAGGTAAGTGAGGCATCCTTGATAGGGCGTCCGCGTTGGCATTGGTTTTGCCTGCCCGGTACTTGATCACGAAGTCATAGTTGGAGAGACGGGCCATCCACCGCTGTTCTAGGGCACCCAGTCTTGCATTGTCCAGGTGTGTCAACGGGTTGTTGTCTGTGTACACGGTGAACTTTGCAGAGGCCAGGTAATGCTTGAAGCGTTCCGTCACGGCCCACACCACCGCCAAGAATTCTAGCTTGAAGGAGCTGTAATTCTCCGGGTTCCTCTCGGTGGGTCTCAGCTTCCGGCTGGCGTACGCGATCACCCTTTCTCTGCCCTGTTGGTTTTGGGACAGTACGGCTCCCAGTCCCACATTACTGGCATCTGTGTGGAGAATGAAAGGCTGGCCGTAATCAGGGTAGGCCAGGATCTCATCCCCCGCGAGGGCCATCTTTAGCTGGCGGAAGGACTCCTCTTCCGGTTTATCCCACTTGAAGGGTGGCTTTTGACTTCTGGACTTAGACTGTCCGATCAGGAGGTCCTGCATAGGAGCTGCCATCTTAGTGAACCCTGGGATGAACCTTCGGTAGTAGCCTACCAACCCGAGAATCTGTCTCACCTCTTTGATGTTCGAGGGGCTTGGCCAGCTCTTGATTGCCGTGACCTTGTCAGGGTCGAGGGCCACTCCTTCCGCGCTTACCACGTGCCCTAGGTACTGGACCTTTGGTTTCAGCAGGTGACACTTCGATGGTTTCACCTTCAGGCCATAGCCTGCCAGGGCTTCGAACACCTCGGCCAGGTGCTTTAGATGGTCCTCGTAGGTCTTTGAATAGACGATCACGTCGTCCAGGTAAAGGAGGACCGTCTCGAAGTTTCGGTGCCCTAGACAGCATTCCATCAGCCGCTGGAAGGTCCCTGGTGCGTTGCAGAGCCCGAAGGGCATACAGTTGAACTCACTCAGTCCCATCGGGGTGGTGAAGGCGGTCTTCTCCTTGTCAGCCTCTGCCACAGGAACCTGCCAGTACCCGCTAGTAAGGTCCAAAGTAGAAAAGAAGTTAGCTGATTTTAGTGCGGCTAAAGACTCCTCTATTCTAGGCAGCGGATATGCGTCTTTGTGGGTGATACGGTTGATTTGTCTATAGTCCACGCACATTCTCATGGTGCCGTCTTTCTTTTTGACCAGAACCAAGGGGGCTGCCCAGGGGCTACAGCTGTCTCTAATAACCCCAGCTTCTTTCATCTCTCTTAGCATGCCCTTTGCGTTCTGATAATGTGCAGGGGGTACAGGTCTGTGCCTCTCTTTTATTGGTGGGTGGCTCCCGGTGGGGATGTGGTGTTCTATCCCCTTTACTCTGCCGAAGTCTAGCAGGTGCTTACTAAAGACTCTCTCGTACTCCTGTACCACCCGGTAGACTCCTTGTTTTTGGTGCAGGGGAGTGGAGTCAGCACCCACATGGAGTTTCTGGCACCAGTCCTCCTTTTGTTTCTGGGAGCCATTACCCTCCGCCTGTGGAGATGGAGGCAAGGGTTCCACGGCCCTGATAGCTTGGTGTTCGACAACAAACAGTTTGGCGAGTGTAGCTTACCTGGATAAGTGTACTTCCCTCTCCCCAATGTTGAGGATGCGGACGGGCACCCTCCCATGATGGACATCAACCACCCCCCGGGCTGTCAAAATGGTGGGCCTGCTGTCTGAGTACACGGGTTCTACCATGGCTTGGTAGTCTCTACCTCTCAACCCGATTGCAGTCCGACACCAGATCATCATTTCACTTTTGGGAGGCATGGAAATGGGGAATGGGTCACTCAGTCTTACGCTACCGATCTCACCACCAGACAGTTCTACCTGCTGAGGTCTCATCAGGGCTTTTATCTCCTTGTTGAGGACTCTCTGTTGGCTGGAACTAGCATTCACCGCCACCTGTTGTAGAATTACAATTACCTCTGAAAGACAATTTTCAATTACATTAGTACCCACAGTTATTTTAGGGTGACTTCACGACGGTCAATGTCCACAATAATTACTCCCTGTGCCGGCAGTTCAACTTTACCAATTTTAATGGTCATCTCCTTGAACCCCATCT
The DNA here is from genome assembly GCF_046119375.1 of Phyllobates terribilis. Taxonomy (NCBI): domain Eukaryota; kingdom Metazoa; phylum Chordata; class Amphibia; order Anura; family Dendrobatidae; genus Phyllobates; species Phyllobates terribilis. The sequence goes on along the minus strand of NW_027362764.1, from coordinate 46,378,624 downwards.
GCGGCACGGGTAAGCCATTACTGGCGATGATGCTCAAGTTACTGTCTGGATACCGTGTGATATCAGCATCAGTCCAATACTGCTTAAAAAGTACATAAGGGATAGTGGTTACTTGCAACCCAGTATCCAGCAAGGCGCTCATGTGGATACCGTCCAGCACCACGGGTAAAACCGGGCGCCCCCCAACGTACTTATCACGCCAATTATAAGGGCCTGGTGATCTTATGCCTGGGGGTTGGCCCTCTGCCCCAGGTTGGACCCGTTTAAATTACAGTACCTGGAAATATGTCCGGGCTGGTTGCATCGACGGCAAATGGGCTGTCCATCCTCTGCGTAGCGGTCTGTGGGCCTCCCTCGGAACGACGGGATCCTCCTCTGTCGACGCCACGGGACATCCTCCGGACTTGAAGCCAGCTCGATGGGTCTTGACGGGTCCACTTGTAACGCCTGGACGGTCCTGGTCAACGCCGCGAAGCTCCTGGTCAGCTCCTGGACTTGGTGGTGCAGGTCTTTCGACGGGGCTTGGTTCAGGGCCTGTGCATCAGCGCCGCCTCCTGGTGGTAGGTGAGAGCAGGGCGCCGGGGGTTTATAGCGCCACTGGTTGCAGATTCACGGAGCACCCTTATGGCCCTGTCCTTAAATTGGGCAAAGGTCAGGTCGGGGTTCTGAAAGAACATGAGGCGCAGTTGGGCCCTGTGGGCGCTAGACAGCAGACCTTCTATGAATTGTTCTGTTAGCAGCTTATCCGTTTCCTGCACACTGCCAGGGTCAGTTTGTTGAATAGCCCTCAGGGCTTCCTGCAGATTTAGGGCATAGTCTCTGATGCTGTCCTGTGCCCGCTGCTTACATCCATAGAAACTCATTTTAATCTCAGCGGAGGTACGTGTGTCAAAGGTACCCCGCAGCCGGGCCAGAATACCCTTCACAGTCCTTTTCTCCTCAGTGGGCCATGATTTTACCTCCCTCTGGGCTGCGCCAATTAACTGCCCTGTTAATATGCTGACCTTCTGCTCCTCTGTCAGGGGGTAAACCTGGAACAAACTGTACAGCCTTTCCTTAAAGTCAGTTAGGGCATGGGGCTCCCCTGAGTATTTGGGCAGCCAGGCCGCTCCAGGGATGTAGGGCAGGGAAAAGGGCATCACCGCTGCTGCAGCCGCGTTGGTGGTAGTGGGCGCCTCTGTGTCCGACATCTTCCTCCCCCCTAGTTAAGCGTGGCCTACCTTCCGACGATCCTCTTCTGTAGGCCGCGGCTCCGCTGCTGCTGCTATGGACGAGGACCTGGCGTCGCGTCCTGATGACGTCAGCGTCGCTCTCTCTCCCTTCCAGGACCTTGCGCAGCATCGGTGCGTGGGGCGGAGCTTCGGATCTTGCGCGGTTTTGACGTCCACGCCCCTCTTCTTCCCGCGCGGCGTCCTGAAGATGGCGTCCGATGGCGGGAAACAGCTGCGGATGGCGGGAAGACGGCAGAAGACGGCGGGAAACGGTCCAAGATGGCGTCTGATGGCGGGAATCGGCTCCGGATGGCGGGAAACTACTCCGGACGGCGGGAAACTTCGCCACAGGTAAGCTACAAAAGTCTTTTTCAGGCACGCAGTACCCGGTGGTTGCGGGCACGAAATCCTGCCGACTACGCCAAAGCTGACTCGCCCCCTGGGCCGTGGGGCACTCGGATCCGGGCAGTAGGGGAACGATGGGAGTAGTAGTGGCAACCCCGTTCCGTGGCTCAGGGTGGTCAGGCCAGTGGTAGTCCGTTATGTGCTGATGTTTATGTCCGACTACGCCACCCGTGGATTTGCGGTTATTAGGAACCGCCGCTGCATGCAGACCGCTGGGGCTGATGAGGTGTGCAGCTAGGGTAGTGTGACTCCCCACGGGAAGAGTGCAGCCCCAGGGCAGTATAGTGGATGGTGGGAGTGATGGTAGTGAGGGTCCCAGTGCCGGTAGTGCTGGAGACGCCAAGGAGCACACAGACAATAGGTTGCAGTCCAGGGTCTTTACTGAAACAGGTAAACTGACCCATAAACAGTCCCAGCTAGGAGGGGACCTGGATGTCTGAGAGCAACGGGGAAATTGGCCCTGGTCAGGGTGAGGGTATAGGCCTACCGTGCTTTCTGCGCTCCTTCTGGCTATCTCCTCCTGATAGGGTAACAGCCCACGTTTCCGAGCTTTCCGTGTATTCTCGCCTGTATGGCCTGCGATGTGGGTTCCTTTCTGCTCCCAGCCTTGTACGGCTTTACTGGTCCCTTCGGTTGTGGCAGGGCCTCCAGGCTTCTTAGGCCAAGGAATATACAGTCCCTTGCGGACTGGTTCTCTGCTGGGGGATGTGGAATCCTCCCAGCCTCAGACACCAAAGTCTGGTAAAGTCAGTCTCTTATCTGCCAAGACAGGCTTGCTTCGCCTCTTGTCTCTGGCTTGTGGCTCTCCTCCTGCCACACTTCCTCTTAGGTGCAGTGCAACTGTCTGTCCCTGTTCTGCTCTGGGACAAGTCTCAATGCTGAGACAGGCCATCCAGTTCTCTCTAACCCTGCCCCCAGCACCAGCTTTTATAGGGGCAGCCTGCTCCCCCTACTGGCCTGAGACAGGAGGCATTGCATGCTAATGTTCCCCTGACTAGAGAACCTCCCCCTTGCTCTCAGACACAGCTTTAATTACACTTGTGGCATCCAGGCCAAGGTGACACAAGTACACAAGGGCATTGGGCACATCATTCATGATGTCTTAAACTATCGCTCTTGTGCTGAACCCTACTGGACCTCATCAGAGCTTGAAGTCCAGGCTCAGTGTGAGAAGCCCAGGGACTTCAGCATAAGTGGTGAGGACCAGAAAATGCGACGAGGACCGGACAGATGATGGTGAAGAGCGGAGGAGCCAGAGAGGTGAACGGCAAGGTGAGTATAAGGATTTATATTTTTACATATTACATATTTATTATGCTCTGGCAACTGAAAAAACCCCAGGAGAATAATAAGGGATATTAAATTTGTGGAGAATAACTTCTCTACATAATTGGATTTCTGGGGAAAATCGCCGCAAAAGGTGAATTTGAATCTTGAGTGATTCGCTCATCTCTAGTCTTCACTCTTCGGAACCTTTGGCTTTCACTCTGTCCAAGTGATATCATGATGTGCGTCGCGCTGTACCTTCATGATGTCTCCCCATGATGTCGCTTGAGGCCTAGTAAGTGCCAGAGGTGCCAAAGAGTGAAGCCAGAAAAAAAGTCAGGAGTCAGAAGATGAAGTAAACTAGAGGAGGACTGGGAAGGGAGGGGGGGGCATGCAGCACCAGGACAGGTAAAGGGCGCATTGTACATTGATAATGTACAGTAATTTGAAAACTCCTTACTGGCCTTAAAAAGAATTAACTAAAATGGTGTCCAGCAAGCTAAAATTTTGTTTGAATAAAAATCACATGAAATTTACGTTCTGGCAAACTGAATATTTTATGAAATAAGCCCATTATATTCGCCTCAAATGGCGTCGCTCATCTCTACTGTAGGCACAAAAAGGTTGAATAATTTTTTATCAAGACTATAAACACAGTTGCTTCATTATTTATTGTACATATACTGGAGGAAGAAAGACTCAGTTGCAAAAACATACACACCCTGTCAATTAAAGGGGCTCATTTTTACTTTAATATGAATTTTAAACTATTCTATGTTCTAAATATTTGGCATTGAACCTGACAGAGAAAGAGAGCATACTGCTGCCATGGATCGTCCGGCATAAGCTGAGAATCGCAATAGAGTTGCATATATATATATATATATATATATATATATATATATATATATATATATATATATATCCCATGCTCTGTGGACCTCTTATGATTTATAATGAGGGGTGCATTGAACTCAGCCCCTGGTCTCCTCGATCTCCTTACAAAGCGCGGCAATTCTTTATTCCCATTAAAGTCTGGAATGTCGACGTTCTGTTCCATATTGAGAGATGTTTTCACATTTCCTCTGATTTCCAGGTAAAGGACTCTTGCCGTGAACTATCCTACTTTCAGAGCTTATTAGACAAGGCTATTGTTCGTTAGCCCTCATGGGAATAAAAAAAAAAAAAAAGATATGTGCGGCTTATTTTGCAAATTTTTATGGAAGAGAAGTTGTGAGCGGAGCAATTATAATTTACAAATGTCGGAATCTCTGGTGGAGGTTACAATTGTAGCCACTGGGACAATCTTCACTACTTTTTTTTGGTAAAAATTGGTGCAAATTATTTGACGCCACCTTGTCATTCTTTATGTGCCCCAAATATAATTTGTAACAACCTGTAAATACTGTCGCAATGCTAGTTTAGTTTTAAGACTAGCTCTCCACGGTGAGGGAGAATTGCGGTAAAATTACAATTGACAAAAATCACAAAGTATTGGTTAAATACTGCCGACTGGTCAGACATCGTTTGGCTGCTGATTAATCTTTTACATTATGCTGGGACTTCCTGCTGGAGAAAGGGAGCGAGAGCTGCCTCACAGTCAAGAAAATATATCCATTTGTTGCATTCAATGAAGTTTGTTGCATTCAATGAAGTAATGAGGGCCCTCAAAAATCTCCGTTTGGAGTCAGACACATACGGCAGATAGACTTGGGAGAGGGTGCGCTATATAGAGTGGGCTCAGGAGCTGAAATAGTTTGAATAGCTCCGATCGCTGCTGTTTAACCCCTTAAATGCCACAATCAATCGTTGAGTGAAGCATTTAAGTTGCGCAATTAAGGTGGGGAGCCTGTTCGTGCGCCCATCACTTGCATACCACGTGTAACATACCTGGCGGCGCCCTTGCATGGTGGTCCATCTCCCACTGTGCAAGAGCGCGCACTTGATCTCCAGTCCAGAATGTCTCTCTGGCTTCCCTCCATGCTGTCTGTTTGTGTCTGTTTCTGCTGCTTAAGGGCGGCGCCCGATCACTTCCTGCTTTTTGTACCTGCTGTGGGTCACACCCCTTGTGCGTCCTCAGCCTATTGCTGTCTGTCACCTGGTATATAACCCAGCTGCTCCAATCATCCCCGCCTGAGCATTGTGTTTCATTCAGTGTGTGCTTTCTAGTGTTGAGCCACCCCCGTAGTGTTCGGGTTCGGTTCGGTTCGTCGAACACCGGGATGTTCGAGGAACTGTTCGTCGAACTGTTCGTCGAACACCTTAGAACACCGTCGAACACCGTTAAAACCAATGGCAGGCAAACAAAAACACATAGAAACACATAGAAAACACCTGCAAAGGTGTCCAAAAGCTGACAAACTGCTCAGAAGACACTCTCTTTAAAAAAGCCGGCCGGCAAATTCAGCAGCGGCATACACCGGTACCCGACAATTTAGACAAGAAGGAATAGAGCATCACACATAGATTAGATAGATAGAAACATGTCAGTCACACATATAAGAAGCACAGTGACAGTGTTGGTTACTGCACTTGTCATTTAGTGTAAAGGATTTATTAAAAAAAATATTAGTGTTTTCATGCACCGTCTCTTTAAAAAAGCCGGCCGGCAATTCAGCATCTGTACCCGACAATTTAGAACAGAAAGAATAGAGCTTCACACATAGATTAGATAGATAGAAACATGTCAGTCACATATATAATAAGTACAGTGATAGTGTTGCTTACTGTACTTGTCATTTAGTGTAAAGGATTTATTTAAAAAAATAATAGTGTTTTCATGCACTGTCTCTTTAAAAAAGCCGGCCGGCAATTCAGCAGCGGTACCCGACAATTTAGAACAGAAAGATAGAGCATCACACATAGATTAGATAGATAGAAACATGTCAGTCACATATATATGAAGTACAGTGATAGTGTTGGTTACTGTACTTGTCATTTAGTATTAAAATAAAGGATTTATTATTAAAAAAATTGGCGTGGAGTTCCCCTTAATTTTAGGCTCTAGCGGAGGTTAAGCAGACGGCTGGGGCAGATGTTTGAAGCCTGGGAAGGGGGTAATACCCACGGAGCTTCCCAGGCTGCTAATATCAGCCCCCAGCTGAATACATAGCCTTTACTAGCTATTAAAATGGGGGACCCCCCAAAAAAAATGACGTGGGGTCCCCCCTAATTTAATAGCTAGCAAAGGCTAGGCAGACAGCTGGGGGCTGATATTAATAGCCCAGGAAGGGAGCCATGAATATTGGCCCCCTCCCAGGCTAGAAACACCAGCCGTCAGCCGCCCCAGAAATGGCGCATCCATAGGATGCGCCAATTCTGGCACTTAGCCTCGCTCTTCCACGCTGCCCTGTAGCGGTGGCAGGGGGTAATAGGGCTGGGGTTGATGTCAGCTTATAATGCCAGCTGACATCAAGCCCAGGTTAGTATTGGAGAGGCGTCTATAAGACACCCCCATTACTAACCCCATAGTCAAAGTTAAAAAAAACACAAACACCCAGAATAAAGTCCTTTAATTGAAATAAAGACACAATCCTTTATTGTTCTAAATTAAACCATACTTACCATCACGCCCATTCCAGCTGAAGCCAACGATCTCCTGCAATAAAAGAAAAATAATAAAGCAACCTCATCCTTACCTTTCCATGGTTCCCACGACAGCTTCAGCTCTGCTACATCGAGATGACAGGCTGGACCGCAGCAGAACGCTGCCATCCAGCCTGTCATCCCGCAGACACTGAGAAGCGCAGGCTTGCTTGCGCTGCTCAGCGTCTCTCTGTGACGACATACAGATGAGCCGAGTTCATGTCCAATGAACTCGGCTCACCTCATGCACGTCACTGACAGCGTGGGAAAATTCTCACGCTGAAGCGCTGATTGCAGGAGAATTTTCCCACGCTGTCAGTGACGTGCAGGAGGTGAGCTGAGTTCATTGGACATGAGCTCACCTCATGCACATCACTGACAGCGTGGGAGAATTCTCCTGCACTCAGCACTTCAGCGTGAGAATTTTCCCACGCTGTCAGTGACGTGCATGAGGTGAGCCGAGTTCATTGGACATGACCTCGGCTCATCTGGATGCCGTCACAGCGAGACAGTGAGGAGCGCAAGCATGCCTGCTCTTCTCAGTGTCTGCGGCATGACAGGCTGGATGGCAGCGTTCTGCTGCGGTCCAGCCAGTCATCTCGATGTAGCAGAGCTGAAGCTGTCGTGGGAACCATGGAAAGGTAAGGATGAGGTTGGTTTATTATTTTTCTTTTATTGCAGGAGATCGTTGGCTTCAGCTGGAATGGGTGTGATGGTAAGTATGGTTTAATTTAGAACAATAAAGAATTGTGTCTTTATTTCAATTAAAGGACTTTATTCTGGGTGTTGTGTTTTTTTTAAATACTTTACTAGAAATTCATGGCGGTCATGTCTAATACTGGCGTGACCCCATGAATTTTGGGCTTGGGGCCAGCTGATAATACCAAGCTGGCCCTAACCCCTTTATTACCCAGTGAGCCACCGCACCAGGGCCCTGGATGAGTTGGGTACAGCGCCGGAAGATGGCGCTTCTATGAACGCGCCATTTTCCGGGGTGGCTGCGGACTGCAATTTGTAGCGGGGGGGGGGCCCAGAAAGCTTGGGCCTCCCTGCGCTGCAGATTCCAGCCCCCAGCTGCCTAGTTGTACCTGGCTGGACACAAAAATAGGGCGAAGCCCCACGTACTTTTTTTTTAATTATTTCATGAAATTCATGAAATAATTAAGAAAAAAAGGCCTTCCCTATATTGTTGTGTCCGGCCAGGTACAAATAGGCAGCTGGTGGTTGGGGGCAGCCCGTTCCTGCCTGCTGTACCTGGCTGGACACAAATATAGTGCGAAGCCCCACTTCAATTTTTTTTAATTATTTCATGAAATTCATGAAATAATTAAGAAAAAAAGGGCTTCCCTATATTGATGTGTCCGGCCAGGTACAAATAGGCAGCTGGTGGATGGGGGCAGCCCGTTCCTGCCTGCTGTACCTGGCTGGACACAAATATAGTGCGAAGCCCCACTTCAATTTTTTTAAATTATTTCAGGAAATTCATGAAATAATTTAAAAAAAATTGACGTGGGGCTTCGCGCTATATTTGTGTCCAGCCAGGTACAGCAGGCAGGAACGGGCTGCCCCCAACCACCAGCTGCCTATTTGTACCTGGCCGGACACAACAATATAGGGAAGCCCTTTTTTTTTTAATTATTTCATGAAATAATTAAAAAAAAAAAGACGTGGGGCTTCGCCCTATTTTTGTGTCCAGCCAGGTACAACTAGGCAGCTGGGGGCTGGAATCTGCAGCGCAGGGAGGCCCAAGCTTTCTGGGCCACCCCCGCTGCAAATTGCAGTCCGCAGCCACCCCGGAAAATGGCGCGTTCATAGAAGCGCCATCTTCTGGCGCTGTACCCAACTCATCCAGGGCCCTGATGCGGTGGCTCACTGGGTAATAAAGGGGTTAGGGCCAGCTTGGCATTATCAGCTGGCCCTAAGCCCGAAATTCATGGGGTCACGCCAATATTAGACATGACCACCATGAATTTCTAGTAAAGTATTTAAAAAAAACACAACACCCAGAAAAAAGTCCTTTAATTGAAATAAACACACAATTCTTTATTGTTCTAAATTAAACCATACTTACCATCACGCCCATTCCAGCTGAAGCCAACGATCTCCTGAAATAAAAGAAAAATAATAAAGCAACATCATCCTTACCTTTCCATGGTTCCCAGGACAGCTTCAGCTCTGCTACATCGAGATGACAGGCTGGACCGCAGCAGAACGCTGCCATCCAGCCTGTCATCCCGCAGACACTGAGAAGCGCAGGCTTGCTTGCGCTCCACAGTGTCTCTCTGTGAGGGCATCCAGATGAGCCGAGTTAATGTCCAATGAACTCGGCTCACCTCATGCACGTCACTGACAGCGTGGGAAAATTCTCCTGCACTCAGCGCTTCAGCGTGGGAGAATTCTCACACTGAAGCGCTGAGTGCAGGAGAATTCTCCCACGTTGTCAGTGACGTGCAAGAGGTGAGCTGAGTTCATTGGACATGAGCTCACCTTATGCACGTCACTGACAGCGTGGGAGAATTCTCCTGCACTCACCGCTTCAGCGTGAGAATTTTCCCACGCTGTCAATGACGTGCATGAGGTGAGCCGAGTTCATTGGACATGAACTCGGCTCATCTGGATGTCGTCACAGAGAGACGCTGAGCAGCGCAAGCAAGCCTGCGCTTCTCAGTGTCTGCGGGATGAGAGGCTGGATGGCAGCGTTCTGCTGCGGTCCAGCCTGTCATCTCGATGTAGCAGAGCTGAAGCTGTCGTGGGAACCATGGAAAGGTAAGGATGAGGTTGCTTTATTATTTTTCTTTTATTGCAGGAGATCGTTGGCTTCAGCTGGAATGGGCGTGATGGTAAGTATGGTTTAATTTAGAACAATAAAGGATTGTGTCTTTATTTCAATTAAAGGACTTTATTCTGGGTGTTTGTGTTTTTTTTAACTTTGACTATGGGGTTAGTAATGGGGGTGTCTTATAGACGCCTCTCCATTACTAACCTGGGCTTGATGTCAGCTGGCATTATAAGCTGACATCAACCCCAACCCTATTACCCCCTGCCACCGCACCAGGGCAGCGTGGAAGAGCGAGGCTAAGTGCCAGAATTGGCGCATCCTATGAATGCGCCATTTCTGGGGCGGCTGACGGCTGGTGTTTCTAGCCTGGGAGGGGGCCAATATTCATGGCTCCCTTCCTGGGCTATTAATATCAGCCCCCAGCTGTCTGCCTAGCCTTTGCTAGCTATTAAATTAGGGGGGACCCCACGTCATTTTTTTGGGGGGGTCCCCCATTTTAATAGCTAGTAAAGGCTATGTATTCAGCTGGGGGCTGATATTAGTAGCCTGGGAAGCTCCGTGGGTATTACCCCCTTCCCAGGCTTCAAACATCTGCCCCAGCCGTCTGCTTAACCTCCGCTAGAGCCTAAAATTAAGGGGAACCCCACGCCAATTTTTTTAATAATAAATCCTTTATTTTAATACTAAATGACAAGTACAGTAACCAACACTATCACTGTACTTCATATATATGTGACTGACATGTTTCTATCTATCTAATCTATGTGTGAAGCTCTATTCTGTCTGTTATAAATTGTCGGGTACCGCTGCTGAATTGCCGGCCGGCTTTTTTAAAGAGACGGTGCATGAAAACACTATTATTTTTTTTGATAAATCCTTTACGCTAAATGACAAGTACAGTAAGCAGCACTTTCTCTGTACTTCGTATATATGTGGCTGACATGTTTATATCTATCTAATCTATGTGTGAAGCTCTATTCTTTCGGTTCTAAATTGTCGGGTACCGGTGTATGCCGCTGCTGAATTGCCGGCTTTTCATGTTTCACTGTTGGCACTGTTCCCATCGATTTGGGCAATCACTGTAATGCCACAACCACCATGGCTGTGGCATTACAGTGAGTGGCAGACAATCCCTGCATGATTGGTGCTCTAAATAGTGCCAGACATGCAGGACACGCTTTTGGTGCACGAACAGTTATCGAACATAACCTCGAACAGCCGAATTTTTTGCAAATCGTTCGGGTTCGTCGAACAACTCGAACACCGCCCAAAACAGCTCGAATTTGAGATTGGCGAACAGTTCTAGTCGAACACCGCTCATCTCTAGTGCTTTCACTCTGAAGGTGCCAGGTCCCGTTCTGTGTTCTCTTGCCTGCCTATCCTGGAGGCTGTATTTCCAGGCCTGTCTGAACACGCTCCTAGCCTGTTCCTCCCGCCTTCTAGGGGCCGATTACCTAGACCCGCTCCTGTATCTTGTCTGTCCTGTCTGAACACGCTCCTAGCCTGTTCCTCCTGCCTTCTAGGGGCCGATTACCTAGACCCGCTCCTGTATCTTGTCTGTCCTGTCTGAACACGCTCCTTGCCTGTTTGTCCCGCCTCTCTGGGGGCCGTATTCCCAGACCCGCTCCTGTATCCCGCTGCAGTGTCGGTCTCCTCCATACACTCAGTTCCAGTCTGTACTCTCTCCTATCTTTTACCTGTTTTTTCTCTATGTCCATTCCTTTCCTTTTTCTGCAGAGTCTGAACTCGTACCTAACTCCTGCTTGTTGTCTCTGTACTCCCGTTTGTGAGTTTGTGGTCCACCTGCTACTTCACTGTGGGTATCTGGCTCTGCCTTTCCCTTCCTGTCTGTTCCGTGTGAACAGAGCCCTGTCCGTCCTGCTCTGACTCCTTGCTCACTGCTCTGGCAGTCTCGCTCAGCTCTGACCTTTTGCTCACCGCTCCTGGCGGTCTCGTCCTGCTCTGCTCTTGCTCACCGCTCCAGGCGGTCTCGTCCTGCTCTGCTCTTGCTCACCGCTCCAGGCGGTCTCGTCCTGCTCTGCTCTTGCTCACCGCTCCAGGCGGTCTCGTCCTGCTCTGCTCTTGCTCACCACTCCAGGCGGTCTCGTCCTGCTCTGCTCTTGCTCACCACTCCAGGCGGTCTCGTCCTGCTCTGTTCTTGCTCACCGCTCCAGGCGGTCTCGTCCTGCCCTGCTCTTGCTCACCGCTCCAGGCGGTCTCGTCCTGCCCTGCTCTTGCTCACCGCTCCAGGCGGTCTCGTCCTGCCCTGCTCTTGCTCACCTCTCCAGGCGGTCTCGTCCTGCCCTGCTCTTGCTCACCGCTCCAGGCGGTCTCGTCCTGCCCTGCTCTTGCTCACCACTCCAGGCGGTCTCGTCCTGCTCTGCTCTTGCTCACCACTCCAGGCGGTCTCGTCCTGCTCTGTTCTTGCTCACCGCTCCAGGCGGTCTCGTCCTGCCCTGCTCTTGCTCACCGCTCCAGGCGGTCTCGTCCTGCCCTGCTCTTGCTCACCGCTCCAGGCGGTCTCGTCCTGCCCTGCTCTTGCTCACCTCTCCAGGCGGTCTCGTCCTGCCCTGCTCTTGCTCACCGCTCCAGGCGGCTTTGTCCTGCCCTGCTCTCGCTCACCTCTCTGGGCGGCCTCACTCTGCTGTGTTTGTCCGCCACATCTGTGGTTCTGTTCCAGAGTCCCAGTGTGTACTGGGTCCTAACCCGCCTGTGTTCCTACCTGCTAGTGCCTTCCTGTCTGCACTCTAGCCGTGCTTGCCTGTACCCCCCTGCCTGCATACCCGCCTGCCTGCATACCAGTCGTGCCTGCCTATTCCCACCAGTCTGTGTGCCAGCCTAACCAGTCTGTTCCTGTATTCCCCTGTGTGGGTCAACAGCCGTGTCCAGGGTCTGTCCTGGAGTAGCACCTGGTCCCTCTGCTCGGTTCCTCCTTGGTGCACTGGCGTCGTATGCCGTCGTGCGACCCTGGTCGGATCGGGTGAATACCTAGTTACGCCCCTCCAGGCATTCACTCTCCGGCACGGTCCAGTGGAATCACACGCACACGCCGCTCAGCCCGGGCGGGTGCATTACACCACGCAACACAATTGCAGAGTGCCGCTGGTGTGCTATTTTTCAGTGGTCACACTTACCCTTCAAAAAGTGAAATAAAAAACGATCAAAATGTACATACAAGTACACTGGCAGGAAAATAATCAATGTTATGGCTAGTGATGAGCGAGCATGCTCGTTACTCGAGATTTACGAGCATGCTCGGGTGTTTCCCGAGTATCTTCAGCGTGCTCGGGTGTTATGTTTCAGTCACTCCCGTGTGCATGATTTGCGACTGATTGACAGATTTAATACATGTGAGGAATGCCTGTTTGTTAGGCATTCCTCACATATATTAAAGCTGTCAAACAGTCGCAAATCATACGCAAGGAGTGACTGAAACATAAAACCCGAGCACGCTGAATATACTCGGCGAGCAAACGAGCATGCTCGCCAAAAGAGTTAACAGAACATACTCGATCATCACTAGTTATGGTTTCAGAAAATGGCGGCACAAACTATTATTTTTTTTTAACAAACTTCAACATTTTTTTAAAGCCTCTAAAGTAATTAAAAAATTTGGTATCGGTGTAATCATACTAACCTAAGGAACCATGCCATAAGGTCATTTTTACAACAAAATGAATGGCGTAAAAACTAACAGAAAAAAAAAAATTAACATTTTTTCCTGTGTTTCAGTACACGGTAAAATGAATGGCGTCGTTCAAAACAATAACTCGTCCTGCGAAAAAAAGAAAAAAAAAACCTCCTACAGCTATGTCGACGGAAAAATAAAAAAGTTATGGCTCTTTGGAAGAAGGAAATAAAAATGCTGAAATGACAAAAATGAAAATTGGCTACATAAACTATAAAACTATATTTTCAAGTCACATCCATCATCTCTTCTTCTCTGGAGTGCTGGTGTGCTAAATAGGGGGGATGGGACTCTCAATCTCTAGACGTAGTTTCCCCACAGCAGTAAATGTTTTCATAGAGTCATAGTCCTAGTTCTAACAAACAGTATATTGAAGACTGAAGGATTCCCAACCAATGAAAACACTCCCCAACAGGAAGGAGGTGCTACAGGAGCCAATCAGGAAGCTTCAGTCACTGATAGCTCTATGGTCACGCCCCTGCGGAGCTACAATGTAACCATAATTTAACAGCTTTATTATTTGTTAAAATCCCTTTAAGGTATACCATTACTTTATCAAGTCTCTGTTATTTTTTACCAATTTTTTTGCACTTTTGTGCTTTTTTTTTTTTAATGGCTACAGCTGCAGCAGCTCCTGCTATCAAAATATTGTGTTTCGAAGAATGAAGATATCAGGACTTTGTGTAATAAGATGACAACATTTCAAATATCTGATGGTGATAAAAGCGTGTTTTTTTCCTTCAATTGTATAATGGATTTTCTGACAGTGATCAAATCATGTATTTCAGACTAGGAGGCCCCAGGGCGACGGGAAATATGTCAGAGACTTTGCGGGTTTAACTAGAAATCTAAAAAAAAAAAAAACCTAATGAAACATTCTACAAAAATTCTACTCTATCGAGACTTAAAGTTACACAGATCTTACATTTCATGTCTCAGCCACGGTTATGAGAAGCCATCCATTACTGAAACAGAAGACAGATTTCATTTTTCTCTCTTTTAATTTCTTTTGACACACCTAATTAACCGGATTGGATTTACGGTCTTGTCTTGGCATACATCAGTTTGTATTAACAGGATACTAAATTACAATGAATTAGTGCCACTATCATCATCGGGACAGAAGAGACAGAGGTTCTTTGTGGATAGGAAATCTTGGGTAAAATAATATCCTAGAGCTGTAACATAAGAGACTGATGAGATTAAAGGATGTTGACAAACTGAAAGGGTTTCTTCATCATTGATCACCACGTTAAAGTTCATCTATAGTTTTACTGCAATCTGTATAAATTGTTTAGTGTCACTTTGAAAATGTATTATATTTCTTATCTTGTAATGACCCTGAATTACAGTTTGTATTATACTCCAGAGCTGCACTCACGATTCTGCTGGTACAGTCACTGTGAACATACATTACATTACTGATCCTGAGTTACATCCTGTATTATACGCCAGAGCTGCACTCACTATTCTGCTGGTGCAGTCACTGTGTACATACATTACATTACTGATCCTGAGTTACATCCTGTATTATACTCCAGAGCTGCACTCACTATTCTGCTGGTGCAGTCACTGTGAACATACATTACATTACTGATCCTGTACTGATCCTGAGTTACATCCTGTATTATACTCCAGAGCTGCACTCACGATTCTGCTGGTACAGTCACTGTGAACATACATTACATTACTGATCCTGTACTGATCCTGAGTTACATCCTGTATTATACTCCAGAGCTGCACTCACTATTCTGCTGGTGCAGTCACTGTGTACATACATTACATTACTGATCCTGAGTTACATCCTGTATTATACTCCAGAGCTGCACTCACAATTCTGCTGGTGCAGTCACTGTGTACATACATTACATTACTTATCCTGTACTGATCCTGAGTTACATCCTGTATTATACTCCAGAGCTGCACTCACTATTCTGCTGGTGCAGTCACTGTGTACATACATTACATTACTGATCCTGTACTGATCCTGAGTTACATTCTGTATTATACTCCAGAGCTGCACTCACTATTCTGCTGGTGCAGTCACTGTGTACATATATTACATTACTGATCCTGAGTTACATCCTGTATTATACTCCAGAGCTGCACTCACTATTCTGCTGGTGCAGTCACTGTGTACATACATTACATTACTGATCCTGTACTGATCCTGAGTTACATCCTGTATTATACCCCAGAGCTGTACTCACTATTCTGCTGGTGCAGTCATTGTGTACATACATTACATTACTGATCCTGTACTGATCCTGAGTTACATTCTGTATTGTACTCCAGAGCTGCACTCACTATTCTGCTGGAGCAGTCACTGTGTACATACATTACATTACTGATCCTGAGTTACATCCTGTATTATACCCCAGAGCTGCACTCACTATTCTGCTGGTGCAGTCACTGTGTACATATATTACATTACTGATCCTGAGTTACACCCTGTATTATACTCCAGAGCTGCACTCACTATTCTGCTGGTGCAGTCACTGTGTACATACATTACATTACTTATCCTGTACTGATCCTGAGTTACATCCTGTATTATACTCCAGAGCTGCACTCACTATTCTGCTGGTGCAGTCACTGTGTACATACATTACATTACTTATCCTGTACTGATCCTGAGTTACATCCTGTATTATACTCCAGAGCTGCACTCACTATTCTGCTGGTGCAGTCACTGTGTACATACATTACAGTACTGATCCTGTACTGATCCTGAGTTACATCCTGTATTATACTCCAGAGCTGCACTCACTATTCTGCTGGTGCAGTCACTGTGTACATACATTACAGTACTGATCCTGTACTGATCCTGAGTTACATCCTGTATTATACTCCAGAGCTGCACTCACTATTCTGCTGGAGCAGTCACTGTGTACATACATTACATTACTGATCCTGAGTTACATCCTGTATTATACCCCAGAGCTGCACTCACTATTCTGCTGGTGCAGTCACTGTGTACATATATTACATTACTGATCCTGAGTTACACCCTGTATTATACTCCAGAGCTGCACTCACTATTCTGCTGGTGCAGTCACTGTGTACATACATTACATTACTTATCCTGTACTGATCCTGAGTTACATCCTGTATTATACTCCAGAGCTGCACTCACTATTCTGCTGGTGCAGTCACTGTGTACATACATTACAGTACTGATCCTGTACTGATCCTGAGTTACATCCTGTATTATACTCCAGAGCTGCACTCACTATTCTGCTGGTGCAGTCACTGTGTACATACATTACATTACTTATCCTGTACTGATCCTGAGTTACATCCTGTATTATACTCCAGAGCTGCACTCACTATTCTGCTGGTGCAGTCACTGTGTACATACATTACAGTACTGATCCTGTACTGATCCTGAGTTACATCCTGTATTATACTCCAGAGCTGCACTCACTATTCTGCTGAAGCAGTCACTGTGTACATACATTACATTACTGATCCTGAGTTACATCCTGTATTATACCCCAGAGCTGCACTCACTATTCTGCTGGTGCAGTCACTGTGTACATATATTACATTACTGATCCTGAGTTACACCCTGTATTATACTCCAGAGCTGCACTCACTATTCTGCTGGTGCAGTCACTGTGTACATACATTACATTACTTATCCTGTACTGATCCTGAGTTACATCCTGTATTATACTCCAGAGCTGCACTCACTATTCTGCTGGTGCAGTCACTGTGTACATACATTACATTACTGATCCTGTACTGATCCTGAGTTACATCCTGTATTATACTCCAGAGCTGCACTCACTATTCTGCTGGTGCAGTCACTGTGTACATACATTATATTACTTATCCTGTACTGATCCTGAGTTACATCCTGTATTATACCCCAGAGCTGCACTCACTATTCTGCTGGTGCAGTCACTGTGTACATACATTACATTACTGATCCTGAGTTACATCCTGTATTATACTCCAGAGCTGCACTCACTATTCTGCTGGTGCAGCCACTGTGCATACATATTGCTTTTTCAATCTTATCTTAATTCTGACTTACAACTAGCTGCTACTTGAGACAGTCAACAGTCTAATGAGAGATAAAGACAATTTAATTGGTCTGCTGTTAGTTTTCTGTGTTTTTTTACTATGACCGCCTGATTTTATAATGTAATGTTATATTATAAGTACTATTTATTACTATTTAATACTTCGTGTTATGTATATCGTGTTGTTTTAAATGTTATGCGTCGCTACTTGTTGTCAGCAGCCATATAAAATAACTGGCAACAGGAGAAATTGATAAAGTGTGGCAGAAGCCACATGGAGTGGTGGGGAAACCTGCTGCTCTCAGGAAAGGAAGAAGTGGTCCTGGACCCAGACGCTCAGTGGATGTTAGCGGACAGGGATGGGCCAGAGGTGAGGTGGGATGTAAGGATTGTGGAGACTTAGTGTGTGAGGTGCTAGATGTCTGAGCAGTGGTTAAGATGGGGCATTGTTACCTTGAGGAGCTAGCTTGTCCGTCTGGGGTCAAGTGGACGTAAAACGATGTGACCATGGAGGTATTGGACGGAGACTTGGGAGACATGGTGCGGAGGAACGGAAAAGGAGGCTAGAAAATGACCAGAAGGGGTCTGGCGCTGACAAAGTTGTGCCATGGTGAAGGTGGGCCATGAAATGCCTCTTATGGGTCACCATTACCATCTTAAACAGTGATGGCTGAAATGTTCTTTCAACCTGGGAGGTTTGGGGGCAAAGACTATGAAAAAGACTTAGCCCAGTGAGAAGCCAGTGGTGGTTGAGGGTATTGGATGTAAACCTGGTGGAGGAGGAACCCTGTGTTCCAGTAGAAACAAAAGTAAGGTCCACTTGTCCGGTAGGCTGCCAAAAAGTTGAGGTTCTGGGAAGCATTGGCAGCACCCTGGAAACTTCCCAACTCCTCTGGAAATCCAGTAGATATCCTCTTTTTCTTCAAGGCTCCTAGACAATCAAAGAAAGTTTGAGTTACCTGACTACATAGTAAAAACCTTATATATTAGAAACCCACAAAAACTGCATGGGTAAATCCTTGCTTTTCTTCTTCATGAAGTTTCCCTTTAAGAGACCGGGATGATTCATTGACCACATTAAGATTGATAAATATTACAGTCTAATCATACTGGGCCAAGTTTTTCCATGTAAGATCTGAGGGTATTTGCCAGATTTGAAATCTTAATTTCAACGATTTTCTGTATTGCGCTCCAAGGCTCCGAGTTTACCGCTAGCAGACAAACCCCAAGACACTTTTTGCAGAAGTAGCACATCAATCAAGGCATCAATTATCCCCCTGATTCCTCATAAATCTTTTTCCATAAGTTCAAACAGATAGCAATGAATATCATCTGCTCTTGAAATTAAATTGAGTTCTATTGCTGAGGGACTGTGCGGTATAAGTGATTACATTTTTCTTTTACAATCATTGAGCTCCCATCTTCTGCTTGTAGTGACAGCGGCTCAGTGCCAGGAAGTGACAAATACGTCAAAGTCACATAACATCAGCAAAGGTTAATGAGCATATTAGGAGCCTGAGAAATGACTCCTGTGATTGGCGCTGGGGATAACGCATCAGGCTATGAAACTCCTCATCTTTCTCAGATACTATTAATTTACTGCTATCTACACATCAACTGGCATTCACGTCACATAGGATATCAGTTTCTATGGTGCTTAGAATATTCCTGCAACTTCTGTATACAAATAGTAATAACATTTATATAATACTGCCCTCTATGTACAAGAATATAACTATTATAATACTGCCTCTATGTACAAAAATATAACTACTAGAATACTGCCCCCTAAGTACAAGAATATAACTACTATAATACTGCCCCTATGTACAAGAATATAACTACTATAATACTGCTCCTATGTACAATATTATAACTACAATAATACTGCTCCCTATATACAAGAATATAACTAATATAATACTTCCCCTATGTACAAGAATATAACTACTATAATACTGCTCCTATGTACAATATTATAACTACTATAATACTGCTCCCTATATACAAGAATATAACTAATATAATACTGCTCCTATGTACAAGAATATAACTACTATAATACTGCCCCTATGTACAAGAATATAACTACTATAATACTGCTCCTATGTACAAGAATATAACTACTATAATACTGCTCCTATGTACAAGAATATAACTACTATAATACTGCCTCCTAGCTGTGAGGAGGTGTGTCAGTGGTTCTCCTGATGTCTGGAGCAAGCCAGGGGAGGGGCCTCCCTGGGCGGGTAAGCTCTCCAAGCAAGGCCCAGGCTTCCAGGCCTACACTAGGAGGAAACTCCCAAGCTCTTTCTAATGTGGATGCAAATCCCAAAGCGATCTCTGAGGAGAAGAAAGCTCCGAATGGAAGTAGCAGCAGCAGCAAGAAGAAAGATGAAGTTGTCAAAGTGAGTAAAGTAAAGGAAGAAGGAAAAGCCGTGGTCGTATGTAAGAAGGTGACAGTAAAGCAGTCGGCCAGCCAAGGCAAGCAGAGTGAAGTGCAATTAGGAAAGATCCAGAAGGAATCTACTGCTGGGAAGCTGAATGGAGGAAAGCAGCTTGTTGGCCAGGAGGTGAGGCAGATCCCATCACCAGCCTCAGGTGTGCAGCTCACTCCAAGCCGGCAGAGGAGGACATCTCTGGAGAGACAGACCCTCCAGGAGAACCTGCAGCAGAAGCACGTGGTGACCAGCATGGCGGGCTCTGGACGCACGAGGTCGCAGTCAGGTGGCAGCAGTAAAAGTGCTGTGGAGCCTGGAGCCACGAAACCAACGGTGGTGAAAACCAAGGAGGCATCTAGGTCCAAGCAGCCAGAGAGCTCGCTGAAGGCTGGATCCCAGGAGACTCCATGTGCACCTGGGCCACAGATTGCAGAGGACATCCCAGGACTGGTGGAGAGGTTGCGTGTGTTACAGCAGCAGAAACAGCTAATACAGGTATCAATAGACTGTGTATATAAAGTAAAGGCTGAGGATCACGGGGATCACACCGTGTATGACCGGAGGCTGAACTCAATGGGGGTAGAGCTGGCAAATGTGGTGAAGGACATAGACTGTGTGTTTGAGAGGATGGGGCCCCTGGCAGAGACTTACAGGAACCAGGAACCGTTTAGGTTCAATATGCCGTACTCTGCTGATTCGCAGTCAGACATTGTCCCAGGTGGGCCCCAGAAGCAGGTGCGGCCAGTGCTGCAACCCGCAAGCTTCTTGTTCCAAAAGGGACTGCACCAGGAGCCGCAACAGCCTGCGGCAGGTCCCAAGCAGGAGCATGGAGTGCAGGGTACAACGGTGGTACTACAAGTCCCAGGATGCCCAGCACAGCAGCCGGACAGTGGACATGTGTCATTAGTTTCTGGTGGTGCCCAGCAGGGCTCTCATGCTGGGGATAATCATACTGTATCTGTGGGGTCGGGGGCTGGAGGGAGCACAGAATCTGTGGTGGACATGGCTCAGTATGATAATGACATTGATGTTGATGATAACAATGTGCATGATAATGTCTGTGATTTTCCTCCTTTAATTCCAAGCACACAGGGTCCCCCTGCAGCAGACCCTCACCCTGTTAGTCAGCCCAGTGTGACCCCGCAAGTTCCCCCCAGTAATGCCTGGAGCCGTGGCGCTCCGTCCTTTACCTCTGGCGCTAATTATACCGGCCAGGCGTTTAAACGGAGGAACATCGTGCGCTTCAGGCACAAAGGTGCCAAGGAGGATCTGCCCGACAGGAGGTTTGTGGTCAGGGAGCTCCTGTGCCACCAGATGGCGTTTGCGCCAGTTAACATCTGGGCGGTAATTAATCTACCGGACAGACAGGGATATGATGTCAGCTTTAAGCTCATGTCTGATCTGGACAGATTCTGGGCCAATTTCCCCAAGTTCAGAGACGCTGAGGGCTGGAGTAAGTTCAGCTTTATTCCCATCTCTAAGCCAGATACGGTTACGGTTAATGTCATCTTCTGGAATGAGTCTGTTCCCCCGCAGGACATTGTGGTGTGGCTCCGGAGGCATTGCGACCTCGTCTCTGACCTCACCAGAAGCAGAGATAACGATGGTATCTAAACGGGTGGGTGGAAGGTCCTGGTGAAGCTGCGCCAGTGTAATAACATCACTGCCCACCTACCCAGCTCCTTCTTTATTGGGAGGGAGAAGGGTGTATGTTTCTATCCCGGCCAGCCCCGAAAGTGCTTCAAATGTGGCAAGGCGGGTCACCTGGCGAATACCTGTACAGTGGTGAAGTGCAGCCTGTGCGGGGAAGTCGGCCATGTAGCTGCAGACTGTCAGAACATCAGGTGCAACCTCTGTGGTAAGATCGGCCACCCTCACCGGGACTGTCCAGACGCCTGGCACAACATCTGTAAGGACTTTCCTGATGAGGATTTGGTGGCGGGGGCAGAGATTCTGGAGGAGGAGGCTTTATTGTCAGAGGTCCACCAGGGGTCCACTCAGGTGACACCAGAGCAGTAGTGCTCAGAGGGGGCACAGGGAAGCATGGAGGTCGTCCCTCAGGAGCAGCAGTCACAGGAAGGCGCTACTTCAGTATTACCATCTGTATCTGAAGGAAATAGCAATAATCAGAGTAAAAGGAAGAAAAAGGACAAGACCTCCCGTAAACCTGAGGAGGAGCATGACACTGGCCAGAGTGCCAGGAGGAAGGTCCAGAGTTCTGCAGGAGTAATGGTCGTGTCTAATAGGTTTGATGTTCTGTCTAACGGGGATTTTGAGGATGAACTTAAAAAAATAGACGCAGAGTGTGATAGGGATGTAGAGGACTGTCCCCCACCAAAGCGGAAGCCCTTACCTGTGGGCACTCAGGTAGAGACTGGTATGGAGACCGGTGGTGGACAGGATGACTCCGACTCAGATCTATGAGCCGTCAACCAGACAATGTCCGAACCCAGATAAAATCATGAGAAACTACTAGGAAGAGTCAGAAAAGTGTAAAGTTATGGAAGGACGTGTAACTGTGCTGAAATAAGATGGTTTCTTTTTACAAAGTGTTTATTTTTCATTTTTCCAACCACAGGTGTGGACTCTTTATATTGACTTTATCTGTATGATCTAGAGATGTAACGAATGTATGTACAATTCAAGTGAATCTAGTTTTGTATTACTGCAGGAATTTTGTTAATCTTTTGTATTTGTTTGGTTTTTATAATAAAAATTGCCCCCTATGTACAAGAATATAACTACTATAATACTGCTACTATGTACAATATTATAACTACTATAATACTGCTCCCTATATACAAGAATATAACTAATTTAATACTGCTCCTATGTACAAGAATATAACTACTATAATACTTCCCCGTATGTACAAGAATATATCTACTATAATACTGCTCCTATATGCAAGAATATAACTACTATAATACTGCCACTACGTACAAGAATATAACTACTATAATACTGCCCATATGTACAGGAATATAGCTAGTATAATACTGCCCCCTCTGTACAAGAATATAACTTTTATAATACTGCCCCCTACATACAAGAATATAACTACTATAATACTGCTCCTATGTACAAGAATATAAATACTATACTACTGCCCCATATGTACAAGAATATAACTACTATAATACTGCCCATATGTACAAGAATATATCTAGTGTAATACTGCTCCTATGTACAAGAATATAACTACTAATAATACTGCCCCCTACGTACAAGAATATAACTACTATAATACTGACCCCTATGTACAAGAATATAACTACTATAATACTGCTCCTATGTACAAGAATATAACTTCTATAATACTCCCTTCTAGGTACAGGAATATAACTACTATAATACTGCCACTATGTACAAGAATATAGCTACTATAAAACTGCCACTATGTACAAGTATATAATGACTATAATACTGCCACTATTTACAAGAATATAACTAATATAATACTTCCCCTATGTACAAGAACATAACTACTATAATACTACCCCCTCTGTACAAGAATATAACTACTATTATACGGCTCCTATGTACAAGAATATAAATACTATACTACTGCCCCCTATGTATAAGAATATAACTACTATTATACTGCTCCTATGTTCAAGAATATAACTACTATAGTACTGACCATATGGAAAAGAATATAACTAGTATAATACTGCTCCTATGTACAAGAATATAACTACTATAATACTGTTCCTATGTACAAGAATATAACTACTATAATACTGCCCCATATGTACAAGAATATAACTACTATAATACTGCCACTATGTACAAGAATATAACTACTATAATCCTGCTCCTATGTACAAGAATATAATTACTATAATACTGCCACCTATGTACAAGAATATACCTACTAAATACTCCCTTCTCTGTACAGGAATATAACTACTATAATACTGCCACTATGTACAAGAATATAACTACAATAATACTGCTCCTATGTACAAGAATATAACTACCATAAAATTGCCAGTATGTACAAGTATATAACTACTATAATACTGCTACTATGTACAAGAATATAACTAATATAATACTGCCCCTATGTACAAGAATATAACTACTATAATACTGCTACTATGTACAAGAATATAACTACTATATTACTGCCACTATGTACAAGAATATAACTACAACAATATTGTCTTTTATGTTCAAAAATATAACTACTATAATACTGCCCCATATGTACAAGAATATAACTGCTATAATACTGCCACTATGTACAAGAATATAACTACTATAATCCTGCTCCTATGTACAAGAATATAATTACTATAATACTGCCACCTATGTACAAGAATATACCTACTAAATACTCCCTTCTCTGTACAGGAATATAACTACTATAATACTGCCATTATGTACAAGAATATAACCACAATAATACTGCTCCTATGTACAAGAATATATCTACCATAATACTGCCAGTATGTACAAGTATATAACTACTATAATACTGCTACTATGTACAAGAATATAACTAATATAATACTGCCACTATGTACAAGAATATAACTACTATAATACTGCCAGTATGTACAAGTATATAACTACTATAATACTGCTACTATGTACAAGAATATAACTAATATAATACTGCCACTATGTACAAGAATATAACTACAACAATATTGCCTTTTATGTTCAAAAATATAACTACTATAATACTGCCCCTATGTACAAGAATATAACTACTATAATACTGCTCCCTCTGTACAAGAATATAACTACTATAATACAGCCTGCTCTGTACAAGAATATAAATACTATACTATTGCCCCTATGTATAAGAATATAGCTACTATAATACTGCCAATATGTACAAGAATATAACTACTATAATACTGCTCCTTTGTACAAGAATATAGCTACTATAATACTGCTCCTATGTACAAGAATATAACTACTATAATACTGCTCCTATGTACAAGAATATAACTACTATAATACTGCTCCTATGTACAAGAATATAACTACTATAATACTGCCTTTTATTTTGAAGAATATAACTACTATAATACTGCCCCCATGAATAAGAATAAAACTACTATAATACAGCCCCCTATGTACAAGAATATAACTACTATAATACTGCCCCCAAGCTGTGAGGTTGTGTTTTGTATCTCTCCTCATGTCTGGAGCAAGCCCAGGGCGGGGCCCCCTTTGGCGGGGAAGCTCCCCAGGCAAGGCCCAGTCTTCTCGGCCTACACTGGGACAAGGCTCCCAGGTTACTTCCAATGGGAATAATACACCCAGAGTCACTGTGAGACCTGTGACTGCAGCACAAAGCTCCAGTAAGAAAGAAGGAGATAAAGAATCTGTGTGTAAAGTTTTGGGAGGAAAACCAGCTCCAAGTGCAGCAAAGAAGCCAGAAGTGAGTAACGAAATGCAGCAAAGTGTGAAGCTTTGTAATCCACCCAGTGGAAGTCCAGTCCGTGCACAGCCCCAGCCGGCAGCTCAGCCTCCATCACCATCAGGTGTGCAGCTCAGCTCTCCAGTCAGTGCACAGCCCCAGCCGGCAGCTCAGCCACCATCAGCATCAGGTGTGCAGCTCAGCTCTCCACTCAGTGCACAGCCCCAGCCGGCAGCTCAGCCGCCATCCCCATTAGGTGTGGAGCTCAGCTCTCCAGTCAGTGCACAGCCCCAGCCGGCAGCTCAGCCGTCATCACCATCAGGTGTGCAGCTCAGCTCTGCAGTCTGCAGACAGAGACGGATATCTCTGGAGAAACAAACCCACCAGGAAAATCTCCAGCAGCAGCATGTGGTGTCCGGCATGGTGAATTCAGGTCGCACGAGGTCGCAGTCTGGTGTCAGCGGTAAACTTGCCGCAGTGCCTGAATCCAGCAAGGAAGCCACAAAAACATCTGTGGTGGAGGCAAGTGACAAGTCAGTATTCAGAGTCACTGACCCTGTGGCCAAGCCTAAATCTGTGGAGACGCAGCATGGTCAGGAAGATGGGTGAGTTGCAGCAGCACAAACAACTGCTGCAAATGCAGATAGACTTTATCTATAATCTAAAAGCAACTAACACTGAGAGTAACGTTGTTTGTGACATGAAACTGAACTCACTTGGTGTAGAGCTGGCGAGTGTGGTGCAGGACATGGACAGTGTGCTGGACAGCATGGGGCCCCTGAAGGAGACCTACGCAAACCGCGCACGATTTGCCTCCTATAAGCAGGACTGTGCTGCGGAGTCCAGAACCCCTTATGTGAAGTCAGAGACTGCACAGGACGAGCCCCCCCAGCTGCAGGCACAACCGGTGTTACAGGCTGCCCGCTTTTGTTTCCAGGTCGGAAAAACACTGCATCAGCAGGAACAGCAGGCAGCTGAGTGTGAACGGGAGTGTACGCCTCAGATTCCAGCAGAGGCACCACAAGTCCTAGAGTGCCCCACACAGGAGCAGTACATTGAATGTGAGACTGTTTGTGCTGATGAGGCTGAGGCCCAGACTGGCGATAATGATGCTGTGCCTAAGGGGTCGGGGGCTGGAGGAGATTCACAGTCTGTGATGGACGTTGCGCTGTCTGATGATAATAATGCTGTTCATGATAAAGTGCATGATATGGGTGATAGTCCCCCTTTACCATCTAGTGCACAAGGTGTGACAGCCCCCACTGCTGCAGACCCTATCCCTGTTAGCCAGCCCAGTGTGACCCGGCAGGTGCCCCCCAGGAATGCCTGGAGCCGTGGCGCTCCGTCCTTCACCTCCGGCACAAGGTATACGGGCCAGACATTTAGGCGCATAAAGGTAGTGCGTTTTAAGTACTTAGGTACCAAGGAGGATCTACCACAGCGCAGGTATGTGGTGAGAGAGCTACTATGCCTCCAGACGGGGTTTGTGCTGAATGAAATCCTGGCGGTATCTAATCTGCAGGACAGGCTGGACTATGATGTCAGCTTTAAGCTCATGCCTGACGTGGATAGATTCTGGGCCAATTACCCCAAGTTCAGAGACACTGAGGGCTGGAATAAGTTTATATTGGTTCCCATTTCCAGGCCAGATACCATCACTGTGAATATCACCTTCTGGAATGAGGCCGTTCCCCCACAGGACATCCAGGTGTGGCTCCAGAGACATTGTGACCTTGTCTCCGGACTCACCAAGATCAGAGATGAGGATGGTATCTGGACAACGGGGTGGAAGGTCCTGGTGAAGCTGCGGCAGTGTAATAACATCACTGCCCACCTACCCAACTCCTTCTTCATTGGGAGGGAGAAGGGGGCATGTTACTATCCCGGGCAGCCCAGAAAGTGTTTTAAATGTGGTAAAACAGGTCATCTGGCTAATGCCTGTACTGTAGTAAAGTGCAGCCTGTGTGGGGTAACCGGCCATGTCGCTGCAGACTGCCGGGACGTTAGGTGCAACCTCTGTGGTAAGATGGGTCACCCTCACAGGGACTGTCCAGACGCCTGGCACAATATCTGCAAAGACTTCCCTGATGAGGATGTGATGGCAGGGGCAGAGGCTCAGGAGGTGGTGGCAGGGGCAGAGGCTCAGGAGGTGGTGGCAGGGGCAGAGGCTCAGGAAGTGGTGGCAGGGGCAGAGGCTCAGGAGGTGGTGGCAGGGGCAGAGGCTCAGGAGGTGGTGGCAGGGGCAGAGGCTCAGGAAGTGGTGGCAAGGGTGCAGGAGGAGGAGGATTTAACTTCAGCAGAGATACTGAACAGCTCAGGTGCCCGCCAGGAGTCCACCCATGTAACACCGGAGCAGCGGGGTACAGAGGGTGCAGAGGGGAACATGGAGGTCGTGCCTCAGGTAGCCCCCCCCTTCAGCATCAATGTCTGTATCTGATGACTGGAGCGTTAATAATAATAAAAGGAAGAAAAAGAACATGTCCTCCCGTAAACCTGAGGCAGAATATGATTCTGGTCAGAGTGCAAGTAAGAAGGTCCAGAGTTCTGCAGATGTGATGATCGTATCCAACAAATATGGAGTTTTATCTGAGTATAATGATGATGACTATGAGAAAGAGTTGAGGAAAGTTGATGATGAGTGTGACAGGGACACACAGGACCATCCCCCCGCCAAATCGGAAGCCTTTAACTGTGGACCCTCAGGTAGAGTCTGACATGGACACCGGTGGTGGACAGAACATCTCTGATTCATAATGATGGCTGTTACTCTGCTCCTTCTATATTGTGTTGTGATGGCAGGATTCTCATTAACACTGACATCGAGTAACGTGAATAGAATTAAGTTGAGGAGAACGAGACACGTGGTGTATGAACATCTCAGATACCTGGACACAGATGTCATCTTCCTGCAGGAGACACGACTGACATCTCTGGGGCTTATGAGAGAGGCTGAGATGACCAGGGATGGCAAGGTCCTACATAACATCATAATGCAGGCAGGACTGACTGACGTTTTCACACAGGGAGGTCGTCAGCCAAAATTCACGTATTCTTGTTACAACAGGAGCAGTAGGATAGATTTTGTTTTGTGAGTCCTACTGAGGCTGTCAGCGCCCTGAGTGAGAAGGTCGTCCCTTACTCTGATCACCTCGCCTTGTGCTTCTGTCTGGGGACCTCTAACCGTCCGGACATTGGTAGAGGGTTGTGGAAGCTTAATTCCAGTCTCCTAGATGATGCCTATGTCCAGAGTCATGTCCACTCCCTTATTCAGGTCCATCTAGACAGGGTTGATTTTTATGACAACGTGGCCGACTGGTGGAAGGACGTCAAGGAGGATATCAGATCCCTCTTAAAGAGACTGTCAGTTAATAAAGGGAGGAACAAGTACAGCCAGTACCTAAAGCTGCGTAAAGAAATGGAGTCACTGTATTCGGCAGGAGGGGATGACAAAGTGAAGATCGACCGGCTGAAATCTGAGATAAGGCAATTTCAGTACAGCAGGTATACCTCCCTGGTTCTGGAACAGAATTATGGATCCTTAGGGGCACCTGATCCCTTTGAGAATTGCAGGGAGAGGGTGGCCAAAAAACTGGTCCCAGGTCTCAATGACTCCCAGGATGTATTGCAGGATTCACGGGAGGGTATCCTGGTGGTGGTGAGATCTTACTATGCTGACTTGTTTCAGAGGAAAGTTTTGGATAAAGATAAGATGGCTCAATTCTTGGAGGCAACTCCAGTGCCTGATACTAATGATCTGGACTTTTCTCCTTTGACAGCAGAATTAACGGTGGAGGAAGTTAAGGCGGCTATTGATAAATTATATATGAAGAAGGCACCATGTCCAGATGGTATAACAGCAGAATTTTATAAGGAATTCAGAGACCTCAAGGCTTCAATCCTCGTGGATGTGTATAGGAATTGTCTACAAAATCACCTGATGCCTCCATCCATGAGAGTGTCCTATTTAATTCTGCTGTCTAAGGGTAAAGAGCCAAGTGACATCAAGAACTGGAGGCCGATTGCCCTCTTGAATGTAGACAGGAAGATTCTGGCAAAGATCCTCTTTTCTAGGGAAGTTTTTTTTTGTCCTCAACACTGTTGGCAGGCTTTCAGTTTGGCACAGTAATAGGGCGGAACATCTCTGGAGCAGTCATCTCGATACGGGAGATGTTTGAGAGATGTAAAGCTCTGCGATGTGGGAGATATGTTGTCAGTCTGGACCAGGCTAAAGCCTTTGACAGGGTTGATCATGACTATTTGTGGGACACTTTGTCAAAGTACAGTATTCCGGGACAATTTGTGGATTGGCTCAAGACATTGTACAGAGAGGCGGCGAGCTTTCCTCTGATTAATGGTTGGCAGGGTGACACTTTTGGAGTTGGGGTGGGGGTGATACAGGGCTGCCCACTGAGTCCAGTCCTGTATGTTTTCGCCATAGACCTATTTCTGAGGTCACTGCAGGAGTGTGATTTTCAGGGGGTGTCGGTCCCTCACTGCCTGCCTCTGAATGTTGTTGCCTATGCTGATGATGTGACGTTGGTGATCTCCAATCCTCAAGAGGTGCAGATGTCATCTGCAGCCATCAGAAGCTAGTCAGGCCTCCGGGTCTCTGGTCAACCTTGAGAAGAGTCAAGCTCTGTGGATGTTAGACACTGATCCCGGGTTTGATCTGCCACAGTTTGCTAAAGCCTCCACCCATATTAAGATCCTGGGGGTTAAATTCGGGAGGGATGATAATGCCAAGCTAAATTGGAAAGAGAAATTGGAAACTGGAAATGCAAAGGTTCAGTGATGGAAGAACTGGAGGCTGACCTACAGAGAAAGGGTCTCTATGTTGAAGACCTACCTGGTCTCCATCTTCTTGTATGTCTCTGTTATTTTCCCTTTGCCAGAGACTTTCTCAGTGAGGCTTTTCAGCTTGTTCTTCCAGCTCCTTGTGGGGGAATAGGTTGAACCTAATAAAGAGGGGAGTAACATACCTACGGCGGAGAGATGGTGGGCTGGATATGTTAAATCCAAGGGTTTTCTTTGACTCTCTGTTTCTAAAAGTGAATTTTGGGAACATGGACTCAAACAGTAGCTCCCTGTGGGTGAATAGTATCAAGTACTGGATATTGCCTTTTGCAGAGTCTTGGGTGCGAGGCGGCAGTCTCAAGAGGAGGAGATGGACAGGTGACCACCTCCCCCAGTATCTGGACTACGGCCTGAAGTGTGTCAGGAAGTGGGGACTGGAGAGGTCTTATATTGAGAGCAATACGAGAAGAGGCCTACATGCTCGTGTATGTGGGACGTTTTTCTTTTCTCCACTGGCCCTGAGAGATTGTGTCACCACCACCCTGAAGGAAAGTCTCAGGTTCCTAAATGGGAAACGACTTCCTCCCAAACTGTTTGACATCTCTTGGCGTTCACTACATAGTCGGCTCTTTGTCAGAGGGAACTTGAAACATCTGAGTGTCTCTGATCGGAATTGTCCCCTTGGTTGTCAGCAGGAGGAGACTATGGAGCACTTTATCTGTGATTGCTGGGGAGGGAGGAAGATCTGGGAAGAGGTGTCAGCTAATCTAAAAATCCCCAGACTTCTCACCCTAAAGTATCCTGACAATCTATGGTGTCCCATCCACTGTCAGTAACATCGACAGAGAGACCATGTACATTATAATCAGTGTCATAAAATACTATCACTGGCACATGAGAACCTGGGTGTCACTGCACAATGAGCCGTTTGATCACACCGCTGCAGCCAATCAGGTGATGTCAGACCTCCGGTGGATAAAATCACTAGAAGTTGGAAGGAGTCAGAAAAACATAAAGTTATGGAGCAACACAAAATTCAGTTAGGAAATATGATGATATATATATATTTTTTCTTCTCCTTTCCAGCAGGTGTGGACTCTTTAATTTATTTAAGTATATGATCTGATTATTTTAATGTTTTTGTATATACAACCTACGTGATTTGTGTTTTGTAATACTGAATGATTTTTGTTTATTATAATTGTATTTATGTTTGTTTTTATAATAAAAATTGCCCCCTATGTACAAGAATATAACTGCTATAATAGTGCCTCCTATGTACAAGAATATAACTGCTATAATACTGCTCCTATGTACAAGAATATAACTACTAGAATACTGCCCCCTATGTACAAGAATATAACTACTATAATACTGCCCCTATGTACAAGAATATAACTACTATAATACTGCCCCCTATGTACAAGAATATAACTACTATAATACTGCCCCCTATGTACAGGAATATAACTACTATAATACTGCTGCTATGTGCAAGAATATAACTACTATAATACTGCCCTCTATGTACAAGAATATAACTACTATAATACCGCCCCTATGTACAAGAATATAACTACTATAATACCCGCCCTCTATGTACAAGAATATAACTACTATAATACTGCCCCCTATGTACAGGAATATAACTACTATAATACTACCGCTATGTACAAAAATATAACTATTATAATACTCCTCCTATGTACAATAATATAACTATCATAATACTGCCCCCTATGTACAGGAATATAACTACTATAATACTGCCGCTATGTACAAGAATATAACTATTATAATACTCCTCCTATGTACAAGAATATAACTACTATAATACTGCCCCTATGTACAAGAATATAACTACTATAATACTGCCACTGTGTACAAGAATATAACTACTATAATACTGCTCCTATGTACAAGAATATAACTACTATAATACTGCCCCCTATGTACAAGAATATAACTACTATAATACCGCCCCTATGTACAAGAATATAACTACTATAATACTGCTCCTATGTACAAGAATATAACTACTATAATACTGCCCCCTATATACAAGAATATAACTACTATAATACTGCCCCTATGTACAAGAATATAACTACTATAGTACTGTCCCCTATGTATAAGAATATAACTACTATAATACTACTATAATACTGCCCCTATGTACAAGAATATAAATATTATAATATTGCTCCTATGTTAATAATATAACTATTATAATACTGCTCCTATGTACAAGAATATAACTACTATAATATTGCTCCTATGTACAAGAATATAAATATTATAATACTGCTCCTTTGTACAAGAATATAACTACTATAATACTGCCCCCTATATACAAGAATATAACTACTATAATACTGCCCCTATGTACAAGAATATAACTACTATAATACTGTCCCCTATGTACAAGAATATAACTACTATAATACTGCTCTTATGTACAAGAATATAACTACTATAATACTGCTCCTATGTACAAGAATATATGTTAAAAATCAGCACCAAATAAAAAGTACCCTTTATATTCAGGGGAGAGGCAGGACTAAATTAAGAGCAACAAAACAAGCAATTTCAGCCTGGTGACGTGTCCTCTTCAGGAAGGGTGTCTCCTAATGCATTTATTAGTAGTGTTGAGCCACCCCCCTAGTGTTCGGGTTCGGTTCTGTTCATCGAACACCGGTATGTTCATCGAATGGTTCGTCGAACACCGTCGAACACGGTCGAACAGCGTCGAACACCGTTAAAACCAATGGCAGGCAAACAAAAACACATAGAAACATATAGAAAGCACATAGAAAACACCTTCAAAGGTGTGCAAAATCTGACAAACTGCTCAGAATAGAATAGAATAGAGCATTAGTGTTTTCATGCACCCGTCTCTTTAAAAAAGCCGGCGGCAATTCATCAGCGGCATACATCGGTACCCGACAATTTAGAACAGAAAGAATAGAGCATCACACATAGATTAGATAGAAAAATGTCAGTCACATATATAAGAAGTACAGTGACAGTGTTGGTTACTGTACTTGTCATTTAGTGTAAAGGATTTATTAAAAAAAATAATAATGTTTTCATGCACCGTCTCTTTAAAAAAGCCGGCCGGCAATTCAGCATCGGTACCCGACAATTTATAACAGAAAGAATAGAGCATCACACATAGATTAGATAGATAGAAACATGTCAGTCACATATATAAGAAGTACAGTGATAGTGTTGTTTACTGTTCTTGTCATTTAGTGTTAGAATAAAGGATTTATTAAAAAAAAAATTGGCGTGGGGTTCCCCGTAATTTCCCCGTAATTTTAGTCTCTAGCGGAGGTTAAGCAGACGGCTGGGGCAGATGTTTGAAGCCTGGGAAGGGGGTAATACCCACGGAGCTTCCCAGGCTACTAATATCAGCCCCCAGCTGAATACCTAGCCTTTACTAGCTATTAAAATGGGGGACCCCCCAAAAAAATGATGTGGGGTCCCCCCTATTTTAATAGCTAGCAAAGGCTAGGCAGACAGCTGGGGGCTGATAATAATAGCCCAGGAAGGGGCCCCCTCCCAGGCTAGAAACACCAGCCGTCAGCCAGTTCTGGCACTTAGCCTCGCTCTTCCCACTGCCCTGTAGCGGTGGCAGTGGGGTAATAGGGTTGGGGTTGATGTCAGCTTATAATGCCAGCTGACATCAAGCCCAGGTTAGTAATGGAGAGGCGTCTATAAGACACCCCCATTACTAACCCCATAGTCAAAGTTAAAAAAAACACAAACACCCAGAATAAAGTCCTTTAATTGAAAGAAAGACACAATTCTTTAATGTTCTAAATTAAACCATA
Source organism: Phyllobates terribilis (assembly GCF_046119375.1). Classification (NCBI taxonomy): domain Eukaryota; kingdom Metazoa; phylum Chordata; class Amphibia; order Anura; family Dendrobatidae; genus Phyllobates; species Phyllobates terribilis. The sequence goes on along the minus strand of NW_027362764.1, from coordinate 46,345,208 downwards.
CTTACCACCACGCCCATTCCAGCTGAAGCCAACGATCTCCTGCAATAAAAGAAAAATAATAAACCAACCTTATCCTTACCTTTCCATGGTTCCCAGGACAGCTTCAGCTCTGCTACATTCACATGACAGGCTGGATCGCAGCCAAAGCTGCCATCCAGCTTGCCATGCCGCAGACACTGAAAAGCGCAGGCATGCTTGCGCTCCTCAGTGTCTGGCTGTGACGGCATCCAGATGAGCCGAGTTCATGTCTAATGAACTCAACTCACCTCATTCACGTCACTGACAGCGTGGGAAAATTCTCCTGCACTCAAGGCATTTTAACACTAAATGACAAGTACAGTAATCAACACTGTCACTGTACTTATTATATATGTGACTGACATGTTTCTATCTATCTAATCTATGTGTGATGCTCTATTCTTTCTGTTGTAAATTGTCAGTACCGATGCTGAATTGCTGGCCGGCTTTTTTAAAGAGACGGTGCATGAAACACTATTATTTTTTTTAATAAATCCTTTAACACTAAATGACAAGTACAGTAAGCAACACTGTCACTGTACTTATTATATATGTGACTGACATGTTTCTATCTATCTAATCTATGTGTGATGCTCTATTCTTTCTGTTCTAAATTGTCGGGTACCGGTGTATGCCGCTGCTGAATTGCCGGCTTTTCATGTTTCACTGTGAGCACTGTTCCCATCGATTTGGGCAACCACTGTAATGCCACAACCACCATGGCTGTGGCATTACAGTGAGTGGCAGACAATCCCTGCAAGATGTGAAAAAATCCAGTTACGCTTTTGGTGCACGAACAGTTATCGAACATAACCTCGAACAGCCGAATTTTTTGCAAATCGTTCACGTTCGTCGAACGGCTCGAACACCGCCCAAAACAGCTCGAATTTGAGATTGGTGAACAGTTCGAGTCGAACAACTCTCATCTCTATTTATTAGTTGGCAGTGCTGATTTGTTATTGATGTAACAAACTGATTTCACAGCGCGTTACCTATATGGATCCACAGAACATAAAACTCTATAGGATTCAGGCAGAGGTTCAGCTTTGCATGTGGCCGGCTTGTTTATCAGGAAAGCAAAACGGTATTACATCATAAATGTCTCAATCCATGTACAGTTTTCATGGACAGCTAATTACTAAATCAGGTAGAAAATGAAAGTCAGATCTAATCACTTAATTGATTTCAGCGAGACAGGTTCACGTCCATTTATATTTTCAGTCTGAATGGCTGGGATAGGAAAAATGACATATTGTAAATTAATCTGATTAGATATGCTAAATCAAGTAATAAGAGGAACATTTACAATTAAATTGTAAAAGAAGAAATTAGAGGAATATATGCTTGGTGGATAGAGCGATAGATAGAAGATATATAGAAGATAGATAGATAGATAGATAGATAGATAGATAGATAGATAGATAGATAGATAGATAGATAATCATTTTTATTTATATAGCGCCAACATATTCCACAACACTTTACATTTAAGTAGTGACATGTACAGACAAAAAAAACAATATCATGTAACACATGTAGATAATAGATAATAACTAGATGATGATAGATAATAGAGAGATAGATAACAGACAGATAATAGATAGATAATAGATAGATAATAGATAGATAATAGATAGATAGATGATAGATAATAGATAGATAATAGATAGATATATAACAGACTGATAGATAATAGATAGATAATAGATAGATAGATGATAGATAGATGATAGATAATAGATAGATAATAGATAGATAGATAGATAGATAATGGATAGATAATAGATAGATGATAGATAGATAGATAGATAATAGATAGATAGATAATGGATAGATAATAGATAGATAGATAATAGATATAATAGATAATAGATAGATGATAGATAGATAATAGATGATAGATAGATAATAGATGATAGATAATAGATAGATAATAGATAGATAATAGATAGATGATAGATAATAGATAGATAATAGATAGATGCTAGATAATAGATAGATGATAGATAGATAATATATAGATGATAAATAGATAGATGATAGATAGATGATAGATGGATGATAGATAATAGATAGATAGATCATTTTCAAACATGAGGCAAATGTGAATTTTCGGAACCTTCTCTAGCGCTGTCATCCACGCTATACATCCCCAGGCAGAGGAGCGAAGTTACACAAAAACGTTGCGTTACGAGGCATAAATATGTCTCATATCATCTGTTCAGCCAAACTCGCTCACTTTCACTGAGAAAAAAACACAACTACGCAAATTAGGTAAAAAATGTAAAGCAGATTAACTATTGAAAAAGTTGCAAATACTCCAAATATTTTGAGAGAAGGATTGATAACTGGCAGATTTTTCTTGCCTGTGGATTTTATCTGATAGTGGATACTTAAGGTGGGGTTCATTTATTGCTCCTTAAAATGGATCTTAAAGGGGCAAGTTTATGCAAATATACCCATGGGGGCATTTCTGGACTTTTGGATCAAGGGCAGTAGATGAATTGTGTGCAGTGTGTCTGATGGAAACAGATACTAAGTAGCCTTGAGGTCATTTCGTTGGCCCAGCGGTGTTAATATAACGCTGTCAGTCTTTGCATTGCTAGACAGGGACTAAGGACACGTTCACTATTTGGTCAGTATTTTCCATCAGTGGCGCCCCCAGTGACGCGCCCCCAGGGCCGTGGGGTACTCGGCAGCCGGGCCTACGGATGCCGGTGTGGGGGATATCACGGTGGCTGGCCCGGTTCGTGACCCAGGACGGTCAATAAAAAGAGGGGTTTTTCTATTTATAGGGGATTTGTAAAGTTTTTCATGACGCCACATGTGGAATGCGGCTAAAGGGTGCCGCCGCTGCGGAGCAGTCCTCTGGACCTGGTGTTACGGCAGCAGGGATGGTGTGGCTCTCCACAGCTAGAGCTAGCTCCAGGGCTGTATAGGTAGTGTGAGTTGCACTGGGCGTTGTAGTACCGTGAGGGAGAGATGGCGCAGATGAAAGAAGGGACGGAGGCAGTGCAGTGCAGTCATCCGAGTTTTTACTCACAGTTCTTATGACAGTTCCGCTGGTGCACTGTACAGGTGTCAGCCTCCCACGTCGCGCTGCGTTCACCAGGCAGGGGTTCAGCTCTTCCTCAGGCAGATTAGGAGTACCGGACTGAACCCCACTTTCTTGTGTTCCTCTCTAGACTGTCTTCACGCTGGGTCTTCTCCCTCCTGCCCTGCGCTTCCCCACTCTCAATCCCGCTCGGGTCCTCTGAGGTCCCTCCTGCCTTGCTGGAGTTCCCAGACCTGCTTGAACCTCACGGGGATTAGAATGAGGCTGCGGCAACTGGTCTATGAAAGCCAGAAGCCTCCGGTTTTTCCTGCCGAGACTTGGAGTTACACGACTGGTCCAGGGGCCGGTCCCCTTCTTGCGGCCTACGATCCCTCTGTCTTCTGACAGATGCAGGGCGTTCGGGTGCCGTCCTGCACTCGCCGTATCCCCTGGGATCCCTTCCACTAGAACGGAGCCTACTCCTCTGCTTCCCACCTGGGCCTCTAGGACTGGGCCCTACTTGTGGAGCAGAGCTCCTAAAGAGACTCTGCTCCCTGACTGACTGACACTCTCCTCGGTTCTAATCTGCCACCCTAAGATGGCTCCCCTTTTTATATCTCACTCTATAGTGCTCCCCTAAACTGCTTCCTCCACCCACATCCACTACTGGTTCCCCCTACCTTTGGGTTCCCCCCACTCCAGCCAGAGACAGGGCTCAGCAGCTACACACATGCATGTTGCCCTTCCAGCCGGCCTGGAGCAGTGTAGTATTGAATGTGGGTGTTCGGGTTCCGGGCAGCACTCTATCCTTACCTGAGAGAAGGAGGCACCACACCTCTGGGTGAGGTGCAGTACCTCTGTGACGACTGAACCCTCAGGGGCGCCACACAAGCCCAAATCATGGCGTCATAGTGAGTTATAAAATGTGCCCCTTTGATCTACTTTAAAGAGGATCATACCATAATTATGTAATTTTTCACCTGGTGTAAATGCCGCTGTTGTCCTGAATCCGGCGATGTTTTTCTTTTGCTCCTGCGCCTCTCAGTTCCTGAGATACGGTCATTTCTTCTAAGTATGTAATTTTTGTGTTCGATTTTTAGTCAAGTGGGCGTGGTCCTCAAAAGAAAGCCCACAAAAAAGAGTTGAGGGCCCCATCCACTTGACTAATAAGTCTAGCCTTACATACAGGGAAGAAGTGGTCATCTCTAAGGGACAGAGAGGAGCAAGAACAAAAGGAAAACATGGTTGGATTCAGGAGAAAAGCGGCATTTACACCAGGTGAAAAAGAAAATTAAATATACATAACAAATGACAGGTCCATTTCACCCCTCAGCAGCACAAGATATACAGTGGGGAAAAAAAGTATTTGATCCACTACCGATTTTGCAAGTTTTCCCACCTACAAAGAATGGAGAGGTCTGTAATTTTTATCGTAGGTCACTTCACCTGTGAGAGACAGAATCTTAAAAAAAAATCCAGAAAATCCCATTGTATGATTTCTACATAATTAATTTGCATTTTATTGCATGAAATAAGTATTTGATACAATAGAAAAACAGAACTTAATATTTGGTCCAGAAACCTTTGTTTGCAATTACAGAGGTCAGACGTTTCCTGTAGTTCTTGACCAGGTTTGCACACTCTGCAGCAGGGATTTTGGCCCCCTCCTTCATACAGATCTTCTCCAGATCTTTCAGGTTTCGGGGCTGTCGCTGGGCAACATTGAGCTTCAGCTTCCTCCAAAGATTTTTTATTGGGTTCAGGTCTGGAGACTGGCTAGGCCACTCCAGGACCTTGAAATGCTTCTTACGGAGCCACTCCTTATTTGCCCTGGCTGCGTGTTTTGGGTCATTGTCATGCTGGAAGACCCAGCCACGTCCCATCTTCAATGTTCTTATTGAGGGAAGGAGATTGTTGCCCAAAATCTCGCAATACATGACCCCATCCATCCTCCCTTCAATACAGTGCAGTCGTCCTGCCCCCTTTGCAGAAAAGCACCGCGAAAGTATGATGTTTCCCCCACCATGCTTCATGGTTGGGATGGTGTTCTTGGGGTTGTACTCATCCTTCTTCTTCCTCCAAACACGGTGAGTGGAGTTGATACCAAAAAGTTCTATTTTGGTCGCATCTGACCACATGACCTTCTCCCATGCTTCCGCTGGATAATACAGATGGTCATAGTCGAACTTCAAACGGGCCTGGACATGTGCTGGCGTGAGCAAGGGGACCTTGTGTGCGCTGCAGGATTTTAATCCATGACGGCGTAGTGTGTTACTAATGGTAATGTTTGAGACTGTGGTCCCAGCTCTCTTCAGGTCATTCACCAGGTCCTCCCGTGTAGTTCTGGGCTGATTCCTGACCTTTCTCAGAATCATCCTTACCCCATGAGGCAAGATCTTGGATGGAGCCCCAGACCGAGGAAGATTAACAGTCATCTTGTGTTTCTTCCTTTTTCTAATAATTGTGCCAACAGTTGTTGCCTTCTCACCGAGCTGCTTGCCTATTGTCCTGTAGCCAATCCCAGCCTTGTGCAGGTCTACAATTTTAACATTGGTGTCCTTAGACAGCCCTTTTGTCTTGGCCATGGTGGAGAGGTTGGAGTGTAATTGATTGTGTGGACAGGTGTCTTTTATACAGGTAACGAGTTCAAACAGGTGCAATTAATACAGGTAATGAGTGCAGAGTAGGAGGGCTTCTTAGAGAAAAACTAACAGGTTTGTGAGAGACTAAATTCTTGCTGGTTGGTAGGTGATCAAATACTTATTCCATGCAATAAAATGCAATTTATTTACTTAAAAATCATACAGTGTGATTTTCTTGTTATTATTTTTAGATTCTGTCTCTCACAGATGAAGTATACCTATGATAAAAAATTACAGCCCTCTCCATTCTTTGTAGGTGAGAAAACTTGCAAAATCAGAAGTGTATCAAATACTTATTTTCCCCACTGTACCTGTACATCCATTCTGGGGTCCACGTATGGAGGTGGCCCAGTAGTTGGATACATTCCACAAATATCAGAGGTTGACTGTGTAATACAGCCGGCATCTGCGTCTAGCAGCATTCACCAGAGAAATCTCCGATCGCTTCCGTTTAACTATTTAGGTGCTGCTGTCATTTTCTAAGAATGGAATGAAAGTGAACGCACCATTGGTGCGATCATAAGGTATCAATGGGTTACCATGTCAGACCGGGGCCCATTAAAGACCACAATGGCTACCATCTTGGTACTCCAAGTTGCGCTTCACAGGAGACCATGATTTACACAACTGTAATACGGTGTTATTGTAATAAATAGAACAAGCGATCAAAGGATTGCAGGTTAAAATCCCCTAAATGTTTAAAAAAATATATTAAAAAAAAAATAATAATAATCTAAAAATGTGAATCACCCCCTTTTCCCCACATT